>NC_090930.1:183792243-184095273 GCF_040938575.1 Ambystoma mexicanum | reverse complement strand
TCTGTGTGAAAGCAATCTCCAGCTCGCTCTTTGTTTCTCTAGTCATTGTGTGACCACCATCCGTGCGGCTCCGAAGCTTTGTTTGTACTTGCCTTGAGTAAGCTCTATACCGAGTATGGGAGGGGAGGGGGGGCTTGACATGTAAGCTCGTGCATGTCTAAGTGCAAAGTTGGTTCCATCTCTTAACTCAAGGGTAAGGTTTCCCTGGGAAAGGAACATCAATGTGGTGGCTGTGCTTTGGAAAGGGAGCTTGGGTCCGAGGAAGGAAACGCTACAATGGAATCCTACAGTAAATAACACATTCCTGGACCAGTCAAGTTTGCTGCAGCCACTTGCACTGAAGTAGGATGATGTCAACTATCTCATCGGAGCTTTTTGGCATCTGCCCTATCATTAACATGGAGTACTACATCCCTCACGGGCAAAGTGTTACGTTGTTTGGATGGGTTTGGGGTTTAAGGTAACCAGAAAAATAGCTGGTGGGATTAGTTGGGTATGTAGGGGTAATTGGGAAGGATACACTGAACTACTTCCTATTAAATAACTCGTGACCTCGGAGTGTTGGTCAAGGCACATTCATTCCAATAATTCCCTTGTTTAGCTTTTTTTCCTGAATAGTTCTCACACATCTACATTCTTACGTGTGCATTGTTGAACGAGCTGTTGTATTCATATCATACTTTTCTCCAAGCAGAATTGCATTAGTCTCCATGCAATAAACATGTATTTCATTATTATTTTTCATTAGTATCATGCGGAGGAGCACATTTCCTCGTGTATGAACTCATTAGAATAGACGTTTGCATAGATCATTTGTCACTTGGTTTGACCCCAGGCGGCCGACAGAGTTCTGATTCTGTCCACGCGCTTCTTCCTCGAATGGCTGGCAAGCAGCACATCTGCAAGAACCCCTGCATCGAGTCTGAACGTCTTGTTCCATGTTGCGTCATCTCCCTGTTCTAAATGGCAAGACCGGCTAGTATCCTTCACTCCCTTTCTGCTCATTTGCATTTATTCCTTGTCCTTTTTCTGATTGGAATTCCTAACATCCTTGCTAAACTCTGATATAAGGTAGGAAGGACCTGTACGATTGGCAGTGCAATGACCACTATACATGGAATGCATTTGCTTTTTATTAATTGGTTAATTTTACAGAGAAGTGTCCCGGATCTAATACCACCCACCATGACCGCTACACCCCAAAATCTGGGACAAGAAACAGACTGTATTTAATCTGATCATTCACTTTTAATTCCAATAATAATTTGATGGATTGACATCTAGCAAGGGTGTAGAAGCTCAACCTTTATTTGTATTAATAATAAAATAATGCAGATTTTCCATCTCAGAAAGGGTGGTCTGCTAACCAGACCCCTTTTCAGAAAGCTGAACACTAAAAGCATAGTGTAAATCTGCATCAGTGGGCCTCATTATAACCATGCCGGGCCGGTAACAGTGCCGGTAAGCCTACCGGCACAGTACGACTCTGCGTGCGGGTGCCATCCTGCCCGCCAGGGTCAGACATGGCGGGCAGAATGGCACCCGCTTGCAGAGTTTCACGGAAGCACCAGCACCATTATTAACGGTGTCGGTGCTTGTGTGGTCCCAATTCCCATTGAGTCTTCAAATGGGAATATGGATTTACAATTACTGGCGCCTGACTTCCTGGAATGCCGGGGTTGTAATACCCTGGTGTTACTGGCAAGCCAGGTGCCGGTAAGTCTTGCAAGTCCGGCGGCAACCCGCCGGTAGCATGACCGATGGACTTGTAAATGATCTGCAGGTCCTCTTCAGTGGCACAGAGCAGGTGGCACAGAGCAGGTTCAAAGGTTGCAGGTTCCCCATTTGACAGCTGCTGTGACATCAAACTCACTACAGAGGCTGCATTTAAAGCTGAACCTCTGATCCAAAATCATAATAGTTAAGATGAACTATCTGCCTGACACCAGGGAATCCGCAATAAGCCATACCTGAGTTTTGGTATCGTGACTGATAGATCACACGATTATTACAGCCATTACATATTAGTATCGCAAACGTCAACACTGTAAGCCCTGGCCAGCTATGGACCGGCTATGTGGATCCCAGTCAGACTGCCTATCTCTGCTCAGCCACTAAGACAATAGGCAGGAAGACTGCATATACTTTGATCCCTGGAGAAGTTGAGAACACCTCTTCAGCCCCGGATACTCCCAGCAGCAGTACTCCTGGGAACCAAGCTTGCAAGTGACAAATCAACAACAACAAAAGTGCCAGCAAGGATGTTTCATACCAAAAGGACTTTGAAGCTGGCCGCTTAGAACGGGGACAATATTTGGACACTCAGACCGAGCAGAAGGGTTGTAGGTAGGTTACCACCATCTCTGTTTTCTGTGGGATTCTCTTTCCTTCCTGTTTCCAACACCTCCTGCGCAGAGCAAATCACTAGTTATGATGCAAGAAGGCAAAAGTCACTTGTTAACTTGATAGGGATTGGACCCCTTAAACATGCGTCCTGGGAGGTGTGGTATTTCTAATGGATTGCTTCCTCATCTATAATCTCATATTCACAGCGCAGCTGTTCTTCAGAAACATTTCTACCGCAAGGGGGTGCAGCACGGCTTCACATCTGCTTTGTCCGATGCTTCTATGCTCACTGCACCGGACATGTCGGGCCAGTATATAGCAAGGCACTCCTCCCCTTGACCTTAGTTTTTATTTTTTTATTTTATTGTTTAAAGTGCAGACCTAGCTTGAGAGCAGCAGAGCACTGTACAGTGTGTGGGGAGCTGGCATTTGAGCTGGCATCTTTTAACAGTAGCGTAGTACTGTGAGGTATGTGCTTCGGTATGTGTGTCCATTGGAAATAGTCCTTGGTCCGGTGTTGTCAGTTCCTTTTTTCCATGCACTCTATTTGCTTCAGGAACACACTTTTCAAGCTTTTTTGAATTTCTTTGACACCATGCCCAACACCGTAAAGGCTTCTGGTTTCAAACCGTGTGCAGATTACTCCTGGCAGATGTCTGTATCGTATCCACACCAGACTTACCTTTACTGCTTCTGCATGGCACCCAGGATTGCAGATCATGCCAGTCCACGCACAGGAAGGTTGTACAGGAATGGGCAGCGAAGATCTTCTCCTATGTCTGCAAGGCGAAGGGTGAAGAAGCACCGCAAGAGTATTCGCTCCCCAAGTGTGGGTCCTCAAACCAGCATTCTTCATCCTCTTCAAAAAGGGAATCCCCAGCGAAGGTGGCTCAGGTATACTTTCTGACTCAATCCTCCACTGTAGTGGAATGGGCTGCTTTGAGCTCTGTGCCATTGGCTGTGATGGCGCTTTGGGCCATGCCTTGGCACTGGCTGATCCCACTCTGTGTTCTGGGACCGACTAGGTACCTGCTGAGAATCACTTCTGCACATCTTCGGGATCGGGCTTGGACCCAGAGAGGGACAAGGTTAACTAGCACTGTCATGCCCCACCTTCAGGCATGGAAGTCTTGACTTTGGTTCCGACTTAGTCATCAAGGCCGATTAGCGCCGCAGGTGTCTGGCCCCTCTCGAATATTCTGCTCTTCTTTTGAAGCACTTCATGTCTAAGATGTATGACATATACCATATACGATGAAGATGTACCAGGTGGCCTTTAGGTTGGAACCTTTGTTCTCCAAGGAGCAGAGAAACTTCCCGGAGGAGTAATATGAGGAAGGTGAGGAGGTCCAGGGGCTCGCCTCAGTTCTCCAGGAGGCCAGTGGTCTGGTCACCTCCCCTGAACTGAACATTCTTTCAGCTCCCGCTCCTGGTAAGTGTCCGGCATCTTTCATGAAACTGATGGCTAAGGTCACCAATACCATGGGCATGTCTTCTCCATCCATGCTCAAGATTCAATTCGAGTTGGACTTCCTGGATGAAGGCCTCAAAAGGGAAACTCTGTTACCATTCAATGTAGCCGTTGAGGCCCCAATGCCAGAGGTGTGAGAGCGGCTTCGTCTACACCTGCGGTTGACAGGGATTTGGTTAGGAAGCATTGTTCTGCACCCTCAGATCACACCTTCTGGTCTACTTTTCCCTCCCCTGGGAGTTTATTGACTGGCAGAGTAAGAGGATGCCTTGGGGAAGACATCTTTGCATCAGGCAGCCTTGCGCAATTAGCGCCTCCTGTACCTTGGCAAAGTTCTCGTTTGGTCTCTTGTCTGCTGTGGCAAATCCAGCTGTTCACAGGCCTGGTGGGGTGAAGGGGTTGGATGTGGGAGGGTCTCCTGTCTATGGTCAATGATGGCAGAGGAGTCTCTTCAGATTTTGCAACCAGGACTAGAGACAGCTGATTGTGTCAGAAGATCCATGGGCACAAGTACAATGGTAAGTCATCACTGGTGGTTGATGACACCAGATTTTGCACACAATGTCAAAGCCTAATTTCTTGGATATGCCTTTTAATGGACAGTACATGTTTGTAGCTAAAGCTGATGATGCCCTCCAGAAGTTCTAATCATCAAAGGTTATGGTGAAGTCTGTGGGTTTGACTGTACTAAACCTTTCCTGCCTTCTGGAAGGGACCAGTGGTTTCATACCTGAGCATCCTCTGGCATGCAAAGTCAAGGTTAGGCAGCCCAGGGACGACTTCAAGCCAGAAGTTTCCTGAGAGGAAAGGGTACAGGTGCCCCCAAGGATTAGCAGTGACAGCCACTGTCCACACAATGCCACAAGGTGCAGAACCTCTGAGATTCTCTGCCTCAATTCCCTCTGTGTGTGGGAGACTCTCCGAGTTCAGCATGGAATGGTCCATGACCACATCTAATGCTTACATCTTGCACGTCATCTCACATGGCTACTGTCTTCACCAGAGCATGGCCCTCACTCCAACTCCTTGCCCCAGACCCAATTCTCTTGGAGGGGGTCCACCAGCTTCTGTCAAAGACTGCAATGGAGCTGGTGCTGCATTCTGAATGGGGGCAAGGGTTGGTATGCCACCTACTTTCTGGGCTGGGATGAGGAGCAGGGTTTTGTGTCCAATACTGAATCTGTGGCTACTGAATCTGTTCCTATGCAAGGCCAAATTCAGGCTGGTTACTCTAGCCCAGATCCTATAAATCCCCAAACTGCAGGACTGGTTGGTATCACTGGGCCTTCAGGATACCTACTTCCATGTGTCCCTTGATTGAAAGCACAGAAAGTACTCGAGGTTTGTAGCGGGCCATTATCACTACCTGTTCAAAGTCCTTTTGTTCGGTCTTTCTTCAGCTCCCAGGGTTTCCACCAAGCAACTAGCAGTGATGGAAGCTTGCCTTAGGAGAGAGGTAATTTATATCTTTCCCTAACTGGATGACTTGTTTGTCCAAGCTCGCTCCCCATATATAGTGTTGGAGCATCTGCTCTGCACGTGCACTCCATTACGAAGCTTGGCCATTTCCCTGAACTTCAAAAAGTCTCAGGTTTCGACATCCCAGTCCCTCCCATTTATCAGGACAATCTTGGACACTCGCCTGGGGAGGGCATTCATGTGAATCAATAAGTGTAATTGCATAGATCAAGGAAGAAAAGCAGGTTAGTTTCAGAACATAGGCCGTATACTTTCTTTAGACTTGAAACCGTAATACTGTGCGAGGATCCGCCCCACAGGGGCAACCTGTAACAGAAAAGTTAGGGTGTACCTTTTCTTGTCTATCACAGCCCAGTCCATAAATGTTCAATAATGTTTTGCTTTACTTCTACAGGTTCCACCATCCCAAAATACCTGAGATGCCACAGAAGAACAGGATCCAAGGCGAGTCTGTGACCCCTGTATGATTCTCGTCCTTGTCGCAGTACCTTTGGTGCCTTGGCGGGCAAAGAGGTGGAGGTTGTTGGCTTCACTTGATGGGACACTTTAAGGATTGTATAGGCGCTTAACAAATGTGCAATTTAAGGATGGACCCCCTTTGCAAGAAGGAGTCGCTGGAATGACGAGGCTGAGGCCAAGAGCAAAAGGGGAACCAGACCGCAGGGCCTCATTATGAGCTTGCCGGTCCGGTAACAATGGTACCAGTAAGCTTGCCGGTACCATTGTTACCGGACGGGCAAACTACAAGGTCTACTCGCAGGTGCCTTTTCACCCGCCAGGTCTGACCTGGAGGGCAGACCGGCACACGCGAGCAGACCATGTTGGATGCACCGAACCATTCACCAATGGTGCCGGTGCATCCGGCCTCCCCATTCCCTCTGACTCAATGGGAATGGGGAGTAATTATTTCCGGCACCCAGCAAAGGAGAATTATGGGGTCCGCCGGGGCTAGAATGCCCCGGTAGATCCCCATTGCCAGGTGCTGGTAATTTCATGACTCCGGCGGCAGCTGTGCTGGTATTTACCAGCGCGGCTACCACCTCAGTCATAATGAGGCTCAGTGTCGGAAAGGCACCACTTTTGGTCTGCCTGGTGGTCCCATGAAGGTAAAACTTGCTGTGGACTCCTAAAAGGCCTGACTTGGCTGCCTTTCAGTGATGACTGGTGCAGAGGCAGAAGTAGGTGTCAGGTTTCAGGAATTTGCGGTTTACGAAATTTTGGTTCGTCAGTGCTGCACCCGCAGTACAGGTGTCTCGATGGCTTCTGGCAACCTGGTCTCGACCACTGGACTGGACTATAAACCCTCGGGACGTCGTCTTCGGTTTATGATGGTGGAAAACCCACTGGCGGACCTTCCTCTGCACACAGCGAACTGGGATCTTCTTCAGTGGGAGAAAGTTGTCAGATGTTGTGCCAGGGATGTCCATTGAAAGATTCTTTGATCAGGTGAAACTTTTGCAGCTCCGGGTGCCAAGCAGCACTATGCCAGGGAACCCTCTCTTCTGGGTGATACATAGCAATCTGACGTCCAACAGTCACAAGCACTCCTCTGGATCCTGGGTGACACAAATGGACTTCTTCTGATCGAGATGTCCAAACACTCCTCTTCTGGACTCACAAAGACCCCTTTTGCAGATGGCAGGCACACAGGACTGGTTTACAGGGTACTTCTGATGAAGAGTTGCAGGTGCACCATAGTCCCGCATTACTCAGGGATTAGATCTCCTAACCAGGTCCATTCTTAGATCAGTTCTTGGAAGAACACAGCAGCTTCCAGATGTCATGAAGAAAATGCAGCAGCAGACTTCTTCCTCCAGCTGGGCTCCAGGGAATAGCTTCTTCTTGCTTCAGCTTCGACTTCAGCTTCTAAACTTCGCTTATGAACTAATTGGTGAGTGAGAGGTCCCTAGTTATACACATTTGTTCCCCATTCACTCAGGCTGAGCCAGGCTCAGTCAGCCAATCATACACAAATGCATTCATGCAGGCAGGCAGCCAATCGGCCTTGCAAGCATTCAGGCCATTCATCCAAACCAGACACCCATAACCCAAAATGTGGATTAGAGTAAGCGCCTAGCTTTTTAGAACACTCCACTGCATTCACTCCAGTTTCAGTCAAGGCAGGCCCAGGCATTATTCCAGAAACCAAAACCAGACAACCAGAACGCAGAATGTGATTTGACTTCAGACTCCATTCATACAGGTCCTAAACCAAGGGTGTACTCACAACACACATCCCCTGGGAAGGCTCCAGTCAGTCTGACAGGAGGCATCACCAGATCCATATTTGGTCTTTCCACCCAACAACTAGAAACACTTCTGTAGAGGCGGCATACAAATACCAAATCATATCAAATATCATATCATAACATCCAGTCAGGGAGAAAAGGACATTGTCAGGACCTCCCGGGACTTTGGGAAACAAGGTGCAAAGGCAATAGAAACCAAGAGGCTACAGTGGTCATCTTGCCTTCTGTCAGGAATCCATTGATTCCTATTGCAGGACCTGGGTACCCAAAAATGGAGGACACTCCGAGCCACTGTTGAGTCAGCATCTAGCTGCCACCAGCCCATTCCCTGCTCTGTGGGCAAGACACAAGTGCCCAAAAGCACACGCAAGGGGTACAAGAGTGTATCACCACGCATGGGTGCCATAAGGGTATCCCATGGATGTTGCTCACCAAAAGGAAAAATGAAGAGCTGCACTGCCAGAGGTCGAGGCTGAACCCTCATGGCAGACAACACACACATAACACAAAGGGAAGTGGTAGGACAAGGACTAGGAGGCCTTGTCCCTCAAGGCATTTCCAGCATCAAAATTAACATCCCAATAATGGCTCTCTGTGTCTTCCTCCTGGGTCTCCCATGTTTCCTGTTACCTGGAGTTATGATGGATAATGTCACTGGAATTGTTATCCATTCGAGTTCTTCGCTCTGTGTCATGTTGACTTTTTCTTCATGCCGTTTCGTCCGGTAGTTCCTCTGTATTGTATTTCCCAGTTGGTTCCGTGTTTCCCCTTGTGGTGTGGTATCAGCATTGTTCTTGGGACCCTTGGTCCACCACGAATTGGCTATAGTCATGCCACCCCTCTTTCGCTCTTGGTTTGGGATGCCTCGTGCCACCTTGGTTTCTCTCCCTCTCATGCCTCGTAGACACAGCTTGTCTACTTGTGCTCCTTGCGTCCTCGCATTAACAGGACATGGCACATCCAGCCTCTCCTCTCTGTTAGTAGGCAAGCCACTTTGTAACTTGCAGGCTTCCTCTGTCTGTCTCCAGTCTCCTCCCCTCTCATATATTAGGTAGTTGTGTGCCTTCCGCGGTGCAGTCCTGTGTTCCTTTCTCTCTGTCTTCAGTGGTTTCTCTTCTCCACTGGACATCCTCCTTGTCCCAGTAAAAGGTGAATCTTTAGTTAAAGAAATAGTCGCAGCTTCCCTCTGACAACCTATATTGTTTTATTTTCCTCATATAATTCTTCACTGGGAGGATTATTTAAAGAGGTATTGTTGGAATGTCCTCTAGTTAGTTCCTCACAGGGGTGTCTCTCCCAGTGATGTCCAGCTTGCCGCTACTCCTAGGAAGGGTATTGCGGAGCAGGCTCACCTACCTAGCCTCACAGAGGGGGCTTCCCCTTGGGTAGAAGGAAACAATTCCCACAATACGTATGGTAAAGTGTGTTACTAAAGTCTTTATTTCCACAACAGAAGCACTGAATACGAAAGTGACTGGTGTGTTGATTATTCCTTATCATAGGCCTTTTATGAAGAAACTATTTGTTCATCTGTAATTTGTTTCAATTATTTCTATTTGATTCATAAATAAACCTTCTGTGCAACTTTGTCTGTTTCTTGTCCCGTAAAAGGGAGGGAAGCTGTAAGGAATCAATTCTATTAAATTAGGGATCCCAGATTCATAAAAATAACTTTTTAATTTTTTTTTAAATGAAGGAAAATTGTGCGTACCTGGTTTGGGGTGGGTGGAAAATTGTCCTGAATTAGATATCGCACGGGTAAACCTCAGACTCCCCTGTCAGATTGTACGGCTACTGTATGGATCATGCAGAGTGAAGTTGAAAATGATTTCCTGACCAGCGTTTGTACTGTGCGAGTGTACTTTTAGGCCAAACAAACAAAATATTGCAATCACATGTCATTTTGAATGTATTACCTCCACATTGCTTATGCATTTAATCACCCACCACACTAAGTATTAAAATCACTAAATGTTTGAATTGTCATTTATTATTATTTTTTTAATTTTTTTATTTGTGTATGTTCAAAAGACCTCTACAAAGAAGTTGAATGTCAAAGCGCAGTAGCTACGCAAGGGTGGGTCCCTCATCCTGTTAATCTCATTATGGTGTGTTGAAGTATTTTGGTGGTAGCTAGGAGCCAGGTAGTTCGGTCTCCTCCGATCAGTCTAGGCCACCAGGTTTCTTCGTCCCACCCGTACTCGTCAACGCTTAGGTGCTTTAGGTATGCCGATCTCAGGTCTAAAGTTTTCGAGCATGACAACCGTAGATGTCGGATTGTTTCCGTCTTGGCTTTGCACAAGCAGCACGTACTAGAGTCTGATAAGCCTCTAATGTTGCAGATTTCGTTAGTTTCGAGCAAGTTCAGCCTTATCCTTAGCATAAGGTTACGTGCCCCCCTGCTTGGAAATTTTTGGAGGTACTTCATCGGCTCGTTGAGTTTACAGAATGATGGGGGCAGATGAAGAAGTTTGTTGTTGTTTGCTAAATCTTGTGTTTTGATCCAGTTTAAGTCTTTCATTTTCTTGTAGACTCTCGACGGATTTAGGCTGAGATCGACTTCCGAGCACGAAACTGACTCGAGTAAGGCCAGGTTTTTTTCTTTCCAAGTTGTTAACATTTTCACCTTGCCAGATTGGAGTTCCTTATTTATCAGACCATAGATTTGGTCACTGTCATCCGTGATACATTTTCTGAATAGCCTGAGGGCGTTTATGTTGACGGTTGCCGTTAATGACACTAAACTTAGCTCCCGACGGATTGCAGCTATGGATGTAGATTTCGGGAGGCAAAGAACCGACTTCCAAAACGTACTTTCTAATTTTTGCCAGATTTTAGCTGGAATCGTTGGCATGGCCTCAGCTCCGTAGGTGATCGAGGGGATGACTTTTTTTCTGTAAAATTCAATTACGGGAATACATGAGAATTTTCCAAATTTTACGTCGATTGCTTTTCCCTGGGAGGCTAGTTTCTTGAGTTTGGTTTGAAGTGCGTTCTGCATGGAGGACTGATTTTTCGAGGCGTCTATCGGAACGCCCAAGTATTTATAGTCGGTGACCCTCTCGATCACGTTTTTCTCCAGATACCATTAGAATTTTTCTGTACTTTTATTCTTCTTCTGGCCGGCTTCCAGTATCATGATTTTGGTTTTCTCTTTATTTATTTTTAGGTTGTTTTCTGCAGCGTAGGTCAATAGGTTGGATAACTGTCTCTGTAGGCCGATCTGAGTCTGATCCAGTAAGATTAGGTCATCAGCATATAGCAGGTGGCTTATTTTCACGGACTCGACTGATGGTGGAAAAGTGCGCTACAGATCTTCTGAGGCCCCCTAGTCGCCGATGTATGCCAGGAACAACGCTGGACCTAGGGGGCATCCCTGTTTTACCCCCCCGCCCAGTCTGGATTTCTTTTGATAGAGTGCCTCTTTGTGATAGACGGACCCTAAAGGTGGTGTCCGAATGTAGGGCTTTGATTGGTTGCAGAATCTCCTGTGGGCAACACCACCCCTCTAGTTTTTGCCACAAGCGGGACATATCAACTAGGTCTAAAGCCTGGGAGAGATCAATGAAGGCGATGAAAATCCGAGATTTTGCCGCCGTGCCCATGTTTTTTTTGAAACCCGATTGAAACTTGTTGTTACACGGGCCGACTCTGCCCAGGATTGGAAACGATTCAGAAGCAGACTCCCGAAAACTTTGCCGATACAGTCCAAAAGGGCTGTGGGACGATAGTTTAGAGGGTCAGTGACGTCTCCCTTTTTGTAGATGGGGACAATGATGGATTTTGTCCATGAAGGCGGCAGAGATTTCTGCTCTGAGCATTTCTTAAAGATGGACGCTATCAGCGAAGTCCATTCTGGTCGGTTTGCTTTCAGGTCTATATTGGAGATCCCATCCGGGCCCACTGCTCTGGAGATCTTTAATTTTTTGATGTGGTCACTAATTTCTTGCTGGTCATCCAGTTTTAACCAGTCTACCTTCGGAGATGGCATTCCGGGTTGAACATTTGATGCAGGGGCTTGGAAAACAGAGGTAAATTGGGTTCTCCACATGTGCTCCGGCATAGCGTTGATAGTCGAGTTGTTGTACGAGGGCGTCGAGGATTTCAACAAGGACCAAAACTCTTTAACTTTATTTCCGCAGATTGCTTTTAACATGGTTTCCGCGTCTTGTTGGTAAAGTCGGTGTCGATGATCTTTCACCCAGTTTTTGTAGGTTGAAATTTGCCGACTTTAATTTTTCTTTGTTTTGCGGCCGGGTTCCCAACTGTCTCATGAGTGTGCGGAATTCACGTCTTTTTGCCACCAGTGTGGTGTCAAAGGTGTGTTTAGGAGGAGTGGAAGTGGAGGCTGGCTGTTTTGGATTCACCATGTGTTTGACCAGAAGAGGTACATAGTCCAAGGAATTGTTTCTCTCCGCACTCCCGTCCCCATTGTATTTTGCCAGCAGAGCAGTAACCGCTCGGGTTGTCAAGTTTAGGCGGTTACCACAAGAGTTTCGTTCCACTTCCATGACGTACAGTGCTCGCACTTCGAAGTGGTTTGTCAGGGACATCGTAAGCTGGTTGTGATCTCTGGCTGTGGTTTTACGGACTTCAAAGTCTTTTACCTTTCCCAGCAGGGGACGAGATGCGTAGATGTAGTCTATTTTCGCATGTAGAGATCCTTGTTCCCAAGTTGGCAATCGCTGGACATTTGGGAAGACAAAGTTCAGATTTTCCAACTTTCTCGAACACATTAAGGAGGACCAAAGACGCCCTCTTTTCATGGCTGGTGTCGTGGTTGAGGTTTCCTCCGGCTTTAGAGGTTTGTTGGAGCATTTGGCATTCAAGTACCCACAGATTATGATTAAGAAGACTTGGTGCGTTGCATGGATTTCGTCCACCAGGTTTTCCATCATAGATAGATGGGTCTGATGGTTAATGGCCGCTGGGTTCCAGTAGGTGTTGATTAGCGCTATTTGCACTGGACTGGAAAAGGGTTTTTCGACCCAGTCGAGTAGTACTGCCAGGATAGAAAGGTTTGATTGAAGAGTGGTCTTAAGTGTCAAGCCAATTCCCTGAAGACCCGATGTCGGGCGACCCAGTACCCCTTTGTTAGCTGGGACCAAGATGTCGTAGCCGTCCATAGCCGGAGTTTGTCGCAGCCAAATCTCTTGGAGGCAGATAATGTCGAATGAAGCGAAGTTTGCATCACCCGTCGTTGTGAGGTGTAGGTGGCCTCTAATATTCCACGAACAAAGGTATAGCGCAGATGAAGAGTGGTCGACCTTCCAACGGTCCATGGACCTAGCAAGCCGACCTGCGAGTTGCTATTATTTCACTTGAGACCGAGCCTTCGGGAGCAATGCCCACAAGCCCTGTAGTTTGACAGCTGGTTTTGTAGACGTATGAGCGCTCTCTTTGATTGCTCGAGTGGATTCCCTGGTTCTCTGTGCATTGGGCGCGGTTGTGCCCAAGTTGGGCGATTCTGGGATTGAGCACTGAGACTTTGGGGTCTTACATTGAAAAGTTTTTGTCAGTTTAGGCCACCTGGATTTATCCTGTAGTTTTGCGCTAGGGGTCACTTGTGGCTTCGAGTTTGAGTTGTCCACAGTTTGGGAGAGTTCAGGGATTCTTCTGTGTTCGGCCCCCTTCTCTTTTTCTGGAATAATGTCCTTACGGCCCGATTTCTTCTCCGCGTGGCCCGACTCCTGACAATGGAGTTTGTAGGATTGGTTTTGCATGATGTATCCTAGCGCCAACAGGTCTCTAGTTGCTCGAGTGATTGCCTTTTTGGTGCTCTTTGAGGCTACATGAATATAGGCTTTGGCTCTGTCGTTAGAGTGATATGGGTCCACTATCTTTAAGTCAGAGGACTTTATTTCTCGTAGGGCTGGAATCAAGCTGAATAGCATGAGGATGCCTCTTCTATTCAGAATTATGTCATCTTCGTTTTCTGGGTGCTGTTCCAACTTGATGGGGCACTCACTTGTGGTATGGATTCCTTTACGATGTTGCTCTGTTCTTGAAGTGAAGTGGGACGGCAGATGCAACGCCCTTTTGTCGGTTTGCTTTGGCTCTGAAGTTGGGCCTCCTCGGAACTTTGGGGAGCGATCCTGCTTTCGCCTCTCGGACTGTTGGTGGATATGTTGGGTGCTGGGGGACGACCTTTTATGGGTTGGCCGGTCGCAGGCTCTTGGAGATACAAACGACACCACTCGAGAACTGTGAGGGCTACGAGTGATGCTGGGTTTCCAACAATGGAGAGTGTTGCTACGCTCCTCCAGAGTAGTGAATTTGTGTCCTGGGTCCTCTTCAGACGAGTCGTCGATGGTTTCTTGCTCGGCTCGATTGCCCCGATCAACCGGAGGGACCGGTGAATTTGATACTGGGTGCTTTTTTCCACCTTTGTCCAGCAGTGAGTCATGGATGTCTTCAAGATGTTGAGAAATATTCATCAGAAACTCATCTGCCAGAAAATCTTCAGGTGTTCGGGGAGAAGCGTTTGTTCCCTTTTGCTTAGCTAGGTTGGAGGCTGGGCTTAGGACTAGGATTCCCGCTTTCTCTTTTCTTTTAGATAAGCATGTGGTTTGTGGCTTAACTAATTTGGGTTTCTGAACTTTGGATTCACCCCCTTGTGCAGGCTTTTCGGGTCTCTGACCTGTGAACAGGGGATAGGAACTGTCTTCCCCCCCTCGCTGATGGTTTCTGGGTTGAAGGGTCTTTCGGGATGTCATCTGTGATGTCCATGACCTTGTGGATTGCTGGATTCCCCAGACCAAGACCCGGTGGTGGTAGGACGGCGTCACTGGGAGGAGAGGCTTGAGTTTGTACTGACAGGAATAAACCTCCTTATTTAACCGCCGTTGAAGAAGTTGAGGGGGTGAGCGCGTAATCTTTGCGCCCTAGTTCCACATCCAGCCTTAGGGCTTTGAATTTATCGTCTAAGGCTGTGATGTATCCTTCAAGGAAAGTTAATTTTGATAGCATTGATGCTTGGATCGAGATGTGATCTTTGAGGTTTTCATTGATGCCTTCGTAAAGTTTGGTAAATGGATTCAAGGCGATTGTAACTGCTGACATTATTGATAAGAGCACTCTCTTGTGATGCGCTGGAGAGTCCATTGGGGGAACCCTGGGGAAGGGGGCGCTGTTTAGGAGCAGGAGAAGGTAAGTGGCTCTCATTTAGAAGCCGTCTCGCGACAGGCGTCGATGGCCGGTCCACTGGACCATGACTGGCCTGCCCCGGGGGCAGTGGTTTAGGGTGGTGGTTGGATTGCGCGCCTTCCGGCCGTGGACCGCCTGGCAGTCCCTTGTTTAACCGGAGAGGGCCTAAGTCATGGGTTGGAGTTTCAGGCTTCTGTCCATTAGGCGACGCAGCTCCCCTCTGGATTCCAAGGGCTGGTGCCTGGGGGGTCTGTGCCCCCGCCTGGCCTGGGATTGTGGGGAGATCTTTGTTTGCCGTCACGGTTGAAATCAGAGAGTCATCAATGTGTATTTGCGTAGCTTTTGGTTTGACAGGTGCTGGGATTCCTGGAGGGGCCGCTATTGCCGTCTCACAGTTGGACTTGTGGGTTGGTAAAGTGTCTGGGCCCTTTTCTGATACAATTGGAGACCCCCGACCAAGTTGGGGGCCAGGATCTGTTTGGTTTAGGGATTCCTCCTTTTCTAGTGCAGTCAGGTACACCGGACCAGGGTGGGGGGCCGGATTTGATTTCTTTGTTGCTTTCTCCTGCAAAGGCCGTGCTGGCAAAGGTGAGGCTTGTTGGGCTTTAGCAGAGTTTTGGGATAGGGCACACTGATATGATGGCAAGCCTATTTTTCTTGCTTTTTCTGGAGGTTGACAGATTTTAATCGCTTCCAAGATTTCCTCGTCACTAAGGTCGACCTGCCTAGATTGAGGGTCTGGGGCAAAGGCGTGGAAAAAGTCAGTTACGAGGCTGGCGACCAAAGGCTTTACCGATTCTGGGTTCCATGGTTTCTTGGCTGATTGGCCACTTGTTTTGATTTTGGAAACTTGCAAACTGTTTGTGTGTTTTTTTTTTTGTTAAACGTTTTTAGGGGCACTTTCTTTCTGGAGGTTCTGGAATTTCTAATGTCTGGAGACTCCACCTCCTTCCTGCTGCGTTTTTTGTTGTTTGGTACTCCCGCCAAGGGAACAAGCGAGGGGGTTGGGGACTTTGCCAGGCAGGGAACCAGAACTTCATTTCCCTGTGTGGCTAGCCCCCTGCAGTCGTCAGCTGGTCGACGAGGAGACCCCTCTGGGATTGAAGGAGTTGGGAGTAGCGGGTTAAAGTGTACTTGAGCTGCTGTTTGAATCGTGTGCTTATTTCCAGAAATGATCATGGGATTTGGTATGTTGTTTACGGCTGGAGCCCCCCCTCTCGTCCCTGTAGGGCTCTAAATCCACTTTTGTCTGTGGGATCGGCCGATGTATGGCCTCCTCAAAGGAGGGCGTGGCCTTGTGCGTGACAGGCCTCTCTGTGCACAAGTCAGTAACTGCCGAGGTGGGAGGGATGGATCCAGGCTCCTCCCCCGGAATGACCTGCGGCTGCAGTGCCTCTCTCTGCATCATACCCGGGGCGGCCTCAACCGAAGGCGGGGGGACGAGACTTGGTTCCTCCCCCGAAATGGCCCATGGCGGCCGTGCCGCGTTCCTCACGGGCGCGGGCTCCCCCCCCCCCGCTCACGGGCCTCGGTCGGTCCTCCCTCCGGAGGCCAACGAGTCCCAGAGCTGTGAGGGTGGGAGCCGAGGTCACAGAAGCGCTGACGAGAGACAGGGAGGCTCTGACTCGGACGCTGGAAACGGTGGAGCAGGTGCGTTTTGCCATGTGTCCTCATCTTCTGTGAGGCTTTTTCGCCTCGAGGTGTTTGATGTTTTGGCGCTTTTGCCGACCGAAAGGTCGATGATGTCCGCCCGCCTTTGGCAGGCAATAGCTCTTGAAGCTGCTGAGGTCTTTAGTTGTTTGTGTGACAGACCCGGCAGATTTAGGATTTGAGCACCACGTTGTTGGAGGGTTTTTGCAGCAAAGCGTGGGCACGCACTTTTGAGCAGGCGGTCCTCCTCTGCTTCCAGGAGTTCGTGCTCAGGCTCCACAGTGGGTGAATACTCTGGCGTTGACGCCATTGCAGCCATGCACAGACTGCGACAGACTGCAACTTTGCAGCCAACTCTGCGGCTAGAAGGAGCTTTTATGGGTCCACCCACTAGAACAGGAAGCTGGAAACTGTAGAAACTGTAGAGAGACTCCAGTCTCAGTAAGGCAGAAAGGAGTAGACTGCCACAGACTGCAACTCTGCAGCCAACTCCGCTGCTTATTTAGCTAACAACTGCCTGTTTCCTTTACGAAACTGTGTGAGAAAGTGGACATTCGAAGGTGTGCTTGGTAAACAGAAGGTGTGATGTGATGAATACAGCCTTTATATCAACTGATAATCGAACATGATCCCCTGTTCGTCTTGGGTAAAGACAGTGCTTATTCAAATATACCTTAAAACTTGGCAAAGGTGACAGTGAAACAAGATCTAGGTATGTATTAATAGCACGCAGATGGCCGGATAATCCCCAAGGGATTTAGAACTACTCCTGTACGTGTACAAGCATTGAACATGCAGAATATATGTTATAACGAATTTGCAATGTAGGAAAGCACTTGTCTAAAAGAACCGCTCTTATCAAAAGGATGCATGTCTTTCCCCTCACATAATGACCTTTGCGATGAAACAAAGTCACACAGTTAAACTTAAAAAACTATCCATCCAAAAGAAGACACCCAGATTGCCTTGCAGACGAAGCATTTTTTAAAAAAATCTTTTGTTTGTGTGTGGGTCACATGAACCTTTAAAAATATAAATTCATTACAGACAGCACAGTAATATAAGAATATCAAGGTTTCTAAAATACAAATTAGCTATTTAAAATTGTTTGGTTCTCCTACAGTTTCCTAAAAAAAAATGTTCAATTCAAACATTTGAACACAAAATGCGCAAAATGTAATCAATGGGAATACAACAAATCTGGCTGAAAGGTAATAGTCGCTTAACTCTCTGATTCAAGATTGTACACACGAGTACATTACAAATACAACAAGCTATATAGTTCTTATCCTCTTGTGTCTTACTGATTGAGCAGATAGCTAGTTCTTTTCATCAAAGTTTATCGTAATAGTTTCAGAGAATACCACAAATAGAGTAGCAGCATAATAGCCGCAATACAGCCTCATTAAATTGCCCAATGAAAAAACATAAAAACTAGAATAAAAATGTTATAAACAAGCATCATCTACAAACCTAACACAAAAAGGGATCCTATAGGGTTATCATCCAAACAACAAAGTACAACACAAACTTACTAACATCATTAAAAAGAATGAGAAAAAAAAATGCCTGCCCAAATCAGGATTTAATTAGTTCTATGAACATATGATCCTCAAGGATGAGCTTAGGCAGGATATATAACCACGTTTTTTAGATAGTGATGTTGGTATTGACCCTCTCATGAAAACATCATGTGGGAAGAAAGATGATTTGTTCAACTATACCCTGAACCTGATTGCAAAAAGAGAAAAAGGTATTTCAGTTAGGGTGCCAATTGTTGCTTTTCATTTTTCGAAGACACCTAGCTTTTCCTGAATGAGGAATAAAATACGACTGAGAGATAGTATAAGGGATTTATTTGTGCCCCACATCCAATGGATCCACAATAGGTTGTGTGAAAAAAGTGAATCATCACTTAGATATTTGACAAGGCACACTTTTCTTTGATTTTCCCAATACTTACAAAAGATTACAAGATGTTTTAGTGTTTCCAAAGCATCAACCAACTTACAAAATCTGCATGAACTATCAGTGGATGCAGCCTTGTTTGTGTGTCAATCTGTAGTGCGAAACAGGTCTAGTTTAAATCTAACATAAAGGTTTCTGGCCTTATTGCAAGGAAAACCGAACAAGTATGACAAACGTGGGAGTTGTTTATGTCCAAATCGTGCGTATTCCTTCTAGGATTTAAACCCTGCAATGGACTCGATAATATTTGCCTTCGCCCAATCATGCAGAAAATACCTTTTTTTTTTTTTTTTACTAAAACATGGCGCACACAAATATCTATGGGCTGCATTGCTATTAAGTGAAGCATAGATTTCATTTTCTTATCAAAACGATTGATTGAAGCTGGGTATGCGTTAAACAACATGTTTGCAAGATCGTCATACAAAGAGTTGATCAGGGGGCTCAACATTTTTGTATAGTTCGTAACATCCTCCAATAGAATTCTGATGCCAACGAGTTGAGACCCAGTACATGTAAAAGAATAGAATTAGGCAAAGACTTTGGGAACCCCAAAACAGTTTTCGATATCTTTCCTTGGGGCGTGTTTATAATTTTAGTGAGGTCCAGTAAACAGAGATCAAAACCATATAATATAATGGCTTCCACCTTCAACACACACAAATCAAGATTATTAGCATTGTTGGGCACCTCTTTCATAAAAGGTCCTAACCACACCATGTCCTTTATTACATTTTCAAAAGAGGCAAGTTGGCTTAAAATTTCATGATTAAAAGTTGGGGGTGGAAGTCCTTCCGAGAGTGCCCAGCCCTTTCATTGTATTAGGATTAAAGTCTATGAAGGTAGAGGACTCCTCCTTACTCGCAAATGCATGTAATTCAAGCCTGAGTAGGGCAAAGTCTGGCAGATGATCCCAGAACAGTTTGGCAATGATTTTAGATTATACTTTACAAAGCATGCGGTTATTGTTAAATAAAGGGAGTTTTATCCATTCAACATCATCAAACTTTAAGCTGCAAAGAGGCGGAATCTGTTGTAAAGCATTAAGCAGATATGAGCGATTGATTCTATTTTGTCCATTAAGAGCCACATTGCTCCCCCAGCCAATGATGAGTTTCATCTCGTCAGGCACGTCTACAAAGGAAGGAGCATGAACTGGAGCCTTTGATAGCAGGGACCGTAACGGTGGAGATTCTGCACCCAAAGTGGAATCAGATTGGAGAATCCGACCCACAACATCCTTAGTATTAGGATTTGTAACAGCAGTAAGTGAGGCTATTGCCCCCGTATTCTGACTCCCAACAGTAATACCTATTCCGATTTGACCTAAGGAAGATAGACCCAATAAATTACTACTGGAGACTTGTACCTGAGTATTAACATTGAGTGGTGTGTGTAGTCATCAGTTTTTGGCGTTCCAAGAAGGGGAGGAATGTGCACAGATTCAACATCATGGCACTCGTCATGGTGAGATTTTTTATTATGAATCAATTCATAAAAATGAGATAAATGAGTCTTTTTGAGAGCAACTGGCTGTATAGCTGCAGTGTTGATAATTTGGTGCTGGCAGCTCAAGCAAGCAGAGGAAATAGGCTCTAGAGTCAGAACAATTTGGGATTCTAAGGCATGTGCATTGACAATTTGATTATCAGTACTAGAAGAGAGAGAATTCTGCTCCTGAGGATTATCCCCTTTGAGCTGCAGGAGCACTTTGCACTTATCGTTGAGCTGATTCAGATCAAGAGCGGGATCATCTAGTGAGATGTTACAAAGCGTTTTAACATTGGAATTGTGCCCTTTGATTTTGCAAGCAGGCACATTTTTTTATTTGAGGACTCCTTGGCCGCACTTTTAGTGATTGAATTCATGGCCATCAACCTTCTTTTTTGAGCTTGAAGTTGGAGTCTTTTTGCTTTACGTGACATAAAGTGCTTTTGATGGAAAGAGATATCGTTATTGGAGTGAGGTTCAGCTTGATCGACCGTACCTTTGGAATTAATAGCTTGTTGCTTGAGAAGAGCAGTTAAGACAGATGGACGGTCTGCGGTTTCATGAGTGGATCTATCAAAGGCGCCTGAGGTGGTTTGATTATGTGACGACATAGAATCACTATTCTGTCATGTTGGAGCTTAGCAACTTGGATAAGATCAAAATGCTGAATTTCCTCAGGGGATGGCTGATATAATTCCTCCCCCTTAACCACATTAGCGTATGATCTTAGTTGCCCGTTTATAGTACCATAAGAGTCATACGTTTGGGTGGACTTGGAGGCTAAGCTACCCACGGAAGGGTGCAAAATGTGACCACATTTTGAGCCAAATGAGGATTTTGTGAGTGAGTACCATGAAACAAAGAAAATGAGTCATGAGCTAGCATAAATCCTTCTATCTTATTGAGTTTTGCTAGCATGTCAGACATAGATGCTATCATTTCTCTAACAGCATAGTAGGTAAAAGCATAGTGGGTTAAGGATTCGTGCCAAAACAGGAAAAGTTTGTAGGTTCTGGTCGTTAAGCTCAAGCATTGGCTTGTTGGGTGGAAAGGGAAAAATGTATTCCTGCAAAATATTAAAAGGCACACCTTGTTGTGAGCGTATCTTTTTAGCATTCAAAGGATCAAAGTAATGAGACTGTTCCAAATTAGAAATATTTACAAGATCAAGAGGGGAAAGAGAATTTGCCAGTCTGCCAACATTATGACAGTCTCTTCTAGGAGGCTTGCACCTAGAATAAAGAGGCACCTGTTGCAGGGAAGAATCAGATTTGTGGAGATGAACTTGTTCAAGCTGTATTGAAGATCTAGCAACAGGGGTCGAGGGACCCAATGAGAGGCAAACTCGCTATCGAGTCCTGACATAACTACTGGGACAAGCATCGCAATATCAACTGTAGGCTCTTGAAAGTGTTCCTCAGGATAACCTAACAACGTTTTTGATAAAGGAGGTATTATTTTGAGGATCAAATGTACTCAATTGACCGATGAACGGGATGGGGAGAAGGGGTGAGCGCCAAAGGCATCATCACCTGTGATGAAGTAGAAGTCTGAGAGCAAGAGTCCACCAATAGATTAGTGGAAGGGAGAGACTGGGGGAAGCTTGGGATTTTCAAGATAGGCTCCTTTAACCATTTGCCACTTCTCAGACTTCTATCCATATGAAAGCTCTCAAAATTCCCAAGTTAGACAGTGATGCCTCTGAGATTTTCCTTTGCTGTGTAGAAAAGAAACGCAGGCACGTTTAAGTGAAGCAGCATAGTGAAAAACGGAGGCTTAAAACATCACACAATAGCATTCATTAACAATCAGAATTCTCATTGCATAAGCGAACACCACTGCTAATCGACCAGAATACCAAAAAGCATTGACTATACTAGAGTTCGACTTCTACTCATCCATTGCTACAAATAAGCAATCAACTATGCATTCTGCTCATCTAAAAAGTTCAAATACACAATGTATAGATGTGGCAGCAGTGCAGTTGATTTAGTTACTGAAAGCTACAAGCAGTGTCGATAACAGAATTCATTTATGAGGAAGCGGGGCTTGAGGCCAAGGCAACACCGACTCAGATAAATGCTTAACAAATATCTCCTGCATGAACCGGTCAGAGGAAAGAATCATATAGCTAATTTCTTACCAAGCAATCACTGCTGTGCGAACAAGGAGGCAAAAAGGCGTAAAGGATTGTGGTAAGTTACGTCTATCATGAGGCACTCCCAGGACAAAAATAAAAGGTAAAAGGAGCAGGAGCGACTACGTTAGAGAAGTAAAATGAGCCACTGAACCACATAGAGCCAGACAGGCTCGCCAGGCACTTCAGCGTTACTTCAGAGGCGCGCGCAGGGGTGCTTGCCTGTGCCTTTTATGGGAAGTACCAAAGTTTGGAGGGCGGAGTTAGGCGAATCACATCCACTGCAAAAGATAGAAAGTTTACAATGAGTGCCTAAAAGTGAAACTTTGCTTCAATTATGACTCAGTGTATTATGGAAGTGGCATCTGTAATCCACAGCCAACGAATGAAAACCCACCATGTCAAAGGAATATCGCTGCATGGAAGGCTCACAGCAGCTCTCCAACGGCTCACGACAGGCTCAACAGGCACTTCAGCAGCACTTCCGGGGATAAAGCATTTGGAACAAGTGTATCTTGCAGGCATTTTCGTGACAGTCTACATCCCACAAGGGATGTTTAGACAAAAAACAGTAGCAAATTCCACATCCAGAAGATGTACTGCACTGATACTACTTCCCGTTAAATTATCAAATGAAAGGCCTGGTCACTCCAGTGATGTCATCAAGAAGGAGGGTGAAAGGATGTGTTGTCACTTCCAGGTAAGTCAGAGTGGAAGATGAAAGGGCATCAGATGTCTCTTCTAGGGAAGTCATCAGAGAGGAGGGTGTAAGGGCATGTGATGTCACTTCCAGGGAAGTCATCTGAGAACAAGGAGAAAGGTCATGTAATGGTATCAGGTAATATTCTCCCCACCAATAATATTGCATATATATGGTCGCGGGGCAAGACCATAGGTGATATTATTAGTGGGGATAATTTATGGGGTTATTGGGACCAGAGGTTGTGTGGTTGTCCCCCGCTCCATTAAAACAAATGATGGGAGTTGCGGGGGTGTCTTTGTGGGAATATTAACACATGGAACCCCTGTCATCTGGCATGTTGGGGAAACTCGACATCACTGTTGCCTCTTCAAGCAGTGAGGCTGCTTGGGTGAAAAAACCTGAGGCATGATTTTACACCTCGTACCATTTATCAGTTAATGCATCAGTAATTTCATCTACCCTTCTCCTGAGCTGTAAGTTTCCTCAACCCTGAACATTCGGGCAAGGAGAAATTAAAGGTACTCACTGTAGTGACTAGAGTACATCCTTGTGGGCATCCCCCAACATGGGGATGGTACCACAACATTTGGCTGCAAATAATTGAGTTCCCCCTTTAAGTTTAGTATAGCGCATGGGGGCTCAGGGGCACCCCGTCCTCCGGCGCCTCACCTCAGTACCCTTTGAACACATCAGAAGCTTAGATATCTGGCTACCCCTAGACATATTAGCCCTTGTCATACTAGCGGGGGAAGGTGGGTTGCATGTATGGAGGAAAGGGGACTATAGGTACTCTAGTCACTACAGTGAGTAACTTTAATTACTCATACGTCCCGTCCCCTTTCCTCCATCCTTGTGGGTAATTCCACCGAACAAGAAACATCGGGTGGAGCCGTGATAACCTGCCTCAATACTCTTCAGAACCACCTGCCCAAACTTTGCATTCCGTCTGGAGCTGGTGTCCCGTGAGTAGTGCTTACAGAAGGCCGACTTAGTGGCCCAAGTAGCCGCCTTGCTGATAACATCCCAAAAAGCATGTCTCTGAAACGCGACGGCTATGGCCTTGACTCTGAATCGGGGACATGTTTGCCCATGGCCCTATAAGCCTATGAAATTTCCTAAACCATCCAATGGGCAATGGAAGCTTTAGGAGCCTGAGCGCCAGGGGAGTAGTCACCAAAAGTCACAAACAATGCCTCAGACTTCCTGAAGGATTTCATACAAGAGAGAAAACTTGAGGACCCTCCTGAGGTCCAAGGAATGCAGAGCCCTCTCTGCCTCTGACTGCGGGTTCAGAAAGAACACCGACAGACAGATCTCTTGATTCAGATGAAATGGAGAGACCACCTTGGGCAAGAAACTTGGGTTGGTGCGCAAACTGACGTTGTTGTGAAACCTGGTGAATGGCTTGCAAGAAGACAACGCCTGCAGCTCACTAACACTGTGCGCAGAGGTGAGAGCCACCAATAAAAGTGTTTAGCGTCACCAAGCGGATGTCCACTGAAAACGTCGGCTCGAAAGGCTTGCGTTGCAAAGCACATTGAGGTCCCAAACCGGATTAGGTCTATGCACCAGGAGGAAAAAGCCTAGACAACCCTTTAAGGTGGGCTTTAACCACCGGGTTGGCTGCCAAAATCACATGCTCAGTGGAATTCTTGTAAGCCCTGATGGTCGCCGAATACATGCATTGAGTATCCACCTGGACTCCCGAACGAGCCAGGTGTGCCGAAAAAGCCAGTACGTCGTCCAGAGGACAGGTGACAGGTTCCATCCCCTTGTCGCAAGCACAATGGCAGAACCTAGTCTATTTGTTCTTATACTGGGACTGAGACGAGGGTCTCCTGGCCTGCTGAATGATGTCCCAGTTGACATCTGAAAATTGAGCATGCTGAAGCTTCAGCTGACCAGGAACCAGGCTGCCAGGGCAAGTTTGGCCGGGTCCGGATGTTCCATTGCCCCGCCCTCCTGCATCAAGAAGCCTCTCCTGGGGATTGGAAGATTGACGGGACCCTGGCAGCACAACTTCAAAGGATCTGAAAACCAGCGTCTCGAAGGCCAGTGGGGGGGGACGACCAGGATGAGGCTGCAGAGAGTCCGTTGCAGCAGAGGGGTGGGCGGGAACGCATAAAACCTGCAGCCCTGCCAACAGATCTCAAAGGCATCTCCCATTGACCCCCGACCCTGACCTTCACATGAAGCAAACTGGGGGCACTCGGCATTACGAAGGGATGCAAACAAATCCAGGTTAGTGAACCCTCACCGCTGAACAGGGGCAACAAGGAGTCATTGTACAACTACCACTCGTAGGTGTAAGTGGTGAACCCCAAGCGACTCAACTGGTCCGCTTCTGCATTGCTGTCCCCCGGGAGGTGAACTGTCGAGCTCCATATTCCCTCCATCAGGGCCCATTCCCAGATAGAAACCACCTCTATGCAGAAGAGAGGGGAATGGGTGCAACCCTGCTTGTTCCGGTAAATCATTGTAGTAGAATTGTCCATCCTGACTAGAACTGACTTGTCTCTGATGAGGTGCAAAAATGCCTTCAGGGCCAGGTCCACTGCGCTGAGATCGAGCAAACTGATATGCAGGAGGGCTTCCATCCTGGACCATGCTCCATGGATCGCATTGCCCTCAAAAGTAGCCCCCCAGGCTGAAAGAGAGTCAGTTGTCACCACCATGGTAGGCTCCGGTTGGATGAAGGGGGTTCCCACTGAGACATTGGGCCTCATTATGACCCTGCCGGTCCAGAAACAAGGGTGCTGGTAAGCTTACCGGCACTGCTGTTTCTGGACTGGCCTATTACAGGTCTGCCTGCCGGAGCCGCCGTGCCTGACGGGTCTGGCCCTGCCCAGCACAGCGGCCATGGTAGGCAGACCGGTCACGTAAACACCGGCAATAGTGCCGGTACTTTCGTGTCCCCACTCCCACTGGGGACTTACATTTTACCGGTAGCTGACTTTCCGGGCGTCTGGGGTTGTAATCTCCCGGTGGCACCGGGAAGTCAGGGGCTGGTAAAAATGTACAGGTCCGGCGGCGACACACCGGTAGCACTGGCACGGATACTGCCGAACCTGTAATGAGGACCATTGTCCTCCATCAGGCACCAGCAAAGATTGGCCAGCAGGAGTAGTGGTATTGGGATCCTGTCCGACTGAGGCCCCGTCTCCTGTTCCCAGTTGGCTGACAGGTGGAGCTGGAGGCATCTCATCTTGAGGCAGACCTTCTGTACAGTGAGCATGCAGGAGGCCATTAGGACCGGAATGTGCTGGAACCACCATGCAGAGGTGGTTGAGTTGGCCAGAAAGTGTGCCACTGCCTTGCAGAGTGGGGACATGAGCCTCTCGGGCATGGGGAACACCTGCTGAAAGGTAGTGTTCCAATGAACCCCTTGGAAGAACAGTTCCCGAGACGAGCATAGCTGCGACTTCTGCTGGTTGAGAGAAAACCCCAGCAAAAGAAGGTTGCCTGCCAATCTCTGGCAAGAGTGCACCACCCCTTCAGGTGACCCCGCCCTCACCAACCAGTTATCCAGATAAGGGTATCGATGATGGCCCACCAAGCAGAGAAGGCCCGCCACTGGATACATCAACTTTGTGCAGACACGATTGGCCAAGTTCAGGCTGAAGGGCAGCACCTTGTACTGGAAGTTGTACGACATAAACCTGAACCGCAGAAACTTCCGTTGTGGTTGATATATGGGTACATGCAGATACGCATCCTTGAGTTCCAGGGAACACATCCTTTCCCCTGTGCGGCGCTCCAGCAATAAAGACAGATTTAGAAATGTCAGGTCCAGGACCACCCTCAGGCCTGGCTGGTTGTTCTTGGGTACGACAAAAATCCTGGAATAGTAACCGAAGCCCATGTCTACAAGAGGAACCAGTTCTATCCCCTGCATCTCCAAGAGCGAAAGGACTTCCCATAAAAGACCCGATCTGATGAAGAGGAGGAGAAGATGGTAGAGGCAAAGGAAGAGGAAGACTGAAGCCCATGGAGACTAGATATAGGATCCACGGGTTGCTGAAAAGACGCTACCAGCTGTCCTGGTACAGAGCCAAATGGCCCCCATGTGTACCCAGACCTTGACATCACTGCTTCTTGGCGTCCGAGGCGGGGGCAGAGGAGGGGGGAGCGGAAAAACCTGCGCAATGTCCTCTGCTGCTTCCTCCTATTGTTGTGGGCAACCGGTCAGGCCTCTGTGTACTTAGAATCCCTTTCAGCTGGAGAACGAGCAGGGTTTAAACTCTGCCCTACCCTGAGACTGAGGAAAGGATTTCTGACCTGGTTTTGTCACGATGGCCAAGAACTTGGCAGTTTGAGTGGAGCTTTCCTTATTCGTTAATTTGGTGGATGAATGAAACCGGTCCACAACCTCAAAGGGCAGGTCCAGGATTTGCTCTGGCGCATCAGATGTAAACTTTGTGGCGTGAATCCACGCCGCCCTTCTCATCTTGACCCCCAGGCACAGACAGTCCTCTGGTGGCTGTATCAATGTAGGCGACCGAAGATTCCATGAGGTCCTGCGCAATGGCCCAGGAATCCACTAGACCGGCCTTGAAGGAGGCTTGCTTATCCGAAGGCAGGTTGTGCAGAAATTCCCCAAGCTCCCACCACAGCTTCTGGTTAGCCACAGCCAAGAGGGCATCTGCGTTGGCCTGCTGCAGATGCAACCCTGAGAAACAGTGCTTTCTCAAGGACATCGTCTTCCTTGGAGAGACAACTGGAGGCCGCTCCCGTGGAGGAAGACAAGGGTTTACAATACAATGAGGCCAAAGTAACCACAGAGGAATGGGGTTGAAGGTGGGAGGACAGATGGATTGGCTCCCCGTCCATCAGCCTAAACCTGCTGTCCAACTTCTTGTTCATCTGGCCGTTGTCACTGGGCTTCTCCCAGAGTTTCTGCTCCACCTGCAGGACATACTTCTGTAGGGGAATGCCAGACCGGATCATGGCGCATTTGCCCAAGACCTCTGCTGGAACAGCCGACTCCTGGGAGCTTTCTCAGGAAGCGGGTCCCAAAAACTCTGCCAGGCCGTGAAGGCAGTCATTAAAGGCCTTGATGGATACCGAAGGTTTGTCGTCATCGCTGCCATCGTCGCTCAAGCCCTTTTTTGGAGACCGAGGGGGATCCAGGCCCTGGTACACAGGCGGAGTACCCCCCCTCCCCACCACCCCCCACAGGTCCGGAGCTGCATACAGGTCCAATGGCTGTTCAGGGAAGGCATTGGTACAGGAGGAGGTGAGGAGGGTCTGAACCACCTGTGAGGTCTGAACCGGAGGAGGGGCCAGCACCGGGATCAGGAGTGCAGAACGAACAGGAGAACCCTCAGAGGAGGGGGCTGAGGCAGAGCCAACTGTGGGATGACCTCCTTCAGGAGTCCCTTCATCTGAGGGGAACCCATGAGGAGGAGGAAGCGCTTGAGAAAGCGGTCCTTGCAAACCATCTGAATGCCAGGGGCCCAGCTCACTGAGGCGCTGGGCCTCCACTCCTGGTCAAAGCCCTGAGGCGCCTGGTGCATGTAGCCGTATGGCTGTGATGGGTAGATGTAGCCCTAAGGGGACCAAAAACCTGCACTGTAGGATCTTTTGCTGCTTCCATAGGGAAGGGGCCGGAATCATCCTGCATAGCCCATTTGATGGGTGAGGGCAGTGACGAGCCTTTAGCTGTATCCAAGATGGCCTCCTGCCTGGCAGACCCCACAAGGTGCCACTTCGTTATTTTTAAAGCCTTGTGCCACGCCATGAGTGGGAGGTGCAATGGCCCAGAGCCAAGAGAGTCCTCAGACATGAGAGGGTACAGCTTGGGTCTTGCATCCGGAGCAGAAGCGTCAACCTCAGAAATCCCTCTGGTAGGCATGAGCTCTCAGCCGACCAGCGGGTCGTAGTAATGCCCTTATTCACGGCCTCGGAGTGAGCTCTGGTAGGTTGGAAACCCTCAGCACCTGTGCTGGTAGCCGTGCTGGATCTAGCCGAGGACAGACTCTTGGAGGTGGCACTTGACGATCCCTTACCCCGTGGGGTAGAGGAAGAGGATGAGCCTGATCGTCCTTCTGAGGACAGCCTGGTAGGGCCTGTGGGCCCATCAGTTTGGGAGCCGGTAGCATTGGAAGCCCCAGGACTGCCAGACCCTGAATCCGAGGAACCCTGATCCATGGGAACCCCGGGGAAGGAGTTGCAGCGCTGTGGAGTATTGCTGAACAGAGGGCATACCTTGTCTTGATGAGTGGTCCTAGAGACAAAGTCTTTAAGGTGGGAGGAGAAGTGTGGAAGATCTCCCTCCACTGTGACAAATGATTCTTCAATGCCCTGTGACCGAGAGCGCTGTAGGATGAACATGAGTCCCATCGATATTCGGGTCCCAAACACTCCAGACTGAGTGCATGGGGGTCCTAGGCCGGGAACAAATGGTAGAAGCGTCCTGCAGTCGACATGTGCCAAGGGAGGCAAGGCACCGAAGGGAAGTAAAATAAGAATTGACAAAACCAAACTGAGAGCAAGCAGAAAGCTAAACAAGTCTCTGTGCTGGCTGCCAGGTCCGACACCATCAGATCGGAAAAAGGGACTGAGGTGGGTCACTGAAGGGCGGGGCCTTGGCAGAGCATTCCGAGGCAGTGCCTCCGCGCGTTATACTAAATTTAAAGGAAAGCTCAGTTTTTCGCTGCCAAAGGTTCTGGTACTGTTCCCATGTTTGGGGACACCCACAAGGATGGAGAAAAGGGGGCTGGCCTTATGAGTATGGCTTGGCCTGCTTCCAGTTCTCACCCCTCTGACAATGCTGTGGATCTGTGTGACCAAGAGAAGCGAGTTGTTGGTTCCTTGTTCCAACATCTGAGTTTATTTGGAAGTAATTGAGTGGCTGTATATTTCACATTTAGTTTGGGTGCACGCTTGTTTGGAGCCTGGTGTTCCTGCCTGTGACATCCGTATAAATGTTCGTTTATATGGTACCATACCTACTGCCATCTATGGTCTGGTTGTAGGGATGTTTCCTGGTAGTGGGGTATTACAGGGTGGAACTGAAGCAGGGATTAAAGATTGCCTTTCATCTCTTCTAATCAACAACTTGTCTGTGCGATGAAATACATTATATAGCCTCCATTTTGCAGAATGAGTTCGGCAAAACTATGCAGAAATGGAATCCATGCAGTGCACCTTATGCCCCATCTTTGCTTTTCTCAAAGTAAAATATGCAATACATTAATGTCTTATCACTCGAAAAGCTGGGGTAATGTTGTTTTACTGCTTTTCTTTCCTTAGTTCACTGCTTCATAAAATGCAGCGTTAAGCTTTTTTCGTCTGACTGTTGAAGTAGGTAGAATAAAATAAACTATTCTCTGCGAACACTGAAGTATAACAATCACAGAGGATGTGATTTTCTTTGCTTGTGTGTTTCTGAGAAATGTGCTGGTGGCCTTTGTCGAAAAGATGAGTCCAGAGCATTTCTTTCGAGCTGTTTGCCAGTGCAATGAATGCTTTGGCCCGCCTGCTTGCATTCATTAGTTCCAGGAGCAGGCTCTAATCACTGAGCTGAGTAGTGTAACTCTGTGACAAGGCGGTCTACTTGCTGGAGTTAATCTGCCCCCGCCCCTGCAGAAGACTATTACAGTGGTATCACTCCTTTGGCAATAGCCTTGGACTGCAGTGACCTTGCAGGAGATAAAGGTGGCATATTAGTCCATGGAATTCAAGCCCTGATGGGTGTCATGCAAAAGAGCCATGAACATAAAAGTTAGCTTAACGTGTGTAAAAGAAACTTGATTAAAAGAGTTCCTGATAGCGTCATAAACTCTCCCAAGTAAGGGCCCAGCCGTATAGCCCCTGACAGAGGCGCCTCTCTTTAAGTGAGCTCCTGCTACCGTGCATACAATGCTGGATGGAGTCTGTGAAGCTTCCTGAAAAAGAGTAGCTGCCCATGTAAGAGCTCACAGAGCCTCTGGAGGGAGTCCAGCCACAGGCGACGGCAGAGACATTGGACAATGCCTTTATGTCAGAACTGGACTAATTAAAAAAAAAAGGACAACCGCTAGCATCACAGACTTGCCATCACGGCTTCCTCTTAAACACAGATCACTGACGCAGATCTGTTCCTCGGCCCGCCTTGTTCTATCTAGGTCAGCTTGCCTAGCTCCTCTCACAGAGGTGCAGATATGGCCATATATTTATATATTTGATTTCGTTAATGAGAGGACCTCCCAGAGAGATTGCATAACCCAACCGTGTATGCTTAAACTTCATGCTGTTTAAGTTGCAGATGTTCTGCATAGAACCCTAAGTTCAACCTGACATTGATGCAATTCCTAACGACGAAATGTAATAGTAAATGCGAGGGACCTCTAGGAAGAGAATGGAGCAGTATTGATATTAGCCAATAGCGCTTACAGCTGCATCTTTAAAAGAATAGGAAAATGATGGAGAATCGGCTCTGAAGGGTGGGTCTCTGCTCTGCTGGGCCAGTCCTTTATGCTTTCAGACTTCCAGTGAAGACTGCAAGGGATCTGCACATTTCTAGGAGGAGCATTACTCATGTAGAACTTGTTTCACACCCACACTGAGCAATCACATAAGTCAATTATAATGTTTTAATGTTAAAGGATATTTGTACTGCGTACTATCACCACCGGAGTGGTCCCCTGTCGCTCTGGCGGCTCTGTAAGAGGAGGGGAGGTTGAGTTAGTAGGAGCAAGCAGGAAAAGTGCAAGAGAGCAGTGATGTGCTGTTGGCGGCCTCAGCACGGTGGGTCCATTGGCTGGGCCTGGGGTGTTTGCAGCTGTTAGTTGTCGTGTACTGTTGTGCGAGTCTATGTGTGAATTTTGTTTTGTTGTTGCAATGTAGTGAGGTTTGTTCGGCTTGTTGTCATGTAGGTTTTTGGTTGCGTTTGGTTTGGAGTTTGAGAGGTGTATGCAGAGGGGGAACTTGTTAGTGGAGTTGGTTAGTTGGCATTTCTATCCTGAATTGAGGAGCTGGGCTTGCATAGTCTCCCCTGATGCGCCTCTGTCCTGATCTGGGCCTGTCTGGCATTCAAGGTCCCTTTCTCATCTGGCCCCCACCTTTATCAGGCTCTCTCATAGCCCCACCTGTCCTCCCATCATACGCCTGTGGCGAGTGCACCTGTCAGTGTCAACAACTCAGATAGTGTGGTGGTTGTCAATTTCTCAAATTCCACAACACTGTGGTACCTGGTGGTAACTGAGGGGCGGGTGAAGATATTGAGTGGGGTTGGCTGGGGTAGTTGACTTGGTCTCCATGCGTGTCACCTGCGTTACAGTCTGTCCGGAGTCACCCATCCGGCTGCCGTGGGATTGTTGGGTGTCCTGACCCACGTTTGAGCTATCATGCTGCAACATTTGGTGCTGTGGGCTTAGAAAATCCAAGATGGCCAAAAAGCCCACAAGTGCGCCAGAATCTAGGAGAACCACGCAGTTTGTGCGCACACCAAAATGGTTACTTCACTTGCCACCCACCAGTGTAAAGAAAGATCTGTGTTAACAAAATCCACTGTTACTGATGTCAAAAAGTTGCTGAAATTGTGGCTCACCGGACCACTTTAAAGATTCAACCCTTTTGTGGGGTTCCACATAACCATCTTACTGTAAGGAGCCCCATCAAAACAATGTTAAGCAAGGATCATTTACTACCATGTAAGAACCATTCCTGTTTAGAATGCATTAATCCAAGAAGAATCCCAAAATTGCATGCAGTACCAACAAAATCCTCAAGGCGGCGCTAGCGGTCTAAACTCTGACAGGAGAACTGAGTGCAGTTGCTGACAAAGGGATTTGACTCAGCTGACTTCAAAGGCTGCATTTTAATTAAAAATTAGCCACCTGTTGTTCCCAGAGGCCTGAAGCCTGGGAAACCCTCTCACCTCCAGAGATTCACACCAGGAGTTAGAATCTCACATGACCTCTTGATTGATAGAAGGCAGACTGGCTGGGAGCCTCCTGGAGACCACACATTAGGCTCTTGCAATTGAATAGGATATGTTGATTTTGACTGTTTCCTGTCAACAAAGGCCTGCCTGCCAGAAGACACATGTGACTGACCCACCCAAGTCTTGGAGGCAGACTCCAACACTCTGAGAACTGAATTGAAAGCAAAATATATATTTTACAGAAACACTGATAACTCTTTGTAATCAAATGACAGAAATGTATAACTTTGAGAGCCTTAATTTAAAAAATGTACCTTCAATTCAAGCCCAAACTCCAATTTGTGTGATGTTCTGGGGCAAAACCCTGCTATTTATGTATACTACAGACTCTGTGTTTAAGCTAGAGACATGTTAATTTACTGGAGTATGTATGGACAGGCCGTGTACATGTGTACAAATCTGGAGAAAAATCTGATGTTGCAAAACCACTAAAAAGCACAAAATATTGCCATTTCTGAATGCAAGCCCCCAGGAAGAGCAGAGTTTGAACAGGGGCTACCATCAGTAAATGCATGATGGATGCATGTAATTTCAAACCACTGTGTATCTATGAAGTGTGCATTTTGATCAAATATAGATTTTGTGGGCAAACTGACCAGGGGAGGATCCTCTGACCCATAAAACCTACAGCATCACTCTGACTCACAGTTCCTTCCCCAATCATGGGAGAGGGGAGAATTGGGCCAATGGGCAGTTGAGAGAGGGGCTGGCTAGTGATGATGCACACACACCCACTTTCAAAACACATAAAAGCAGACAGTCAGGACAGATAGGGACATTCAATTCCATGTGCTGCAACGCGCTCTGCCGGACCACACAACATCCAGAAGATACTAGATTCAACACTTAGACTTTAAAACTCCAAAGAACTTGATTCAGAACTCAAAGCAAGGGCCTAAACCCACAAACTGAGAACTCTTCTCAGTGGGCCTCAGCATCCAGCAAACCTAACAGCGATAGCAGCATCCAGGAGCCGTGCAGATCAGCGCTGGGTCCAGAGAAAGCTGTGCAGAAAGATCCAGAAGCAGAGCTGTACCCAGAGAAAGCAGAGCAGTATCCAGAACCAGAGGCAGAGCAGAGCTGACCCAGACCGCTGTTCGCAGAACCAGAGAGCTGACCCAGACGTTGTGCGCAGAGACCGTCCGTGGCGAGTGAAGAAAACCTGTTGACCAGATCCGTGGCGAGGCCCATTTATTTCAAAAATATATTGAGTACCTAGCAGAACTGTGCAGAACCAATCTCTTAGTTAAAATAATATAATTCAATCTATTTTAATCTAACCAGAACTGTCTCCTGTCACCTGTCATTTGCAAAGCTGTCACCTGTCATTTCTAGTTGCTAGCTGTAACTTGTCACTTTGAACTTTTAAAATTTCAAATCTGAAAACGACCTTTACCATATCGCTCATATCTCCGTGACCGTTTGTCTTAGAGACTTGCTGTAACTTTCCTCTGAAAGCTGGGAATCTTGGCTTTTCAACGAACCTAGAAACGCATTCCTATTCCCTATACTTTTGCCGCAATCGCGAAAAACGCACTCGCGAATTTGCCGCGATTTGCAAATTTCTCCACGTGTGAAAACAGCAGCTTCCTTGCTTTCATTTCCCAAAAATTCGTTTAACCTGCCAATCATTCCTAGAACATTGCTAAAGTAAGCCTGAACTTATTTAAACCAACTAATCCTCAACCTGAACCTCCAGAGGGAATTAAAATAATTTTAGCACATTTTCCAATATATTGCTATCACATATAAAAGCATCTTGGGCCTGTGTTTCAAACTTCTGTAGTCTAACCTTGCTGGGGTGAACGGGATTACATTTGATTGCATTTCTGAGAACTGTGTGCTTTCCTTCCATTTCCTTGCATTGCATAAAAGGGGGGGAGTGAATTGCCAGAGAAAAGTGATTACATTGTTTTGTTGAATTCATATTGAGTATTTTCTGTACTGCCTTTCATTCAACATTGCATCCATCTGAACTTATATAAAGCATTCTCTACCACCTTATTCTTCTGTTCCTATTCACAAGTGTGCTAGTGCCGGACTATCCATTATTGATTACTGCTCAGATTAAGTGTGATAGTCAATTATGAATTATTATAAAGTGTGATATATATATATATATATATCGTTTAAATTATCAAATAAACCTTTTAACTTGGAAAACAGAACTACTTCTTGGCTCAGTGGGGTCAGGCGGATTCCAAGAGAGGGGTGTTATATAGGGGTAGTCATCCAGAACGCATGAACTGGACATAAAGATATATCAATAAGGGTTTCCATTCAGTATCCCAGACTAGGCATTGACTTAGCTGTAGTGTTGAATTGAATCCTCTTACAAATTGGGGGCTCGTAGCCGGGGATTCCGGATTAGATCTATCACTTGTGCAGATTAATACAGTGTGCCAGCTGACCAGATACACATATCCGGTCGGATCACCACGCTGTGTTACGCTGTAAAGCACTCCTCAAAGGAACGCTCTAAGGAAAAGGTCTGTTTTGCAAAAATAAAATACAAACTTCTGTAAGTCAGAAAGGAACTCAAATTCCAGAATGACGACCTTGGTAGATATGAAAATAGCCAGAGAGCACTTCTTAAATAAGCTATTTGTGAGAGGTGAGTGGACTCATCAGGACCAGACGGTCTGCAAATCGCACCCCAGATCACGGAAACAGGGTCAGATATATGGAGAGACCAGGGTCCCTTACATGTGGCCCTGAGTGAACTATATATGTCCTCTAAGGCCAAGGATGAGCACAACAAGATTGCCAGGGTAGCGGCATATTTATATTTACATATGGGAGCCATGCAGGACAAATGTGCTGAAGGCCAAGATCTGGCGAGTAGGCAACTGCTGGCATTACAGAAGGCCCAATCTGATCTGGACTCTTCTGAGCAGAGGCTGCAGAGGAGCCAGGAGTCAGAAAATGATAGTAGGCAGTATATCATTAAAATAAAAGAGGACATGGATATACTGCAACAGGAAAAGGCTGACCAGGATACCAGATTTCTGGCCTTGTAGAAGGAGTACCAAGAAGGTTTGGACTCCCTACTGCAGAGCCAGAAAAAGCTGGAGCAACAGTTAGACTTCAATAAGGCATGTGCTGAGCAGGTAGTCACCCTGCAAAGCCACCTAGATAGGGAGAAGGCAGAGAGAAATAAACTGATTTTGAAAGACCTGGATACCCAGGCAGAGTCTGACAAAGAACGCCAGAAAGCTGGTGCCTTTCAAAGGCAGAGGGACGACCTGGCAGCACAAATGCAGGCTCTTAGTCAGGAAAGAGACGCCTTAGGCCAGGAAGTCTGCCATTTAAAAAGAAAAACAGAAGAAAATCACTTGGCCCTCCAGGGGCTGGGTGACCTCCAAAAAGAACACCAGAACTTGTTAGAACACACCAGGAGGGTGGGGGATGCTCTGGCAAGAAAGGAGCAGGCCAATAGGGACACAGCTCAGGAGGTAACCTTCCTGCAGCAAAAACTGGCCCAGTGCTCCAGGACCAATCAGGAGGCACAGAGAGAGAATGAGGCTCTCTGCCAGCACAATGATAGACTCCAACAACAGGTAGCGATGCAGGAGAGACTGATAGAGTCTAGTAAGGCCTTAACTGAGGAACTGAAGGCGCAGGCTCTTGCATTGCAACAGGGAGCAGGGGCGGATAGAGATGAGGTTCGCTGGGAAAGAGAAACTCCTGAGCATAACCCCAGGAGCCCTAGTACCAGAGGCCTTTATCTCTCTCAGTCCCTGGACTCTGCCACCCCCATGTCCCCTGGCGCACATGAGCACAGGGCCACAGGGATGGCAGATTACTATCCAGCCAGAAGCATGGGGCTCATAGGCCAGTACCACCCAGGAATGGAGGGGCGGGCATCCGGGTATGGGCACCCAAGCACAGTGCAATTTAATGGGGAACCCCAGGAGAGTAGGCCCATTAAGGGCATCCTGAAAACCTCTGCCCAGTTCGGTCAGTGGGGGGGTACCCATCAAATCCTGGCAGCAAGGAGGGATCTGAAGACTCCTCTGAGCGGTACAGGACACAGGAGACCAGGTCCCCACATTCTGCCAGCCATTCCCAGGCTCGCAGAATCCGGGAAAACCTGGAAGAACAGACGGGAACCTCTGGGAGCAGTGCCTCTGAGTCAGAAGATGAATGGACCAGGGTTACCCGGACCAAAAGGGCCAATAAGACAAAAAGGGCCTTGCTTAAGGACCCCTTAAAGCAGATTAAGGCAATCAGGAGCGTCATCACGCCTTATCATAAGAACGCCAAGTATTCTGTTTGGGAGCACTTAGAGTTGTTTGAGCAAATGATGGAGACTTTCCATTTGAAGGACAGCCAAAGCTATATTTTTCTACTCATAGAAATCCTCAAGAGGCTCGCAAGGCAGCCTACAATTTACAATGTGGGGAGGATCAGGCCCCACAAGAATTTGTGCAGGAGTTAAAGCGTGCTTTTGCACAGACCACAAGAAAGGTGCGCACGGATAGCAGAGAATTTATTAATACGTTTTTCCATGCCTTGCCCAAATATATAATGACCCAGCTCGTGAGGGATTTTCACGAGAAAAGATCTTTAGACTGGGTCATTGAACAGGCGACCCGGATCTATGAGGTGCCGAAGCCAATAGAAAATAAAAATAATGCGCCCAAAAACCCCAAAGCCAACAACACCCCTGCTGCTGCCAAGGTGGCAGAGGTAAAGGTCACCCCCGTTTTCGATTTGGAGATGGGGGGGGCCTAAAAACCTACTTGCACCTAATAATGCTAGGCCCAGAAGGTCCTCGGGCCAGTCACAGACAGGGAGCCAGTGAGGCAGCCCCACAAATGTGGTCCCTCGCTCTCCTGATTATGTAAGCCCCCGTTACAAGGGAAACCGACCCATCCTGGGTTATGTGTGGACTCCTCCAGCCCAAGGGGGGGGATCCAGCCAAGCACCTAACCCAGAGAACTTCCCTCCCAACTTCTCACAGGAGGGCAGAAACTCACCAAACCCTGGGCAGAACTTCTTCCCCAGGTATCCACCCAACTTCCAGCCCCAAAATCCTCCACCCTTCTTTCCCCAATTCCCTGAGCCCAGACAACCAAATCCGGGAGAGGGGAGGCCAAGGGTGGAGGGGTATCCAAATCTTCCCAACCAGGGGTACTACCAAAGAAGGGATAGCTACCCTTCCCGGGATCAGCCCAGGGGAGAAAACAGGGCCCCGTATCAGCCTGAGCGGGTTTCCCAGTTAGAGCGCCAGGTTCAAAACATGGCGCGGGATCTGGGTCACATACTGAGGGCTCAGCAGAACCCTCAGATCGGCATGCCGGCGCAGAACGCACCAAACTCTGGACCTGGTGCTCCAGAACAATGACGGGGCAGCACCCCGATAACTCACCGGTTCCCAGGGAGGAGGCACAAAGGGAAGGGGGGTGTAAAGCCTTGGAGGAAGCTTCCTTCCTCACTTGTAAACAGCCCCTGGAAACCCAGGAACCGGAAACAAAATCTCTTGCCCCTGAAAGTCTGCCTCCTAAGGAGCAGAGGGGGGGTAGGAGAAACAAAAGACCCAAACAGACCCGTTTTGTGGAAGAAATACAGATCTTCCAATTTGAAGGAGAGGGATCCCCAGAGGATCCTGGGGAAAGGATCTTCTCCTTCAGAGATGGGGGAACTCCTCCCAAGGAAAAATGGGTCCCAAGGGATGTCAATTCAGACTGGGGAGATATGGAGACTGAGCTACCGCCGCCCATCATCTCATCCCAGAACCCACAATACCGAAATCCCCTGGTTCAAACCCATCCTGATGACTGCCTCCAAAAAGGGCGGGGCGGCCCAGAACCGGAACCAGTGGAACCCACAATGGCTCTGATCTCCAGTTGCCAACTTTTTCTTTCAGATTCCCAAGGTTCTCCACAGAATTCTGCCCAAATTCCTTCGCTTGCAATGTCCAAAACCAGAAAGTTAGCCCACCAGTTGTCCAAAAATGTGCATTATCTGTGCCCCCTTGAGGAGAAGGAGGGAAGATACTATGCCCCGGTACAAGTAAAGGGGCAGGGTACAATTTTGGCACTGGTGGACACTGGATCTCAAGCTACCCTTCTGTCCAGAAGGGCCTTTGACGAACTGAATGCAGGAAGGGCAGAGAATTACCGAATTCCTCTCACCTCTCTTCCTGGACAACTGCAGAACTTTGACGGGAAGGAAATTCCCGTTGAGGGGACTGCAGACTTGGATATTAAGATCGGGCGACACAAGGTGAAACACCCGGTCATAGTAGTGACTCCAGAGGGCACCCCTTGTTTACTGGGGAATGAGCTCCTGAGGAGGTTGTCACACTTAATAGACTGCGTAAACAAGGTCCTCTGGACCCAGACTAGCCGACCAATAAAATTAAAACAGAGTGTCAACCATGTTAGTTTAAACGGCACCTGCCATATGGTTGAACAAAAATCTGACCAAGTAGAATTTCACTTCCAGAATAGCCAAATTCCAGACGTGACAGTAATAGCAGTAGGACAACAGACTGGTGATGGGGGGTCCTCTCTATTTCTGAAAATCAACCTTCCTTCCAGTTTAAGGTGGTATTCCACACTGGAAATAAACACCCTGAAATTCTTTACAAATCCACAATCAGAAACTCCCACTCCTATAGTCCAGAAAGATGTGAAATCAGCTCAGAGCCTGGCTGATATTCAGCAAATTGGAGAGCAGTTGTTCATCCCTGTTCAGTTAAATGATGGGAAGGACTCTGTTCTCGCTCGAGTGTGTGTGAACAACGGTAAGAGCTTCATCAGCGAAGCCATGTTCCGCCAACTCCCAAAAGATCCAGCCATTCCCACATTCAAACTGATAGACAAATGGGAAATGGACCTGGAAGCAGCCAATTCCAGACATCTCCTGCCAAGCAGGTGTATGCTCAAAATCTCCATTGGCAACAAGAGCATAGTCCACAATTGTTGGGTCGTGCGAGACGTCACTGCCGCTTTTTACTTAGGCAGTGACATTCTCAATCGCTTTGCCATTAGTTTGGACCTAATAAACCTCAAAGCTTGGTCCCGATTAGCGGATAATCCCATGGGCTTTGATGATCCAGAAAAAGCATTTAGGTCAGCTCAATTGCTACCTTATGCAGTTGAAATTCAGATCAAAGAGGAAGTCACCATCCCAGAAAGGACCCGACAATTCTCCCTGGAAGTGAAAGCTAAAAGAGGACAACATTTGAAAAACCCTAATGCTTACATACATCTAAACGCTTCTCTCCAACAGCAAGGGTTGGGGGTAAACCCAACTCCATTAGTCAACATAGAACATGACACCATTCTAATAGAGGTGGATAACAGCGACTTAAAGAGTATTACTCTAGCCGCAGGCACCATTATTGGAATGGCGGTTGATGACCGACATTTTTCCATTGATTTAGGTAATGAACTGTTAGGACCAATCCCCAAGGACTGTTTTGACAGTGACAGTGAGGACAATACAACACCAGACAGGATTTTTACCCGGCATGGGGGGAACTTCCTGGTGTACACTTCTTGCCCTTATGGTAAGGAAGATGTGACTTGTGACTTCAGGAGGGATGAGGTGATTTTACAAGTCCATGAGGGCTGCCTTTCCCACCTGAAGCCCCCAGTCCAAATCAGCACTCTGACCAGGGACTTCTCCACCCAGCTGGAGGAGGCCGCTGAAATAGCCAAACCAGAAGTCTTTCCAGGCTTCAGGCAGATGGTGGAAGAGAGAGTCAACCTAGCTGATGCCTGTGTGACTCTGGAACAAAAGCAAAAGTTGAAACAAGTTTTCTTGGATTTCCAAGATCTCTTTGCGGTAGACTCATATGACTGTGGTCACACTGACATCCACACAACAACAATCCCCACAGACCCTGGCATGACTTCAGTGTTTGTGAAGCAATATCGTTTGCCTCTCGCATCCATGGAGTCCCTTACTGAAATAATTAAGAACCTTGAGTCCCGGGGAATAATCCGTCCAGTTCACAGCACCTTCAATAATCCGGTGCTGGGAATATTGAAGCCAAACGGCCAGTGGAGACTCTGCGCCGACCTCAGGGAGCTCAACAAACGGGTCCATACTTCCCGATGGCCTCTTCCCTACATTGACCAAGGGCTGGCCCAGATTCAGGGGTCACAGGTATTCACTGCAATAGACCTGACCAATGGATACTGGACCGTGCAGGTCAGTAGGGAGGACCAATACAAGCTGGCTTTTACCTTTGGGGGCCAGCAATACACATGGACCCGGACTCCCTTCGGATACCTCAACTCCGGCAATGAATTCAACATTTTCCTGCATAAGGCCATGCCCGACCTGGGTGCGAGGGGTAACCTGGCTTATGTAGATGATGTCCTCATCACAAGTTCATCTGTGGAGGAACACATAGCGGAGATCTGTTATGTTCTGACCCAGTTGAGGGCCGCCGGAGCAAAACTTTCCTTTCAGAAAGCACAGTGGTGTAGAACCCGTGTTAATTTCTTGGGGCATGAGATTACTCCTCAGGGTCTCTGTCCCCAGGAAAAGAAAGTGGAAGCACTTCAGAAACTGAAAGACCCCACAACTCTGCGGGAACTAAGGAGCCTCCTTGGACTGACTAATTACAGCAGAAAGTTCATTGAGGGCTACGCAGAGATCACCAGACCCCTGATTCATCTCCTGAAGGGGGGGGGTCAAGTGGGAATGGGGTCCAGAACAAGCCGAGGCGGTAAAACAACTCAAGAGAAGCCTCTCACAAGCGCCCTGCCTAGCTTACCCTGTCAGAAACGAGGAGTTCTTCCTGGAGACGGGGTTCGCTAATACGTGCTTGACGGCAGTATTATACCAAAAGCATGACAAGGTCAATAAAGTAATCTCCTATGCGAGCAAAACTTTATCCTCTGTGGAGGAAAAATTCAACGATTGTGAGAAGGCACTCCTGGCAACGGTGTGGGCATTGAAGAATTACCGCCCGTTTATCCAGGGGGAACACATCATAGTGGAGACTCCACACCAGCCTCTGCAATATCTCCAAAGTGACAGAATCCGGGCCGGAAATGTGAGTAATTCCCGAATTACTTCCTGGATTCTGTCAATGCAAGGCTTTCCTGTGGAGGTCCGATATGGCCAAAACAAGAAGAGTCCCCTCGCGCAAGGTCTGGCTGACTTCCATGATTGTGCCAGAGAAAACTGTCTCGAGGACGAAAGTCTAAAAATAAAGGGCAACATGGAGTCATACCTTAATTCCCCCCACAAAGTCTTTGAAGAGGACAAGTGTGAGGGAATGCCCACTGTCTATGTGGATGGATGCTCTTACCATGTTGACAACAACGGGGAGAAAGAACTGGTGGCCGGCGTAGGGAATGCATGGGTGGAGTTCCCAGAACCCTCCGCTGGATACAAAATTGGTCCCCGAAGTAGTCGGGTGGCAGAATTGATGGCTGTGCATCAGGCCATCCTCACTGCTGTCCAGCATCAACTCCACGAACTGGTCATAATCACAGATTCGGATTATATACGGAACGGGTTCGTGGAGCACCTGGTTAATTGGAAAGCCAGAGGCATGTTATGTGCTAACAACAAACCCTTGAAACATGGGAAGTTGATCCAAAACATTGATGATCTGGTCACCTCGAATGAGATGACCATCTATTGGAAAAAGATCAAGGGTCATTCCAAAGTAGAGGGACCAGACAAAACTGGAAATGACTTAGCTGATCAGCTGGCCAAAACCGGGGCCATCCAAGGGGATCTAATTGAGATTGAGTCCCTGTTGGGGGAAATCCAGGTCACTGCTATCACTAGGTCCCAGACAAATGCTCACAACGACCTTTCAATTGCACAATGGAGTAAGGAGACCCCTGATGCTGATTTGATTACCGCTCAGAAGGGGGATCCAATAATTGGTAAATTTTACCAGCACCTTGAGGACCCTGAGAACTTTCCCCTGACGGATACCGATTACATTGGGAAAGAGGACCTAAGGGTGTTGATGAAATGTCCAAAAATGTTCCGGATCCAAGATGGTTTGCTGGTAAGGAAATCCAAAGCTGGCCACGATCAGTGGGTGGTTCCTACCTCATTCCGAAGCCTGATGTTAAGTCACGCCCATGATGCAGCCACCGCCGGTCATAGGGGGTTTCACACAACATTGGAAATCTTAAGAGAGGTTGCATACTGGCCACACATGGGGCAGGACCTCGACCAATACTTGAAGGGGTGTCTTGTGTGTGCACAATTTCAGCCATCATCCCTCATTCACCGTGCGCCTCTCCAAAAGAGGGGGATGACACTGCCATGGTCAGATTTACAAATCGACTTTGTAGGCCCCGTGATTCACTCTGCTAGGGGGGATAAGTACATGTTGACTGTGACATGCTTGTTTACCAAGTGGGTGGAATGTCTCCCAGCCCCAAATTGCAAGGCAGAAATTGCAGCTGCCCTGATGATTAACCACATCTTTTCCCGTTTTGGTCTACCTCAAAGGATTGAGTCAGACAGAGGTAGCCACTTCACCAGTGAAGTGATGACAAAGATGTGGGAGATACTGGGGGTCAAAAGGAAGTTGCATATTGCTTACCGGCCAGCTTCTTCTGGGGCAGTAGAGAGATATAACCGAACCATTGTGAGCATATTAAAGAAGTTTGTGGCAGATTCTGGGCCAAGTTGGGATATCCGATTACCTCTGGTCCTAATGGCCATCAGATCTACCCCTTCATCTGCAACCAAAATGTCACCATTTGAGTTGATGACTGGGCGCAAGATGGTGCTTCCTCAGCATTTGCTCTACAGGACCCAAGAGCAGACACTGATAAATGCCTCCACAACTCATGAGTATGTGGAGAATTTAAGGAAACACCTTCAACATGCTTTTGCTTATGCTCAGCGGAATCTAGAAAGATCAGCTGAAAGCATGAAGACCCACTATGACCTGAAGACTTCCAGGAAGGAATATCAGATGGGGGACCGGGTATATCTATACAATTTCCAAAGGAACCAGGCCAAACAGCGAACATTTTTGCCTACATGGAAGGGACCCTTTGAGATTATAGACAAGATCTCCCCTGTGGCCTACAAGATCCGCATCCCCAAAGGCGGTTTGACAGAGGGGGAAGACAAGTGGGTCCACATAAACCAGTTGAAGTGTTGCCATCCCAGGCACACTCTGCAACAACTGGAGGAATCCTCTGGAATCCTAGAGGGTACTGTCTCAGATTAATTCAGTTCTAACTTAAAATATCCTACATATCGCCTATCAAATTCTGTGTTTCTCAAGTTTATGTGTTCCTGTCTCTTAATTAAAAAAAAATGTGCATGTTCATATCTGTTGAGTTCTAAAATATATATGCCACCCCACTATATCAATGGTGGGGGAAAAATGTCTATGAATAGGTATTGCCGCTCTTCCTTTGTCGTCCTAGGAGAAGGAAAACCTGCAGGCTGGCCAAGGAGGACGATCCGGAGACCGGGAGCAGAGACGCAAGGGGCCCAGGGTACCGCCCAATATTCCCATCAGGACCGGCGAGGAGAACCGATCGATCAGTACTGGATGGAGGAAAAGATGCTGAACTGTGCCATTTGCAGAATTGGAAGAAGATTATGCGGACAGACCAGTGCGTGGGTCAAAACCCTTGTGCACCCGACTCCCCATCGACTCAAATTCAAAGGGCAGTCACGTGGGGGGATCTGTTGGGTGTCCTGACCCACGTTTGAGCTATCATGCTGCAACATTTGGTGCTGTGGGCTCAGAAAATCCAAGATGGCCAAAAAGCCCACAAGTGCGCCAGAATCCAGGAGAACCACGCAGTTTGTGCGCACACCAAAATGGTTACCTCACTTGCCACCCACCAGTGTAAAGAAAGATCTTTGTTAACAAAATCCACTGTTACTGATGTCAAAAAGTTGCTGAAATCGTGGCTCACCGGACCACTTTAAAGATTCAACCCTTTTGTGGGGTTCCACATAACCATCTTACTGTAAGGAGCCCCATCAAAACAATGCTAAGCAAGGATTATTTACTACCATGTAAGAACCATTCCTGTTTAGAATGCATTAATCCAAGAAAGATCCCAAAATTGCATGCAGTACCAACAAAATCCTCAAGGCGGCGCTAGCGGTCTAAACTCTGACAGGAGAACTGAGTGCAGTTGCTGACAAAGGGATTTGACTCAGCTGACTTCAAAGGCTGCATTTCTATTAAAAATTAGCCACCTGCTGTTCCCAGAGGCTTGAAGCCTGGGAAACCCTCTCACCTCCAGAGATTCACACCAAGAGTTAGAATCTCACATGACCTCTTGATTGATAGAAGGCAGACTGGCTGGGAGCCTCCTGGAGACCACACAATAGGCTCTTGCAATTGAATAGGATATGTTGATTTTGACTGTTTCCTGTCAACAAAGGCCTGCCTGCCAGAAGACACATGTGACTGACCCACCCAAGTCTTGGAGGCGGACTCCAACACTCTGAGAACTGAATTGAAAGCAAAATATATATTTTACAGAAACACTGATAACTCTTTGTAATCAAATGACAGAAATGTATAACTTTGAGAGCCTTCATTTAAAAAATGTACCTTCAATTCAAGCCCAAACTCCAATTTGTGTGATGTTCTGGGGCAAAACCCTGATATTTATGTATACTACAGACTCTGTGTTTAAGCTAGAGACATGTTAATTTACTGGAGTATGTATGGACAGGCCGTGTACATGTGTACAAATCTGGAGAAAAATCTGATGTTGCAAAACCACTAAAAAGCACAAAATATTGCCATTTCTGAATGCAAGCCCCCAGGAAGAGCAGAGTTTGAACAGGGGCTACCATCAGTACATGCATGATGGATGCATGTAATTTCAAACCACTGTGTATCTATGAAGTGTGCATTTTGATCAAATATAGATTTTGTGGGCAAACTGACCAGGGGAGGATCCTCTGACCCATAAAACCTACAGCATCACTCTGACTCACAGTTCCTTCCCCAATCATGGGAGAGGGGAGAATTGGGCCAATGGGCAGTTGAGAGAGGGGCTGGCTAGTGATGATGCACACACACCCACTTTCAAAACACATAAAAGCAGACAGTCAGGACAGATAGGGACATTCAATTCCATTTGCTGCAACGCGCTCTGCCGGACCACACAACATCCAGAAGATACTAGATTCAACACTTAGACTTTAAAACTCCAAAGAACTTGATTCAGAACTCAAAGCAAGGGCCTAAACCCACAAACTGAGAACTCTTCTCAGTGGGCCTCAGCATCCAGCAAACCTAACAGCGATAGCAGCATCCAGGAGCCGTGCAGATCAGCGCTGGGTCCAGAGAAAGCTGTGCAGAAAGATCCAGAAGCAGTGCTGTACCCAGAGAAAGCAGAGCAGTATCCAGAACCAGAGGCAGAGCAGAGCTGACCCAGACCATTGTTCGCAGAACCAGAGAGCTGACCCAGACGCTGTGCACAGAGACCGTCCGTGGCGAGTGAAGAAAACCTGTTGACCAGATCCGTGGCGAGGCCCATTTATTTCAAAAATATATTGTGAGTACCTAGCAGAACTGTGCAGAACCAATCTCTTAGTTAAAATAATATAATTCAATCTATTTTAATATAACCAGAACTGTCTCCTAACTGTCACCTGTCATTTGCAAAGCTGTCACCTGTCATTTCTAGTTGCTAGCTGTAACTTGTCACTTTGAACTTTTAAAATTTCAAATCTGAAAACGACCTTTACCATATCGCTCATATCTCCGTGACCGTTTGTCTTAGAGACTTGCTGTAACTTTCCTATTCCCTATACTTGTGCCGCAATCGCGAAAAACGCACTCGCGAATTTGCCGCGATTTGCAAATTTCTCCACGTGTGAAAACAGCAGCTTCCTTGCTTTCATTTGCCAAAAATTCGTTTAACCTGCCAATCATTCCTAGAACATTGCTAAAGTAAGCCTGAACTTATTTAAACCAACTAATCCTCAACCTGAACCTCCAGAGGGAATTAAAATCATTTTAGAACATTTTCCAATATATTGCTATCACATATAAAAGCATCTTGGGCCTGTGTTTCAAACTTCTGTAGTCTAAGCTTGCTGGGGAAAACGGGATTACATTTGATTGCATTTCTGAGAACTGTGTGCTTTCCTTCCATTTCCTTGCATTGCATAAAGGGGGGGAGTGGATTGCCAGAGAAAAGTGATTACATTGTTTTGTTGAATTCATATTGAGTATTTTCTGTACTGCCTTTCATTCAACATTGCATCCATCTGAACTTATATAAAGCATTCTCTACCACCTTATTCTTCTGTTCCTATTCACAAGTGTGCTAGTGCCGGACTATCCATTATTGATTACTGCTCAGATTAAGTGTGATAGTCAATTATTAATTATTATAAAGTGTGATATATATATATCTATTGTTTAAATTATCAAATAAACCTTTTAACTTGGAAAACAGAACTACTTCTTGGCTCAGTGGGGTCAGGCGGATTCCAAGAGAGGGGTGTTATATAGGGGTAGTCATCCAGAACGCATGAACTGGACATAAAGATATATCAATAAGGGTTTCCATTCAGTATCCCAGACTAGGCATTGACTTAGCTGTAGTGTTGAATTGAATCCTCTTACAGGATCTTTCCTGTCAGTTCTGGGTTGCCCGTGTCCTTTCCCGTTTAGTCATCCTTTTTCTTTGTTTCGGTTTTCAGTTTGAGTCTGTGGTGTTGAAGAGCCAGGTTTTCAGTGATTTTCTGAATTTTAGGTGATCGTCTGTGTTTCTTATTTCTTTTGTGATGTTCCAGGTTTTTGCGGCTAAGTGGTAGAAGGAGGTGCCTCCAAGTTTTTTCTTAAGATATGGTTTAAGGCGGATTTCATTGCTTGATCTGAGAGGTCTCGTTGGTTTGTAGATTATTTTTTTTTGTAGGAATTCTGCTCATTGTCCGTTGATTGCCTTGTGCGTTATGCACATTGTTTTGAAGGTGATGCGATATTTTACTGGGAGCCAGTGTAGTGTTTTTAGGGCGAGAGCATTGTGGATAGTTTGAGGAGTAGTCTTGCTGCTGCATTTTGGATCCGTTGTAGTTCTTCAGGAGATATTCTGGTATTCCTAGGTAGAGGCTGTTTGCATAGTCGATTCTTAAGGAAAATAAGCGGGCACCACTGAGTAGATAAACTTACAGTCAGGTATCTACGTAAATTTTCAAGCTTTAACAAAAATAATGGAGAGTCGGTAAAAACTCACAGGAGCTGGCTATCATGAGTCTGGAGACACCCTGACTCGAGAACAAGTGAAACAGTAGACTTGATAAAAAACATAGTCACACAGCGGCTCTCCGTTTACACCCAACCTGGGTCATATGTTTCCAAACAAGTTGATTAAATCAGTTCAATTATTCTTCTCCAACTTTATCAATAGTGTGTAGGTTCAAATGAATTCAGAGTCTTGATTAGAGTAATATAAGTTTATCGAAGAAATGTCAAAAAAATAATCAAAAATGGTCACTAATATAATCTTAGTGAGGACGTGGCTGACACATCTCAAAATATGGGTAGACTTAAAATGCCAATGCATTTCGGAGTATTAAACTCCTTCTTCAGGGCAAGTCTATACTGGTGTAGATGAATGATAACATTACAAAGCATGGAGTAATAGTGGAATATCATACAGTTGGTAACATAAAGCAATCAAAAATGACAAAGTCAACGGATAAATCAACACATGGAAATACATACAAAAATGAAAAAAGTAAAAATAGTGATAGAAATTGTAATAATTACATACCCATAGAGATAAGGACGCAGATTGAGATGAAAAATGCATATGCAGAAAGAAAGAAAAAGAAAATGAGTGAAATGGTGTGGTATCGAATGTTGAGATCAATGGCAGTGTTTGCAGGGAAGAAAAGTTACCTCGTGTGTGTAGCCAAATGGAGGAAAGAGTTTGAAGTCATAAACTGACGTGAAGTCTGACTTGCGATCTTGTACTGGACCGGATCCAGTTGCCGATCTGTAAAAGTGAGGCTGAGTTTTAGTGCAAGGCGTGTTAATGGGGAACCAGGTAAGTGATTAGCAGAGTGTTCACGTACCTGAAGGTAAGACACAGTAACTGCAGCTGTCAGGGGAACGCCGTAGTGCATCGCCGTGTTGAGGCGTTGCCTAGGAAACAGTGCTATAAATAGACACGTGACCGCAACGCGATGAGAGAAAGAGCGATGTGGCATGGACATTGAAGGGCTGCAAGTGAACTTCAGGGCCATTGGGGGGGCAAAATAATCAATTGTTTAATCTGCTGAAATAAAATGAGGAATTATAGTAAAGAAAAGAATGAGAAAAAATATATAAGAAAAAGGAAAATGGACATAGAAGAAATACTGATGCAACAAAACATAGGGATAATGATACAATTAAATCATAAGGCAGATTGGACACATCATGGATGTACGAAATGTATACAAAAATGAACCATTAAGGTGAAGTAATGTTAGTAAATGTCTCTATGTAAATTCAAAACGTGCATCATGTCCGCAGAGGGTGACACTAAGGGTGCCTCCTTGGGTCCCAGACAGCTGTCCGGGAGTGGTGATCTAGATGCAACAGCTCAAAATGTACTGTGTGAACAAAGTGAAAGTTAATACACACTCATTGTGTCAAAACGACTAAAGTACATTAAACAGCATGAAAAGGGCAACAAAACGTTGCATGGCCGGACGGGAGTCGGCATATACGATCAGGTCAGAGGTAGTATTACGTGGTAAAGCCTGCTGGTAAAGGTAGATATCATTGAATGAAACCAAAACCAAAAAGAGTAGTGCAACAAATTCAAAGATAACAATGATAATCTCTTCATTGAGGCCGTTTGAATACAGGCTCGCCAGTCTATCAATCCAGAATGTCTCTCTTTGGTTCAACCGACAACTCAAATCCTCATGGGGATTCACTTTATTCAGTACCTCCAAGATCAAGAACCTTATTTGTGTCAAATTGTGGCTTTTCTCGCTCCGGTGTCGGGCCACTGCTGAGTTAGGATTCGAGTTGCGAATGCAGGAGCGATGTTCATTCCAACATACTTTTGCTGCTCTCGTGGATTGACCAACATAATATTTACCACAGGGGCACTTTATTCCATATATGATGTTCACACTATCGCATGTGCCAAATGATTTGAGAAGAATCTTATTGCCTGTGTTGGGATGGTATACAATGTTTCCTTTGATTACCAAGTTGCAGTTGGCGCAATGTAAACAGGGGTATGTCCCCGTACGTTGGGTGCTGGGTTCTTTCAAGGGGGGTCTTGTACGAACAAGTTCATCTCGCAAATTTTTGCTTCTCTTGTAAGCAAATACCGGCATTTGGTCAAATAATTTCTGCACTCTAACATCGTTTTTGAAAATACTCCAATGTTTTCTGATGGAGTTCTTGATCTTGTTGCTTTGAACAGAAAATCTTGAGACGTACACAGGTGATTTAAGTTCTCTTTTGGGTTTGGTGGTGCTGGTCAACAGTGTTTCACGATCCAAAGCATTCACCTTCTGGGGAGCTGCATCTAGTTCTCCCTGCTTGTAGCCACGTAATAGAAATTTGTCCTTCATTTCTGCTTGTTGGACTAAACATTCTTCAGGATCACTGCAGTGGCGGCCGCTTTTATAGGGTGGGGCGGGCGGTGCAGTGGACCCCCACTTCCCCCCCCAGAGAAGTGTCTCCCAACTGGAAGTTGTGCTGTGAGCAGCAGCGCAATGATTCATAAAAACAATATTTGCCTAAACTCACACTCTCCAACTGTGTATGTTATTCCCTTCACCTTGCCTGCGTCATACTCTCTTGGGCTGGCTGCCACAGGGGTGCGCCCCGTTTTACGCAGATCTTTTCTGCAGTAAAGTACGTGGAGTTCTTAGCTCCACGCACTTTACTTAACCCCATCAAACTAGGAGGCTGGCGGGGCGCTAGAGGGGTGGCCCCGCCAGCATAAATATGTGCGCAAACAGCGCGGTGGATCTTCACCTCGTCAGCACATAGCAACAGAAATGTCATTGGCTGTTTGCCAGCCAATGACATTTCAGTGTGGGTTGGGTCAGGTGATGTGCGCATGGAGCGTGCCTGCCACACTGCCACCTTCACTTTGTCTTGGGAATTCTGCTGCTAATGGAGGTGTTGGAGCTGCACAGCAGGCCTGCCATTTGTCAAATCCGGGCTCCCTGGACCGGCACCGCTTTCCGCTGGTAAGTAAAAAGCTAACTTAAAGTTAACTTGCTGTTGCAGGTAGCACTGCGTGGCCTGGCTTCATTCCACAGTGCAGGCTGCTCCACGGCCACCTGGAACCCTGCCCTGGGAAATGCAGGGGCCTAATTTTGTTCGATGAGGATGACTTGAGACTGCACCATTTCTAGGCCAGGTAGGCCCTTCATAGCCTGGCCAGGGAGAGAGAGGAGAGCCCTCCCGGAGCGTCTATACAGGCTGCATCGATTCAGGGCCTACCCATCCTGGCCTGCTATATCGGAGCATGCTCGAATCATCCTGATGTGACAGTACACATCATAGTTTGTTTCTCCGAGTCCAGTACTTAGCCATCAAGAAGGTTAAGCACTGGGTTCTGGCGATGGCCCTTGAGATGGATGGATGGATGGATGGAGTAGGTTAGGCAGTGCAGGGGCAGCAGGGGGCCACTGTTACCCCATTACTTTGAACAAAATTATATTCCAGAATAACGTATTTAATAGAGACTTTAGTCTGGAATATAATTTATATGAATACTGTCTTTGGCGGATCGAGCGAGTGAGTGACGGTGTTCGTGACCCATGACGAACACCAACTGTTACGACTGTTGTTTGTCATGGGTCACCGACACTTTCGACTCCACTGCACGGTTTTCAAAATATCATATGAGATGGCATTTTGAAAACCATGCAGGGAGGGACGCGCCGTATAGCTGGCCTTAAGCAGCCCTGGCTCGCAACTCTCGCTCCCAGTTCTGTCAATTTGTTATGCAATTTTTGTGCATTTGTGTGTGTTCTAGCTATGGGCATGTTTGGGTAACTGTGCACGCATTGTGCGTGTGTGTGAAAGGGCAATGAAGTATCAAGGTGTAGTGGAACAAAGCTGTAGTAATGTTTCCCCTGCTCTCTAGTCCATCCATCAGTCTACCCCATCTCCCTCAGTTATATTCCTTGCTTTCTGCACTCTTTCCATCCATCTTTTTTTCTCTTTCCCAAGAGTCCCACCTCTCCCTGTGGGTTCCCTGACGGCACAGTGTCCATAAATAAATTCAGAGCATTCGTGTTTTATTTGCCCTGACAAGCCAGCACAGTAATGCCAAAGTGAACGCATCAGGTCCCTGGAACAAAGCATCGTTTGCAGTATCTGTGCATTACAACCTTCTAGGTTGTGTGTCTCACTTCAGCTTTCATTGAAGTAGACACTTTCATACTGGCTCCAAAATCGTGTTCACGTCTTCAAGCAAAATTGAATACACCACTTTGCAGACCAGCCTTGTGCATTTATTGTTTCTTATGTTTTGGTTGCAGGGCGCCTGAAGCCGCTTTACTTTAAGTGTGCTTCTGGCTCCTATTAATTTGTTGATTCTTATAAAGTTTGCCAGCCTGTGAATGGGTGAGTCCTCCTATAAGGCACTTCTCGCCATAAGAGAATATCAAACTGAATGGCGGGGGGCACAATTCGATGGCGTGAAGCTGCAAGTGCAAACATCTGCTTGTAGCCTGGTAACCTGGGAGCAATTTATCATGAGTGGTCTCCATTTCTTTTGAAAGCAAGCATTGGCAGTGCCAACAGTTTGGGCTTTTATGTAGGCATGGGACAGACACTTGCCAGACAATTTCATAGTAGCATTAACTGCCCGTTGATGGTAGAAGGTGCAAAATGGTGCGAGTACCTGGGATTCTATTAGCACTGCCAGGCAAATGCCTAATACTTACACATAAGCGAAAACTGTTGGCTTTGCCAATGCTTGTTTTCAACAAGTGAATGTTAAATGATGCTTCTAAATCGAGTACCTGAAGGCTGACCTGGTGAAGACATTTTTATAATGCCATTAGTGCTTTTAGAGCTCCTATTACGTCATTAACGCTCAGAAGACTTCTTTGAAAAAATACTGGCAGGCACAAAGTTTGATGGTAATGCTTGAGGAAGCTAGCTCCAAGAGCTCTCAGGAGGATGTATTTTGCACAGGGAAGAGCGGGCAGGAAGTGAGTGGGAATGGCCATAGGGATTAGCTTTGTCGTGGGTAAATAATCAATCAACACCTACAAGTTGTCTGTCCCTCCTCCTATGCCAATATGCCAATTTCTCCCTAACTGTACAAATACAATACTGTCTGGTTAGTCTGGTACTACTATATTTTCAATGTACTCACTTGTCCACAATAGTATTTCAGCCAGGGGACCCAGCAGTTACACTGAAAATGAATATTTTTAATTAAGTGTTAAACCAGTAATATTTTAGCTTAGTTTCTCCCCTTTTAGAACATGCCCAACAACCTACCTTAGTAAGAGGATGAACGCACATTAATGCCAGTGACAGCATGACAAAATTATATTCTTACATCATTAGTGGTTATCTATATAATTAGTTTTATGCATACGCTATAGTACCAGCTATTCTCAAAACAAATCTGCTGTAAAATACACCATCACACTTGCACATATGAAAATAACGTACCACCATTATGTAAAACCTAATGCTTTTTATGTCCTATTTCTGTGGGTTTGGACAGTAAATTGCATATTTTGGAAGCCATTTTTCAAAGATTTTCACAGGGGAGAACCCCTCCACACCCCTACTGATGTGGTGCGGGCTATCTCGCTGCGCTCACTCGCTTCCAAATTCGGACATGGCAATGTACGCCCCACCAACTTTCAAAGTCACCAGCCGCCAGTAGATCACTGACAATTTTCTTAACACGCAAGAGTTGACTCTATGGTAAATTCCTCAGAAGACTGGGTTGATGGAAGCTAAGGCAGTGTAATAGATTATTGCGATCAGTGGTTTTGCGGAAAAGAGTGGTGCTGTAGCTGGTGTCTTTTTTCTCTATTAGAACATCAAGAAATGTGATTTTGTCTTTGGAAATCTCACACCTGAACTCAATGCGCGGGTCGATGCTGTTAAGATATTCAAAAAAGACATTAAATGTGGCTTCAGTACCCATCCAAATTCCAAAAAATGTCGAATGTAGCGTGTCCACAAGTGTATATTTTGGTTCTATTCTTGGTTGTTGAGAATATGGTCTGTTTCAAATTTATACATAAAGCAGTTTGCATACGATGGTGCCATGTGGCGCCCATCGATGTCCCCGAGGTTTGTAGAAAGAACTTGTTACGATATTGAAAATATGAGTTTTCTGCAATTAATTGAAGGAGGGTTAAAATGAATTCCTTTTGTGCACGAACTACTGGTGTTGCAAGTAAAAGCCATTCGACAGATTCTATGCCAAGATCGTGGGGTATGGATGTATATAGGCTCTTGACATCAATAGTGAACATCAAGTGCTCCCGTTGGAAAGTTGTACAGTTGAGTTTCTGTCAAAAATGTGTTGTATCTCTGATATAAGTAGTGGTTTTTTGTATTGGTGGTTGAAGAAAGAAGTCAATGTAAACTCCCAGTGGTTGATTAATGCTGTCCATGCCAGCAACAATAGGTCTTCCTGGTGGTTTGGCCTGATCTTCATGAATTTTTGGTAATGTATAAAAGTTGGGAATTCTGGGATGGGTATTATAGAGAAATGTGCGGGTATGTTCATTTATCCACTCAAGTTCCATGGCTTTATCAAGAAGAATTTCAAGATTGTGTTTGATGGATACAGTAGGATCTTGATCTAAGGGTGCATAGATGGTCTGATCTTGTAGTTGTCAGGTGCATTCTGTGTCATAATCAGTAGTATTCATAATTACTAAAGCACCTCCTTTGTCCGGTGGACGAATAGTGATTTCTTTGTCACAATACAGGTCTCTGATTGTTTTCATCTCATGAGGTTTCATGTTTCTATGTGGTGGAATTTTGTAGCTAATAGTTTCGAGATCTCTGGTGAACATTTTCTGGAAGATATATATAGATGGTACTGAAATCAGAGGCTCAAATCCACTCTTAGCTCTAAGCTCTTGAAAATCATGGTCATCAGTGGTACTTTCATGAGTTTCAAGTTCTTCAAATAACACCTTGAGGTTCAGTTTTCTTACAAACTTGTAGAGTTCAATCTTGGTGTTAAACAGAGACATGCTGTATGTCGGCACAAAACGAAGTCCCTTTTGCAATGTATTCTCTTCCGTTTTGCTCAATGTTCTGCGAGATATATTAATAACTAGGTTTTCCTTAGTTGTAATCTCGTTTGTGGCTTGGTTCTGAGGTTTCCCCCTCCCCTGTGGGGTCTTTTGGGCGGATTCCTAAAAAAGAAGAGGTTGTGGGGGTTTGAGTTGAAGGGCTGGTCGTGCGGTTTGGATCACCAGATGTGTTTTCTGTCGGTGCGTCAGGGTCCCTCTGTGCTTCTGAATCTGAGCTGGATGTATAATCTGATGGATATTTCTCCATCCATGTGTATACTTCTTCGTTAATATAGTCGTAGGTGTCGCGTTTGAACTTCTTTACTTTTTTTGTTCTAACTCTGTCTTATAGTCTTCGAGTTTCGTGTTGATTTCTGTTAGAATAATGTCATATTCTTCTTTACCCAACGAACCAACTAGTTCTTTCTCAATCTCTTGGATTTCGGTATTGAGAGAAATCAAATTTTTAGACAGTTCTTGGATGGTTAGCAGAATGCGGTCTAAAGACCATTTTTTCAAAATGGCTTCCCACTTACGCACAAACTCTTTGCTTTCCTTGCAAAGGGTCGGACGGAGTTGAATACGTAAACCTCGGGGGATACGTTGATTCTTAAAGTAGCGACCTAGTGTGATCGCGTGAAGCTTCCGATTAATTTCCTTGCGTATTACATTTTCAAGCTGTTTTATGCGTTTCGCCGGATCTTTAGTAGTAGTAGCATGCGCGCCAATGGTCGTTTCGCTGATCAGTTTGAGTATGGCAGCTGTCTCATCAGTCGAAAACCCTAGGGTTTCTGCACATTTGGATTAAAGTCCTTCGATGTCTTCAAAGGACATGTTGTTTTATGACAAAGTTTGGGTCAATAATTAAATTTAGTCAATGTGTGCTTCCACTTGCATGTGTCTCAAAAAAGGTGGAGCAAGAACCAAAGGAAAATAAGTGGGCACCACTGGGTAGATACACTTACAATCGGGTATCTATGTACATTTTCAAGCTTTAGAAAAAATAATGGATAGTCGGTAAAAACTCACAGGAGCTGGCTATGATGAGTCTGGAGACACCCTGTCTCGAGAACAAGTGAAACAGTAGACTAGATAAAAAACCTAGTCACACAGCCGCTCTCCGTTTACACCCAATCTGGGTCATATGTTTCCAAACAAGTTGATTCAATCAGTTCAATTATCCTTCTCCAACTTTATCAATAGTGTGTAGGTTCAAATGAATTCAGAGTCTTGATTAGCGTAATATATATTTATCGAAGAAATATAAAAAAAATAATCAAAAAATGGTCACTAATATAATCTTAGTGAGGACGTGGCTGACACATCTCAAAATATGGGTAGACTTAAAATGCTAATGCATTTCAGAGTTTTAAACTCCTTCAGGGCAAGTCTATACTGGTGTAGATAAATGATAACATTACAAAGCATGGAGTAATAGTGGAATAGCGTACAGTTGGTAACATAAAGCAATCAAAAATGACAGTCATCGGATAAATCAACACATGGAAATACATACAAAAATGAAAAAAGTAAAAATAGTAATAGAAATTGTAATAATTACATACCCATAGAGACAAGGATGCAGATCGAGATGAAAAATGCATACATGTTCACGTACCTGCGGCTGTCAGGGGAACGCTGTAGTGCATCGCTGTGTTGCACTATATACATGCATACCCCACGATATTGGCATAGAATCTGTCGAATGGCTTTTACATGCAACACCAGTAGTTTGTGCACAAAAGGAATTCATTTGAACCCTCCTTCAATTCATTGCAGAAAGCTCATATTTTCAATATCGTAACAAGTTCTTTCTACAACCTCAGGGACATCGATGGGTGCCACCATGGCACCATCGTATGCAAACTGCTTTATGTATAAATTAGAAACAGACCCTATTCTCAACAACCAGGAATGGAACCAAATTATACACTTGTGGACACGCTACATTGACGACATTTTTGGAATTTGGATGGGCACTGAAGGCACATTTAATGTCTTTTTTGAATATCTTAACAGCATCGACCCGCGCATTCAGTTCATGTGTGAGATTTCCAAAGACAAAATGACATTTCTTGATGTTCTAATAGAGAAAAAAAGACACCAGCTACAGCACCACTCTTTTCCGCAAAACCACTGATCGCAATAATCTATTACACCGCCTTAGCTTCCATCAACAGTGTCTTCTGAGGAATTTACCATACAGTCAACTCTTGCGTGTTAAAAAAATTGTCCGTGATCCTGAAGAATGTTTAGTCCAACAAGCAGAAATGAAGGACAAATTTATATCACGTGGCTACAAGCAGGGAGAACTAGATGCAGCTTCCCAGAAGTTGAATGCTTTGGATCGTGAAACACTGTTGTCCAACACCACCAAACCCAAAAGAGAACTTAAATCGCCTGTGCACGTCTCAAGATTTTCTGTTCAAAGCAACAAGATCAAGAACTCCATTAGAAAACATTTGAGTATTTTCAAAAACCATGTTAGAGTGCAGAAATTATTTGACCAAATGCCGGTATTTGCTTACCAGAGAAGCAAAAATTTGCGAGATGAACTTGTTCGTACAAGACCCCCCTTGAAATAACCCAGCACCCAACGTACGGGGCATACCCCTGTTTACATTGTGCCAACTGCAACTTGGTAATCAAAGGAAACATTATATACCATCCCAACACAGGCAATAATATTCTTCTCAAATCATTTGGCACATGTGATAGTGTGAACATCATATATGGAATAAAGTGCCCCTGTGGTAAATATTATGTTGGTCAATCCACGAGAGCACAAAAGTATGTTGGCATGAACATCGCTCCTGCATTCGCAACTCGAATCCTAACTCAGCAGTGGCCAGACACTGGAGCGAGAAAAGCCACAATTTGACACAAAAAAGGTTCTTGATCTTGGAGGTACTGAATTAAGTCAATCCCCATGAGGATTTGAGTCGGTTGAACCAAAGAGAGACATTCTGGATTGATAGACTGGCGAGCCTGTATCCAAACGGCCTCAATGAAGAGATTAATTATCATTGTTATCTTTGAATTTGTTGCACTACTCTTTTTGGTTTCATTCAATGATATCTACTTTTACCTGCATTTGTTATGTTTGTATGGGATTTCTGTACCAGCAGGCATTACCACGTAATACTACCTCTGACATGATTGTATATGCCGAGACTCGTCCGGCCATGCAACGTTGTGTTGCCCTTTTCATGCTGTTTAATGTCCTTTAGTCATTTTGACACAATGAGTCTGTATTAAATTTCACTTTGTTCACACAGTACATTTTGAGCTCTTGCATCCAGACCGCCACTCCCGGACAGCTGTCTGGGACCCAAGGTGGCACCCTTAGTGTCACCCTCTGAGGACATGATGCACGTTTTGAATTTACATAGAGACATTTACTAACATTACTTCACCTTAATGGTTCGTTTTTGTATACATTTCGTGCATCCATGATGTGTCCAATTTGCCTTATGATTTAATTGTATCATTATCCCTATGTTTTGTTGAATCAGTATTTCTTCTGTCTATTTTCCTTTTACTTATATATTTTTTCTCATTGTTTTCTTTACTATAATTCCTCATTTTATTTCAGCAGATTAAACAATTGATTATTTTGACCCCCCCCAATGCCCCTGAAGTTCACTTGCAGCCCTTCAATGTCCGTGCCGCATTGCACTCTTTCTTATCGCGTCACGGTCACATGTCTATTTATAGCACTGTTTTCTAGGCAACGCCTCAACACGGCGATGCACTACGGCGTTCCCCTGACAGCCGCAGTTACTGTGTCTTACCTTCAGGTACGTGAACACTCTGCTCATCACTTACCTGGTTCCCGATTACCACGCCTTGCACTAAAACTCAGCATCACTTTTACAGATCGGCAACTGGATCTGGTCCAGTACACAATCGCGAGTCAGACTTCACGTCTATTTATGACTTCAAACTCTTTCCTCCGTTTGGCTACACACGCGAGGTAACTTTTCTTCCCTGAAAACACTGCCATTGATTTCAACATTCGATAACACACCATTTCACTCATTTTCTTTTTCTTTCTTTCTGCATATGCATTTTCCATCTCAATCTGCGTCCTTATCTCTATGGGTAAGTAAATATTACAATTTCTATTACTATTTTTACTTTTTTAATTTTTGTATGTATTTCCATGTGTTGATTTATCCGATGACTGTGTCATTTTTGATTGCTTTATGTTACCAACTGTATGTTATTCCACTATTACTCCATGCTTTGTAATGTTATCATTTATCTACACCAGTATAGACTTGCCCTGAAGAAGGAGTTTAATACTCCAAAATGAATTGGCATTTTAAGTCTACCCATATTTTGAGATGTGTCAGCCACGTCCTCACTAAGATTATATTAGTGACCATTTTTTGATTATTTATTTGATATTTCTTCGATAAACATATATTACTCTAATCAAGACTCTGAATTCATTTGAACCTATGCACTATTGATAAAGTTGGAGAAGTATAATTGAAGTGATTGAATCAACTTGTTTGGAAACATATGACCCAGGTTGGGTGTAAATGGAGAGTGGCTGTGTGTCTAGGTTTTTTATCTAGTCTACTGTTTCACTTGCATAGTCGATTCTTGACATGATGAGGGCGATGATAGTGAGTGTTTTGTGCGTGAAGTAGAGGAAAGGTAGAATTCTTCTTGCCGTGTGGAGGAAGAAAAAACATTTCTTCACTGTTGCATTTATTTGTGGTTCTAGGGGAGGGTCCCAGATTTTTTACTACCTTAGATGGTGTCAGTGTATTTCCCATTTCAGTAGGCCACGGGATGGTGGTTTCACTCTCTTGGTCTTTGGATATGATCATGATTTCTGTCTTTCCTGGGTTGATTTCAGGTTGTTGGCATTCATCCAGTTGAATACTTCTTTTAGACAGTCAATTAGGTTTGAATGATCGGCTTCAGTATCTTTGATTTTGTATGTGATTTGAGTATCATCTGCGTAGTTGTAGCATGTAATGTATTTTTTGAAGATTCTGATAATGGAGTCTAGTAGATGCTGAAATATATTGGAGATAGTGAGGATCCTTGTGGCACTCCACAGTCGTTAACTCGTGGAGTGGATTTCAATGGTTTAATCCATACGGTTTCTGTTCTGTCTGCTAGGAATGATTTGGTCCAGAGTAGTGCTGTGTCTGTTATGCCTATGTCTTCTAGTCTTTTGGTCAGGGTATTGTGGCTAACTGTGTCAAAGGCTGCGGAGAGGACGAGCAGAATAAAGGCTGAGGTGGTGTTTGAGTCTGCGTTAGTTTTGAGGTCATCCCAGATGGATAGTAGTGGCGTTTCGGTTCCTCTTGCTGGTCTGAAACCAACTTCGGCTTCGCCTAGAAGGTGGTGTTTTTCTATTTGTTCTTGGGTTAGTTTATATACGTAGGTTTCTAGTTGTTTTGCCGGGTAGGGGATATTGGAGATCGGCCTGTAGTTGGAGAGGTCTTCTATGTCGCCACTTGAGTTTTTCAGGAGTGGCTTGATATATGCTGATTTGAAGATCTTCGGTACAGTCCCTGTTGGTGATAGAATTAGCAGGTTTCTGTAGTGTTCTGCCGGCGTTCCTTGCTTAAGGATTGATTCGAAGATGCCTGAGGGACAGGGGTCCATGTGTGATCCCGCTTTCTTGTTTTGTTTTACCAGCATTGCGAATGCATCTGCTGAAATTTCAGGAAAGTTTCGGAGTTTGTGCTGTGGTTCCATGTTAGGTTCATTAGGTTGCATGTTGTGGTTGGTCTCTTTTGCATGGTTTGTCGGATGTCGTTGATTTTTTTCTTGAAGTGGTCTGCCAGGTCGTTGCATAGTTTCCCTGAGGGGCTTGGGGTGTTATCGCAGCCTGGTGGGTTTCTCATCTCTCTAATCTGCTGAACATTTCTTTTTGAGTGTTGGAGGCATTTGTGATTCTGTCATCGTAATGTCTTCTCTTCGTCTTTTGAATTTCCCTCTTGCATGCGCAAATTTGTTTCTGGAACAGTGTTTTTTGTCCTGGTTGTATTCTTTGCTCCATTCCAGTTCCATCTTTTTGTTTTCCTTTTTCATGGCGTTCAATAATCGGGTGAACCATTTTGCCATTGCTCTTTTTTCTGATGGGGTGAAAGATTTTTCTGGGGTGATCTTGTCTATAGTATCTGTAATCCATTTGTGTAGTATCTCCTCTTTCCCGTCGAGGTCAGCTAGCTCTAGTTCTGTAGTTGAGGGTTTGGTTAATTCCAGTTGTTCGAATAGGTTGCTTTCTTTGACTTGTTTCCAGTTTCTTTTTGTGGTGGTTGTGAGTTTCGGGGTTGGATGCAGACTTGAGTAGGCAGAGTGATCACGAACGGGATGATGAGGTGGTCGCTCCACAGTATTTGTATTGGTGGTGCCGTGGTGATGAGTTTTTCTTTGGCGAAAATTGCATCGAGGGTGTGTCCTGCTGAGTGTGTTGCCCCTTTGACTAGTTGTCATACTTTCATGGTGGTGAGTTGTTCAATCAGTGAGTTTTGGGAATTGGCGTGACTGTCTTCAACCCAGATGTTGAAGTCCCCTAGGATGATTAGATGTTCGTGGTTAATGGCTAAGTTGGTGATGGATTCTATGAAGTTGTCAACGAAGGTTGCATCATATGTCGGCAGTCTGTACACCAGGATGAATGATGTTGGTTTTTGTGCTCGCTGTTGTGTATTACCATGGTTTCGCAGTTGAAGATGTAGAGTGGCTCGTCTGTTTTTATTTTCAGGTGTTCTTTGAATGCTATTGCGATTCCTCCTCCTTTTTTGTTTTTCCTGTTTGCAGGCATTTGTAGTTGGTTGGAAGGCAGCTTTGGAGTGTGATTTTGTAGTTGTCGTCCAGGCATGTTTCTGTGATGAATAGGATGTCCATGCCATTGTCGTCGAGTAGATTGAAGATCTCTGAGTGTTTTGACATGGAGCTTGCGTTTATTAGATTGCAGTGAAGTTTGGAGGTGTTGTTTGGTTTGGACTTTCTTGTTGGGGTCGTCTTCTGAATGGTGTTGAGTTTTCCTTCGACCTCTTGTTGGGCTGTGGGTTTCGGTGTGTCAACGTTTTCAGAAAGTTCTTCTAGGTTCTGTCTTGTTTTTTTTTTTTGTTTTCATCAGGTTCGTCTTCCAGGAGTTATGGTTGTTGGTTGGAAGTTCTTCTTGTTTTGGTGATGTAGGGTGTTATCGCATCGGTCGTGTGTTTGAAGTGTTTTGTGTTGTTCATCCTTCTTCTACTTGCTTGTGTTAGGTTGTTTGATGTTGCTGCTTCTAGCGTTGGGTTGGATTGCTGTGGTGGCCAGTTGTCGGCGAGGTATGGAGTTAGAGGGATTTGTCTCTTCTTTCAGTGTCGGTTCGATTTGTGTTCCCGCCTGTGGGGGGGCCTTCTATAGTTGTCATTCTTAGTTGCTGTTCCGGAGTGTTTGTTCTTTCTTCTCTTTGTCTTTTCCTTGGAATGGGTCGTTTGCGTGGCATTATAAGGTTGAGGGTTGGTTTAGTCTTTGTTTGGTGATGTCCTGTTGTTCCGGCTTTGGTCTGGTTGTCTTTTGGTGTAGTAGTGGGCATGGAGGCTGTCCGCTACTAGTTTGGGCTCTGTCTGTAGGTGGTGTTCCGACTGAAGTTGCCGACTCGTTTAGTCAATGTCTGGAGAGGGGTGGGCGGTGGTTAAGGGTTATATAGTTGGGTGTTATCGGTTGCACACTTTAGTGTCCGTCTTCCTTGAGCACCATTCACTGCGGTGAGCTAGTTATGTGGGCTTGGGAAGTGTGCATGAAGTACTGAAATGCGATGAGGAACAGCCATAAAATATTTAATACGCTGAGGAACAGCCACGACGGGGTCTTGCAATCTGACTTGTTTGGTTAATGATCTTCGATTTCCTTTCTTTTAGCGACGTATTTGCTCTAAAAAAGAGGAGGAAGGGGTATATGCCGAGGTAGCCATCTCATTATCAGTACCACTTGGAGGAAGAGAACTAGGTTTGCTTATTATACTGGTTGTATATCTGGCTCGCTCCCGATATCTGAACTAACTGGCGATGATGCCACACTGCTGGACCGTGATCTAAATACATCGATTCCAATACCCCGTTGTGGCTATTTCTCAGTGTATTAAATATATTATGGCGGTTCCTCATCGGATTTCAATACTTCATGCACATTATAAATGACTTATGTGATTGCGCAGTGTGGTTGTGAAACAAGTTCTCCATTGATTCACTGGTAGTCACCCTTGGAATAGGGTCCAAGCCTTCACCACCGCCCGCAGTATTTACACCTGTGCGAATACCTTATGTCTACCCGTACTTATCAGCCTTTCCACATATATAACATTGACAAGCACTTCAGAGTCCCAGCCTTCTGCCATATTACTATTTTAACTAGCAGTGGCCCCAGCAGCTGTCAAAATAGGAAGCTATTGGGATATGTCACTTACTGCAGAATGCCTCATGACCTGCAATGATGATCTTAAAGCTCTTTTTGCACCTCACGGTCAACCCTCAACCCCTTTAAATGGTTGACGCTTACGAATGAAGAGATGCGTCATACATTTCTTAAATTAGAAAGACTCTGTGCAAGGGAAATCAACAAATTGTGAACTAACAACTCTCAAACATTACCTAGAACAAAACAAGATTCCCAGGGAGGCTCGATAGATTCACGATAGGTCACCCTTGGCATAGGGTCCAAGCCTTCATCACCGCCCGCAGCATTCACACCTGTGCTAATACTTTGTGTCTACCCGTACTTATTAGCCTTTCCACATACATGACATTGACAAGTGCTTCAGGGTCCCAGCCTTATACCATATTGCTATTTTCATTATACATGTATACATGTCTCCAATAGGAGGGATAGGTGCCTGCATCCCACTCTGGTTCCCATCCTCTATATGATGCAAGTAAAGGAACTGTAGAGCTTAGAAGATGAAAAACCAAGATGCACAGCAGAACCTATGATTGCACAGAAGGGTTTTTTGTTATAAAGTATATTTGTTGGTAAATAAGCTGGGACTCGAGCACAGACCTGCTATGGAGTCATTGGGTTTGATCCAGGTAGCTTCATTTACACAATTATAAATGTACATCATCCAGTTTCTCTTGAGGGTATTTACAGTGGCACAGTAGACAGGACATAATTACAGAGCAGACCCACCAGCCATCCTTCACACTCCAGCTCAGGCCCCCAACTGACACACTCAGAACATTCACTCACAGATCCAAACAACATTCTCCTGAGCTGCATTCATTCATCAACATTCTGACATCAAGCACTCCAGGATAGTGACATAAGACAAGACTACATTACAACATCTCCCATTCAGAGCAGACTCAACTGCAACATCTCCCTTTCTCACAACACAAACCTTCCGACACAACATCATCCTTCTGTCCAGACCCGCCACATCCAGACACAGAGTCTGCCACACTCTGGCACAAACCAAACCAATAGGGGAACAAATCAAACATACAGGTGGGGAACAGGAGGGGCGGACCACGGGTTGACACACTACGCACCCGAATGCAACACAAGCAGTGAAGCAGAGCCAACAGAACTTTATCCTGGGAATCCGCAGACTAACATGCAGGAGAGGGGTGTTGCCGTACCAAGACAACGTTTACAGAAGGGATACATTGATCACACTCCTTCCACTCTCACAACCAAAACTCAATCAGCTACAACCGGCTCCCACTTATCACCACACACACACACAACCAGTTCAATTAGCAAACCAACATCCAACCAATCCAGTATCAGACACATGCACACTGCCTCATTCACTCAGTGCAGACATCCGTATGTGGGGATGGTGGAACGAAGCACACACATACAGGTGCAACCTCTCAACAACAGGCAAGCACATGCATCTCACCCGCGCCACGTACATCCTTAAACCAGTATACTCATGCATGCGTCAACCAAACCACAACACTACCAGGCTCGCTCACAATGAAACAACATTTAAACATATATTGTGCTGCTGGTAGCACTGCAATTCTAACCTAAGCATAACCTTAACTAATAAAAATAAAATTTTAACAAAAGGACCATAAACATTTCTGTGCACATTCCTAATTTACATTACTCAGTATGCTAGCCAATTTAAAATTTCTCTACTGTATAAATAACATCCTTTGTATACACGTGTGAACTTTAAACTTTTTTCCAACATTAACTTTTTTTTCCAGTAGACTCACTTTCCAAAACCCAACCATTCTTGGTTGGCAATTCTCTACTCTTGTACCTTCTTTATGAGCGTACATGGTGCGTAACCTCTATCTGTTTGTGCACACTGTTGGATCATTTATATTGGAGTCACTAACCTAAATTCCAATGTATAACCCTTTTCTCTGCTGATTGTACAATTAACTTCCAGCAATCAGGTGATTGAACTCATAGGCCCAATCTTAAATTCAAATAACATATGATTAACCTCTAATATCCATTTGCTATATCTTTCCATTCAACAATACACTAAATACCTTTTCTCTGCTGATTGCACAATTAACCTCTGGCAATCAGGTGATTGAACACATAGGACCAATCTTTAAACTCACAATACACTAGATACCCTGCACTTCAACCAACCTTCAACAACATGTGGTAAGGTCGAATGATAACAACACTTGGGGCACAACACCTAAGACATTACACGCAGCAACGGCCCACATACTATTTCCAAATACCAACAGTACCACATTTGTGCGGCTCTACACCATGTATAACATTGTTAATACATTATTCCTGTTCTGTAATTCACTCTTTGACTTATACATATTGTCCACTAATTTAAATTTAACATTTGTATTGTTGTTCAACATTCCTGCATTGACATTAAACTCTGTATGCAATTTCCCTATTCCACTTAAACTGTCCTTTGAAATACTCAATAAAAATGTGCCTTTCAGTAATCCCGTGCAAATGTTCTTCCCTCTAACCATATGTGGTGGCTTGCTACAGGCTCATCACAACAACCTTAAAATATGCACACACAAAAAAAGTGTGACTTTAAACCTCATTCTATGCCTTTTCCTATTGGCATGCTTTATCAAATTTGAACACAAAAACTCTCATACTGCCTCAATCCGAAATCTCTGATAATCGTTTGCTAATAAAGACACTAATTCTCATGATTGTTACAACTGAACTCTATAAATTAAATTCTGCTGCATTGCTGAAAATAAAACATAACTGTCCCTATTGACAACACCATAACGTGGCGCATCTTACTGATAATAGGTAAAGTCCCTCCAGGCCGGAAGTTCCTTTTCCATCCACCATCGAGATTGTTCACTTCTATTGATGACAAAGTCTTAGTAGTTCATACACACTGCATTGCCTGACAACATGCTGATACAGCCATCGATACGACCGCGTTCATTAAAGGCTCTTCCTCACGCCGGGAGCCCGTCCTCCTCTATGCGGTCCTTCCGCATTCATCACCACGTTGGCCACATACCAAAGGCTTTTCCTCGAATGTTTCTCTTTATTTCCGATAACACTTCATGCCATGCTACGAATGCCTCCATTGACCTTCGAGCTGAAGAGAGAACGCTATCACCCCAGCGTTCCATTTTTCTTTTATTTCTTTTTTTATGCAGAGAGCAATATTCCGTGAGAAGAACACCAGGAACACGGTGTTCTCGGGCATTTCCAACTCCTCCTTGCACCCGACGATGTCATAATTTTCCCTGCAGCTACAGGGAACCGGGCTTCTCTGAGCCTCCCACACCAACTGTCACATAGGACGCAACATTTTTTAAATCAGGCGAGTCTGATGCTGCAGCACTTTAACTTCTATGGGCTCAATGGGCACTGATAATTACGGCTTTATGGGCTCAATGGGCACGGATAATTATCGCGTCTCCTGCTGGACCCCTGCCGATATTTGCACATTCAAAAACACTCCCCAAAAACTGGTCTTTCACTGCGCTGGGACGGCTCTCTGGTACCCACATATATCACAGGTAGTCCAAAAGCAACATTACTGTCATGGGACACCAGCATGTTTTTTTTCACTTTAATTTATGGCAGTCTCATAACGCATGTGTGCACACTATCAATCCACTGCAATAACTAGTTTTTTGGCACACGCTTTACTTGGAGATCTCTGGGGCATATTTCTTTGTTGGCGACCTCCCTCCCAGAGTCCATTTTTTTGTCATATAATATTTATAGTGCTGTGCAGGATGGATATATGATCGCATGGGGGAACGGTGGATCTCTCATTTCAATTGCTGCTTCCCCCGCCACACCTTTCCTTACTGTCATTAACGTTGCTGAAACTCCTGCTGTCTTTCTGTCCTTTTTATTTTTTTTCCATTCCTTCTTCCTTTTAAAGCAGGGTTCTTTTAACCTCGTCGTCATTGTTATAAAGTATATTTGTTGGTAATTAAGCTGGGACTCGAGACACAGACCTGCTGTGGTGTCATTGGGTTTGATCCAGGTAGCTTTATTTACATAAGTACAAATATACATCGTCCAGTTGAGGCCCCCAGCTGACACACTCTAAACATACACTCACAGATCCACCCAACATTCTCCTGGGCTGCATTCATGCATCAACATTCTGACATCAAGCACTCCAGGCCAGTGACCTAAAACAAGACTACATTACAACAGTTTCTGTCTTCTAAAGAGCCTGTGATTGTGTTAAAAAAAAATATATATATCCTTTTTTTTGAAGGATAGAAATATAAGCGGGGCAGCAGTGTTTGATACCACTAATGTTCCTCTTTTTTTTTAAAGCATGAAAAGGAGACAATTTAGCCTCTGGCATTGTACACTCTTCTGTACATTTTACAAACAGGAACAGGGTGATGCTAAACTTCCGGTATTTTAAAGTTTATCCCTTTTATGATTTCAAAGGCACTTTCAAATGTAAGAAAATGCCCCCCATTCCTGGCCCTGATTTTCACAATTAAGCAGAGGCAGGGGTAGGGAATCCGTGTGTACCATAAATGCCTTTTGTCATTTGGTCACAAATGATATGTGCCGATGACTCACTTAATTTGCTCCACAACACCAGAACATTTGTTTGGAATCAAGTACTTTATGCATGTGATTTTTAGTACTTAATTATATAGTTTGTATGAAAGGGCCCGAAACTATCTGTACTGTTGTTTATTGCGGTAGCGTAGTAGTTGAATTCAGAAACCACAAATCTGTATCCCCCTCTTTAGAGTTTTTTGACCCGTCAACAAATGTAGAAGGTTTGATAATATTGGTGCTTTATGCCGAGTTCCCACCCCCTGTGAGCTTTTTAATCATAGGTCTAATACATGTTATTTAAATGATATACCTCAGCAGCTAGAAATGCTTTTAAAGTGTGTCCTTAAGGTCAATGCCGGTTTATCCATAATGGGAATTGGGGCACCAAACTGCCACAACCCTTGCCCATTTTGGAGGAGCCAACAAGCCAGCCCAGTGTAAACACTGAGTTCTCCCCAGGCTGCTTTCTGCAGCTCAGGCAGCACCCCTGGGCTGGCTTAAACTGTCAAAGGGAAATGCTCGGCAACATATCCTAGATGTCAAGTAAAAACTGCTGTTAGTAAAGCAAGCATGATATGTATCATTATGAGGCTAGACTGTCATTTTGTTGCAGCCTTCTTACTGTGACATGACGTGTGTTAATCAAATGGAAGAAAAGGAAGTAGGACCCTAAGGCACACCCTAGTGATAGGAGTAACTAAGATTAGGGTTAGATTAGAATTAATTAGGTAAGAAGGTAGAAAAGGTAAGAGGTGCAGAGGAGAGAAAGGCAACCTTGACACCTAGGTTGCTCTAAATGTAACAGAACAAAAATAAGTTCCCAATTTAGGAACTTACGTCCCCTGCACACTTTCTAATATCTGGAAAACCAGACCAAGGTTTCTAGTGAAGCTAGTAAAGAAACGTTATGCATTAGAGTCTTAATACAGGTCGTTTTAGTATACAAGTAACACATTCTCAAAGAAAGACAACATTCAGTGATTTAAGGTCACAAGAACCAGTCTTCATTTTTTATTCTTGGTGATGGAGCTGTGATAGGCCCAACGCGTTTCGAGTGCAACAGACACTCTTCATCAGGGGCAAAAACAATGATTCTAGGAAAAAATATACATAATATTTGAATTAGAGTATTGTCTGAATACAAATGGAAACATTAACCAACTGTCATAATAACTCAACACAGAGAGAGGTCCGGCGCACTTATTACACAATTCAATCTCTAAGGCGTTTAGCATGTATGAGATTTACTGAGTACAAATGAAAAACTAGAAAACAAACATATATTCATTCATATATCTTTTAAGTAAGAAAGCAGATATTCATTGTTTAATAAAAATAAATTCCCTAATTGTTGGTCTGTGGATCCAAGACCAAAAGACAGTAGGAACTAATTTACCCTAACAATATATACAAAATATATTTTAAAAAAATAGAGAAAAGGAAAGAGAGCAATCTAACCTTGTGCATGTTATGTAAAAAATTCTAATTTAGAACAGAAGGGGGTCTGAGACAGAAACCCAGTCATTCATGGATGCAGGAAACCCTTTACCTGAAAAACAAAGGCATAACAAGGTTCTGATCAGTCAAAAGGTGGTTGAAAGACTGAAGTAAAATCAACCAAAAAAGGTTCACTTACATGCTTAGTTGGTTGTCTGAATGGGAAAGCCCATCAATAGGGCGTTTGAGAGGCTAAGTAAGCAGTGAGTCGTGTGGTACTGCAAAGCTTTCACCACTATAAATAAAAGTGCAAAGAACTGGAAGTCAGGGTGAGGAAAGTAATGTGGAGGGGGTAAAACAGGTTCAGTAGGACCCAAAAGTTGTGTAGCTTACCTAGTTGAGTACAGCGTTGCAGTCCGGAGGCAGGAGACCAGCAGGTAATCCTGTTACTCTTTCAGCGCCGCCGCCATTATATATTGTCTGTTAGCATGACGCTATCACGCGCATGCGTGATACGTCATTATTGGAACTGTTATGTGTGCGCGAGGTAAATAGGTGCAAATATATGGCATTTAACCCGTATCCTGTACGTATACTCCCATTAAGGGGAAAGAATAAGTTTCAGGGAGAGACAGAGGTCAGTAAGCATTAGCCCGGGAATGTTTACAATGGTGACATCATCACACGAACGCGTGCATGACGACACTTGTAAACACACCGTGGCAATGGGGAGAAGTGTAATGTGTCGAAAGCAGCACCGTTTGGAAAAAAATAACTAGAGAGTGTCCGTGCCGAAGCATGGAAAGGCAACATGTTAAAAAGACTATACTCAGGGAAAAGCTCTAATAGGCATGCTAAGCAGCACGCGAGGAATGTCTGCAAAGGTCTTGGAGAGAAGCTAACTGCATGTGTAGATAATGAATATAGATGTTATAGAAAATCTTGGTATATAGTCCGTTGCAACACATCTTAACAGCAATTTGCATGTACAAACAACACTTTTGTATAGCTTTGTGTGTCACCAAAGCAAAGGAAAATTCACTGCCCACCGATTTGGTTCACATGCTCATGATTCAGTATAATTCCATTTAGCAGATAATCCTCATCTGAGGAAATGTAAGATATTTCAACATGAAATCATTGAGCTGTTAGACATTTTTGACCCGTGTGGCTTTAAGATGGGTGGCAAACAACTGCCCATTGGAATGATTCACAGTCCTTAAGATAGGATCTGGTATTCTCAACTATCCTTTGTTAGTGAAGTATATGCCTATTATTCCCATAGAGAAATCAAGGAAATGGTAGAAGCAACAGTATATCCTTAGATCAATGGGCCTAGGTAATAGTCCTCATTTAGCCCAAGAGGGGCCATTGCATCTTGCCTATGTATCCAGTACAGTTCCTTTTGTGGCAATAGTTTTGGTAAATCGCCACCTCGTTGGAGGGGATGTACCACTTCAAGGACTGCAAATCTCAGCTGTGAGATGTTGTGTTGTCTCTGAAATGCCTGAAAACAGGTGATTTGATATTTTTAGTTCTGATCTGAGATTTATGTTCGGTCCACCTTTCGTTGGCTTTTCTACTGGTTTTCCCGACATAATATTTCCCACAGGGGCATCTGATAGTGTAGATGACATTTTTCGAATCGCAAGTAGCATAGTTTTTTAAGGGGATCTTGTTGCCATTATTCGGGTGTCTGATGTAATTGCCTTTGATGATGTTTGAGCAATGAATTGTCAGCTCCCTGTGCCTTGAAGAGTCCCAGCTTTACCTCAATGGTAAACAAAGGCCCAACAAAGCTAAAACACGTGCCTGTGGTTGCTGGTGTTACCCTTTTTCAGAGGATAATTGCCTAGCATTTCAATGCTGGACTGCCGTATTGGGTGGAACCAGACCCAGGAAAATGACTATTTCTCCCCTGGAAGTGTGCAGTTAGATAAATCATTTTTGTAGACCCTCCTGAGTGGAAGAAAATCGATAGAACAGGTTATTTTACCACGTTAGTCCTCAGTAGTGGGGCTCTCAGACTTTTATCTGATGGGTTATTACCGGTCTAGACTAGCATTTTGGTGCAGCCAGTCTAGCTATTTCTTTGGCGTGGCATTCTTGACTGGGCATCTATAATAAATCAATCATAAATGTTATGTGCATAGACTGGAATTTTGGTGCAGCCATTAAAGCCATTTTCTACTGCGACATGGCATTATGTATTGGGCATCCTTTGCAAAGCAGGCATGATATGTGTAATGTGTTGGCTAGACTAGCATTTGGCACCACATGAAGCCCTATATTTTCATATCTGCCTTTATCAACATTCCAACAAAGCAGCCTTGCCCTTCGCCCTCTGCTTCTAAATTAGTCCCTCACCATACCTCTTGTAGATCATGAGGGCTCCAAATGAAAGGCTAATGACCTGCTCTTGCGGGGATGCGGGGTTGGGTGGCCATGGGGGCGGTCTGGGGGCATGGGAGGGCCTGGCAGCTGACTGAGTACAGGAGACACCAGGTGAATCTGGTTCCACAGCATAGGTCTTGGCAGGTTTCGGGGGCTGGGGCCCGACGGGCAAGCACAGTTGCGTGAAATGCTCCATAAAAGACGGGCAAGCGTGTAAAGGAGCACCGTTTTGTTCCTTACACTGGGGGATTTCGTACCGCTGAGTTCCTGCAGTCCGGGTCTGCGTCATCGACCTGCTAGTTTGGTAGTGCTTTTTGGAGTCTGCTTCCCGTGGATTCACCTTCTGGATCTCCTGCCATGGCTGTACGCCATGTCAGTGCTTTTGATGACAAGAGGGTGGTGAAGCTGTGAGCATGCCGGGGAGACACCGTACGTTGAGGTTTGGGGGCGGTGGGTCGGGTGTTGGTGCAGGTGGGTCTGGGTGGCGGGAAGTGGCACTGAGGGATGGGGAGGAACTGTAGTGTGTGTGATTGCTAATTTTAATGTGTATGGGGTAGTGTGCTGTAATTTGGGATTCTTAGTGTGTGTGTGTGGCAGGGATGGATCGTGTGCAAGGATAGTGCGGGTGCGGGCCAGATACTTTTGAAGTGTCGGGGGGACAGAAGTCGCATCGGGACATGGGAGGACATACTTACAATAGTGGCATCAGGTGGGTAGAGGTTGCATCAAAAACCTCATTGGGCGGGGAGAGGTTGCATAATTTAAAAACTTGGTAAATTTACTGGCATTTGGTAGGGAGAGATTGCATATTATTACTGTTAAAAAAACATACAGTGATTGGGAAAGCATTCCAGAGAGCATTACCGAGCAGGGGCGGGGAGAGGTTGCATTTGAGTTGTGAAACGAAAACGCTTGTAAGCAGCAGGCAGGGAGAGGTTGCGCGTTTGATTACAAAATGAAAACATTTGCATCAGGTGGTGAGAGGTTGCATATGTTTTTTAAAAATAGAGAAGTGTGAAAAGTTAGCTGCCCTTGACTGCAGAAGAATCTATCTCCCGGAAACGTACTCCAATCCTCAGCGCTCTCCTGATTAGGGAGCAGATGAGGAAAAGTCCCAGACCACTCTGAAATGTCTGTTTTCTCTGCACTGTGGAGCCCTGTTGACCCCCCCACCCTCTTGTCGGTATGCTACTGCCCACCCTTGCTCCCCTAGATCTGCACAAAGGAGCCCAAGCAGAACTTGTGAGGACGGGTATCCACTGGGAAGGGCTGAACTTTCATAATCGAAAATTGGTTTTGTGGATCAGAGACATAGGCAAATAGCAGATAGGATTCTGAGGGAAAGGGAGGACTCTTAATGGGTTGATAGTGTGGGTTTTTCTATGGGAAATGCAAATAGGAATTTATTGAAAAACACAATGAACATGCAAATTCGGTTTTTGTTGCACTGAGTATTTCTGTTGACTATTTTAATGGCTATGATTAGCAAAAACACTCGACAAAATTGTTACTTTGGAAAGGCAACAATAATGAATGTGAATTGTCAATGGGGAAATTAATTGATTTACTTCAAATGATACTAGGGACTTACACAGAGAATGGAAAGAATTAGAAAAGGGACATGGACTAAAACAGATTCTTCAATGAAAAAGATTAACAGATGATACTAGCAATTTGGGATTTTCAGTAGGATTTTCTAAGAGATACAGGATTCAAAAGGGAGGGGTATGCAATATGGGACTTTCAATGGGATTTTCTATAGGATGCAAAGTTAAAAGAGCGGGATAAGCGGTTTTTGGCTACAGGGTGATGTGATACTTACAAGGTAAGCTTGAGATTGTGGCTTTGGACAGCCAGCGAGGTCTCTGGACAGCGGGGCTAAGGGATCTGGTTGTTGGGACAGCGGGTCAAGAGGTCAGGTCACTAGGACAGCTGGGCTCTCCTGGATGGGATCAAATTTGCAAGGTCTGGTCACTCTGGACAGCGGGATGGGTCAGCTGGGCAAGGTCTGGTCTCTCAGCTCTCCTAGATGGGATCAAAATAGATATGCAGATTCCATATGTCACAGGGAGTTGGACAAACCGATTGCCAACTCAATTTCGTCATTTTCTGAACAGTGTAATATTTTTAAAAAATAGCTACACACATGCCCACCAATATCTCTCATCTTTTCACCAAGTTTCTGTGCCATTTATGATTCACCCCGAAATGCATTTTTCATGCCATTCCAGTTCCCCAAGTGCCAGAAACATGCCCTTGATCTCTTTATGCTTGTCCAAAATCCCATAAAATACTGGCATATCATTGAATTATTGCTTATTTAAGGTGCTGGGAAAAATGTCTTTATGTACAACAGTTTTTAAAGTCAATGGGCTGGATTAGTCACTGTGTGGGCGGTCCTGCAACCCCCACAGCCAAATTGTCTTCCTCCTGGGTCAGCTTTCACAAAGGACATCCTGGAAATGGGTGCTGCAGGAAATCGCACCTCTGGGTCAACACTGAGCTTCAATGCATTCCTTTCTCTTTTTGGGAAGTCCTGCCGGACAGTCTAGCGGAACCATTAATTATCACACTGTCAGTCCCAGCACATGTGCTTGCAGCATCAGTTCACTGGTAGGTACAGAAAGTGGGAGGCAAGCCTTCCTGCCAAAATGGTTTGACTGAAATTCCTGGGCCTCAGCCCAGCCGATTGAAGTCTTTGTGTGGGAAAATACAGCCCCTCCACCCACATATACAATAATCTTTCTGTGTGAGCCACAGCTGTTATTTGACATTCACCTTCCAACAAGATTTTTGCTTATTTTCCAAAAGCAATTTCATACGTGTGCACGTTTTTTTTCTTTCTAGTTACAAATGTGGTTCTAGAAATCACCAGACTGTTTTCACATTAATCTTTAGTAGTGCTTTTGCTTGTACTCTGATGTTATGGACACACCAGGATACAGTAAAGAATTTCTTTGCAATTGACATTGGAAAAGAGAGAGATCTGTGCTACCTCTTTTTCTTGCTGCGATTTGAGCACAATGATTTATTTCAACGAAAATAAAAGCCGTCTTTGTGCAATCAGATAAAATACAGGAGGATAGCTGTGTTTCAATGGAGCACATAACTTTGGAGTGTTTAAAAATCGAAAAAGAACAAATTGTATTGCCATCTTGGCTGCTGGGGGCAGCTTTTAGTCTTCACTTGGCAGAACAGCAAATGTAGCTGTTCTGAATGCAGGTCACTTTACTTGTGATTGAAATTAAATAAGGCAAATGCAACCCTCCTTTGGGTGGCAATGTTTGGAGCTCGCCACACATGTACCAAGCAGACACAAGCACAGCCATCTTTGTGGCCTTGTTTAGAGGCGGTTTTAGGTTGTAGGGGGGGGGGGTCTGCTTTGGGCCTTAAAATGTACTCCACAGATCCCCCCCCCCTGCTCTGCCCTGACTTGTTGTTGAGGGAGAGTAGGGCAGAGTGGGGTTCATTTGGCAGAACTCTCCTTCATCAGGGAGCAGCACTCCAGGATTTCCTTCTGTCTTTCAGTTGGAATGTATGGAGCGGCACCCTCTCTCCTTCCTTCCATTTCCAGGTCCCCGGGGAGGTTCTCACCAGGCTAGGAGGTAATGGAGTTAATCATCTAATAGAAGATGGATAAAGAACAAATTTTAGGATTTTTCAATGACTGTATTCCCAGAAGATTTACAACAGTGGAACAATGATTATAGTTACAATTTTCTGTGATTGCTTTCCAACATCTTGACAATAACATCAAGCTTATTAATCAACAGGGCAAGGACACCATTTGACTTTCAAAACACCTTTTATCATTCTTACAGTAACACTAATGAAAAATACTCCCCGTTATATAGATAGACCTATGCATCTAAATACTTCCCTCTGCTTTTTCTTTTCCTTTCTTCTCATTCTTCCGATGGTTCCTCTGTTTGATTTTCCTTTGGCCCATCAATCAGCTGCAAAGTGTGTCTGGAGTGACAACTTTTTAACTGATTGATGTGGACCCATTTCTCTTCTGACAGCTCTCCTTTGGGGATGCGGATCCTGTAGGCGAGAGGTGAGATTTTATCAATGATTTCAAATGGACCGTGCCGGGAGGGGAGCAATGTCCTCTCCTTAGTCTGGTTCCTCTGAAAATTGTACAAGTAGACCCTGCCTCCTACTTGATATTCTTTTTTTAGTTTTTAAATCGTAGTAGGTTTTCATCCCCTCTGCCGATTTCTCCAGATTCCGCTGAGCGTACGCAAAAGCATACATGAAGGCGTTTTCTTAGATTCTCAACATATTCATGTGTTGTGGAGGCATTAATCAGTGTCTGCTCTTGGTTTCTATAGAGCAGATGCTGGGATGGCACTGTTCTTCGTCCAGTTATTAGCTCAAATGGAGACATTTTGGTCACAGAGGATGGTGTAGATCAGATAGCCATCAGGACAAGCGGTAATCGGATGTCCCAACTAGGACCAGAACCCACCACAAACATCTTAAGAATGCTCACAATGGTTTTATTACACCTCTCCACTCCCCCACTAGAGGCCAGTGGTATGCAATATGAAGTATATCCCACATCTTTTGTCATCACTTTGCTGGTAAAGTGACATCCTTTGTCAGACTCAATCCTTTGGGGAAGGCCGCATCATGGGCATGACTTGCAATCAAGCTTTGGAATGAAGTAAGTATAATCCAGTGGTAACATCCAGAGATGGATCTCCTTACCAACAAACTGTCTTGTATTCGGAAAATGTTGGGAAACTTCATCAACACCTGGAGATCCTTTTTCCCAATGTAATCGGTTTCCGTCAGAGGATTGTTCACGGGTCCTCAATGTGTTGGTAAAATTTCCCAATAATCAGATCCCCTTTGTGTGCCATACTTAAATCAGCATCTGGGGTCTCCTTACTCCACTGGGCAGTTGAGAGTTCATTGTGGGCAAGTGTTTGGGACCTGGTCACAGCAGTGACCTGGATTTCTCCCAGCAGGGACTCTATCTCAAGGAGATTCCCATGGGTGGCTCTGGTTTTGGCCAACTGATCATCCAGGTCATTTAGTTTTGTCTGGTCCCTCTATTCTGGAATGAGCCTTAATCTTTTTCCAATAGATGGGCATCCTTTTAGATGATAAGGATTTCAATCGGGCGCCGCACACCTTAGTCTCGGCCCAATATGCAGCGCATGACTGAAATGCTTATTTTTTTAGATTAGATTCAATATTGATATGGCATCCCACTCCTATCCCACACCCTTTTCAAATACCCCAGGTCACAATGGACCATGAACCAGGATGGTTGATGAAATGTAATATTTATTTATCTTAAAATTCAAAAGAAATCATACAATTTTTAATATGGGGCAGCAATCACCAATAGGGTGATAATAACAATAGGAATGTAAGGAATGCACTCAGTTTAACCTTCTATTGGCACTTTTTGAGTTTAGGTAAGATAGCACTTGAGTTAGATTTTCCCCCTGCAATGTTCCCTCAACCCACAAATCAATTCTAAATGGATAAACAGAAGCAGCCGGTAATCAGGAATGACAAACAGGAAACAGAATTGATACACAACCTTCCCTCACCAAACAAGAGAGAAAAACAGATATTGAACCCTTGCAATGCTAGAAACACTCGGAAATGGATGAATAAAATAATGAATGTGTGCAAAAATCTTGAAACAAATACAGTTCTTCACTGAAGCAACAATGTTAAGATACTAACACTCACAAGCCATGAATTAGCAAGAGCATACAGTTCAAAAAATGAATGGAAGATTTAAAACAGTTGACAATCAAAATGACACGTTGGAAACTTTCAAACTTTGCAATTCCCACCTGAAATTACCCAAATGGTTATTAATAAAAATGGGTGAAATTTTGTAAATCGCGATGCGGTTTTTGTGTTGGGGTGTAGCTATAATCATAGGTACAATAAGAAAGTAAAAGTAAGTCTCTAGCTGGTAAAATGAATGAGTTATGCAAGATCTAGAAAGGTGCGTTTTCAGTAAAATGGAGCGGTGAAAAAGGAAAGGAAATCAGTTTTTACAAGAACAGTTTTACTTTACACTAGAGTATTCAGGCTAGGCCGCCAAAGAGGGACACAGTAAGCTCTAGGGTTGATTCGCGAGTTCAACCCTAGTTCCCCAGCGCCCGCCCTGGAGGAACCAGTCCGATCACTCGAAATAGGAAAAATATTTTAGGATTTCACAAGACAAAATTACTGAAGAGATGGCGCTAGCACTAGAAATCAATGGCAGGGTTGCAAGAATGCTAACAATTTTAACAAGATATCGCAGTCAGAACAGGATAGCTTAGAGATGGGATGGGAACAAAGACAAGATAGGCTATGGGTTTAAATGTACTATGGATTTCTATGGATTACCATTGATACTTACAGTCCACTTTAGTTAGGATTTTGGGACAGTCTGCGTTCTGGTCACCCCACTGTTCCTACCAAATCTACCTCGGGGGGGGGTGTGGATCACTATGCCCCCCCACTCTTGTATCTCAGGGCAAGTGTGCACTGTGTTACTCCTAAGTTACTATACTATGGACACACCAACATAACCTAATACCATAACCCTAAGAATAGACACATACACAAATGAAAACACACACGTCAGTTTAAATTATAATACAATGGAATACATTTATTCATGCACAGCAATGCATGATGCACACACTACTATAATACAAATCTTGAATTTGCACCTTTTATGCTTTGGGTGCAAATCTACAATGCAATACAATAACTGTAAGCCTTACAGGCTTCTAATGCAAGCACTCTAATTGGCTGGATCTATAATGCAAATGCAGCCTAATGCAAGCGTCAGCAATCAGCATTCCTCTCCAATCCTCGCCACACTCTCTCTCTAAGACAATCCCTGTCTGATTTCCCCATCTATCAAACCCAAAGCTCTGTGTGCACGTTCTTATTCAGATCGATACTCCCCTCTTGCCATGTGCAAGCTTCCCACTCTGCAACCAGCCAGTCAGTCAGGGCCTCTGCTCTCAGTGATCTGGTCTTCCTGCCAGCTGTCTCTGCCAGATCGATCTCATCAGCTCTCATCAGAATACTTCCCGAGCTTCCTCTCTCAGAGAGCAGCTCCATCCAAAACTCCCTCAATCTCGGAGTCCGCTCCATCCAGATCTAAAAACTCCCCTCTCCCTCAGCTCTGATTATAGTATTCAATGATGTATATACATTTCTATACTTAAACTTGTTCTCTCTCTGTCATCATTTCTAAATCCGAACAGTGCCTAAAAGTCTGTGATGCATGTCTTGTACTTGTTCAATTACTGCGTGTTCTGGTCATTGTGACGTTTGTACATCATATCTACACCATGCTATCAGTGCTTGTTACATCCTCCCATCTCTCTCCATATTTCTCCATTGAAATCCCTCTATCCTTGTATATCTCTGTCTGCAAAGCAGTCTTTGCATGGCCCCCACCTTCTGTCTCCGTAACACCCGCCAGGGCATGATAAATCAGCCTGCTTCTCTCCACTAAGGCAAAGAGTCACTTTATCTGTCTGCCAAGCAAACTGTTTATGCATTCATCGTACACTGTAACTCAAAACAACTTTTGCAGTCTGTGGCGCGTCTGTGTGTCTCATTCAGGATGGCTTCAAAACCATAGGCCTCATGCTTTCTAATCTCGAAAGTAGTGTCTAATGCATTCACTCGTAGTAAGCACTATACTGAATGCTCAATGCATACTCTAAGTGCACACTCATTGGTTTTGTCTCTAATGCATACATAATACATATGTCTTAAGTCTTCTACATGTGTCTACATGTCTCTACAAATATAACATGTGTCTCTACATGGCACTTCAAATATAACAGGCCACATTCTATAGCAAATACAAATGCATACAAAAGTGGCAGAATAGTGTGGATAGTCTAATATCTCTACTAATCATAATGATGGATAACTAATCCATAAATGGGGAATGATTCAGTAACAATGGGTAATAATTCTCTAACGATAACAAACCAGGCTTCTGCATGCAATATGGTTTCACAACACGGTTCTGATCTAACAAAGGCCAGCCGGACAAAATTCATAGGGACAGGGTCATCTGGGCAGGGACTGGATACCAAAGGATAGTTCTGGTCACCGGATGGCACAGGTTAGCTGGATGGCAAGATTGCCACAAGCAGTGAGTGGCAGCAGCATGCTTCCCAAAAACACCACAGCTTTTCTCTGTTTATTTGGGGATTTTAATGGTTTTCAGATTTGAGGCCTTACCGGGGAGGGGACCAGCAATGCTTGGGTTTTGCAGTGGACCCTGGAGCAGGATCAGAATTGTTTTGGCCTTGTATTTGGAGTCTGGATCTGGAAGATGACCGGTACAGGAACACAGCGCAGGAAATCAGGAAGATGTGTGTCCTGGAGTCCTGTCAGGGACCCTTTGTATAGAGCATAGTGACATCATTGACTATATTGCTGGGCCGGCTTAGCTAAGCACTCCTTGAAACAACTGGACTGGACAATCAATGTTGGTTGCCTCCCCTGGGTTGTACCCAGTTTATGAGATTGTATTTTATAATGGAAAAAGACTTCCCACTGACATTTTTTGCCAAAAATCTGTCATATCAGTATTTACACTTTTGTACAATGGTGGCACCTTAATAAATTGCATAATCAGGTCACATATTTTGTGTAAAGGACAGCCGTCCAATCTTGCAATCTGTGAGACATTATTTTGGACGTTTACTACTTTTTGATCATTTTAAGCAGGAAAAGTTTGGCCCAAAATTCCATAACTTTGTACATATGTGGGGTTGATCATAGGGTATGTAAGTATAGAAATGTACGTTTGGGACAATTATACTTTTCTGGTAATCTACAATATTTTGTTATTTCTGTCCCTATGCAGCGATGAAACCTATGACGTCTTAAAAGAAAGGCCATAAAATAACTTCTAAACAGTGAAATATTTACATTTGTCCAAAGTCCTGCTGCAGAGATAAGTCTTTAAAGTTTCTTTATAAAATAGTCTTTAGAAGCAAATGGCAGTCTTGTTGTTCCTGGGTCCATTTTTTTTCTTTAACTTCAACTGCTGCCAATTGTCATTTTCATCAGCATGGTGGTGGGGGAGGGGTGGTCCTCAGCTTAATTGAAGTTTTTATTGCCTCTTCACAGGTTAGTGTCCCAGGACTTCCATTGTTCCAGCTTGGAGCACAGAAATGTCTGACGAGCGTTTGAACATTCTTTGTCCTGGCCCATTCAAAGTTTTTCAAGCTGGCAATTATCACTTACGTGTCCTGGAAGTTTATGGTGTGCCTACCTCCCTAGACGGAAGTTTCAGGGCTGGCACTTGAATAACTGTTTCTTTTTTTGGAGCTTGCAAACTCAGCCCATGTGTCCTAATCTTTATTTTCTTATTTTGAGTCTTGAGTTAAAACAAACCTCTGCAATAAACCTAGCGTAGGTGTCTATTATCATCAGCCACAAACCCCTTCACATTGCTATGTAATGGCAGGCTTTCCTTCAACAGTTTACTTTTTAAATAGGCCTTTTTTTTTCTTCAGTCAGCAAAGCCCATTTTTACACGCGTTGAAAACTGCTAGCATTTCTTCCTTTAAATTCCTTTACATTCGATTTGGCATCTGTCTGTACAATATGGTTTACACAACAGTCTCGAAAAGGCAAAGGTCTTCATAAAATTGACGTGTGTACATAAAGCTCTGATTCATTTTCAAGCAGTGATTTGGACGCTTTTTAGCCTAAGTTAAGCGCTTTTCCGAGTTTGATGCAGTACAGCTTTTATTGGTTTTCAGGTTTTGGCTGGCACAACCTGTTATTCTGAAATAAGGTTTGGTTTTGCTGAGGGACAGTGGGGATATGCATGGGCATGGCAGGGCCTTATTAATCATAGTGATTGGAGGAAGAACAGATGAAAATAGTGTCACAGCAGCATTTTTAAAGGTGAAAAAGGGTTTATTTTCAATGGATATTTTGGCTTTTGCCGCAAAGCAGTGCTGCCTTTTCACTTGATTCCATTTCTATGTTTCAGAACACACTGGCATACTTTTTCAGAGTGTCCCCTTGTTCCATCTTGCCTGAAGTGGGCTTGGCAGGGCGGTGCAGCCATCTTTTTGTTGCTGCCAAAATGCAGTTTTGAGGTCCTGGTGTGCACAGGAGCCAGCACAGCCAGGTTGTTTCTGCGCAAATGCAGCTTAGTGATATGGGCAATGCCGTCGAGTGGGTCATTATATCCCACAAGGTGACCAGATAATCAATGTTTTGTATTAGTTTGCCATGCTTGAGTGGTTTATTGATTGCACACAGCATGCCTCTGGTTTTCCAATTAATCGGGTGCTCCACAAACCCATTCTGGGCATAATCTGAATCAGTGATTATGACCAGTTTGTCGAGTCGGTGTTGCACGGCAGTGAGGATAGCCTGATGAACTTCCATCACCTCTGTCACCTGACTACTGCGGGACCAATCTTGTACCCAGCGGAGGGTGCCAGGACATCATCCACCCAGGCATTTCCAACGCCGACCACCAGTTGCTTTTCCCCATGGTTGTCAACACGGTAGGAGCACCCATCCACAGAAACTGTGGGCATCCCCTTGCATGTGTGTCTTCTTCATAGAACTTGGGCAGAGAATTCAGGTATGCTTCCATGTCTTGGGTTTTGAGACTTTCGTCCTCCAGACAGTTTTCTTGGGCACAATCATGCAAGTCAGCCAATCCTTGCCTGAGGGGACTCTTCTTGTTTTGGCCATATCTGACCTCCACAGGAAAGCCTTGCATGGACATAATCCAGGAAGTCATTCTGAAATTACTTACATTTCCTGCCCGGATTCTGTCACTTTTAAGGTATTGCAAAGGCTCGTGCGGAGTCTCCACGATGATGTGCTCTCCCTGGATGAAAGGGTGCTCATTTTTCAATGCCCACACCATTGCCAGGAGTGCTGCCTTCTCACAATCGTTGAATTTTTCCTCCACAGAGGAAAAAGTCTTGCTTGCATAGGAGATGACTTTATTGACCTTGCCATGCTTTTGATATAATACTGCTGTTAAGCATGTATTCAAGAACACTGTCTCCAAGAAGAACTCACTGTTTTGACAGGGTAAGCTGACAAGGAACTTGTGAGAGGCTTTGTTTGAGTTGTTTCACTGCCTTGGCTTGTTATGGACATCACTCCCACTTAACTCCCCCTTTAACAAATGGACCAGGTGTCTTGTGACTTCTGCATAATCCTCAATGAACTTTCTACTGTAAATAGTCAGTCCAAGAAGGCTCTTTAGTTCCCGCATAGTTGTGGGGTTGTTAGGGGAGATTCTGGGGCCGAGCAGAGCCGTACCTAGGGTCCACGGACCTCCATCTCACGGAGGGGCATTAACTACCTCCAATGTCCCAAAGACGTCGAGGTCCACACAAGGAGCAAAGGTTAACTGCCGTTTTATTATGTCAAATGACCAGGGACAACATACACAGCATCAATTTTCATCTGAGCACATCTTGCCAATTTCAGGCGCGCAGGTCCCTTTTGTACATTTGTGACGTCACAATCGTCGTCATGTACAAAATTAATTCCCCGAACCTAAGACCACCCTGGGTTGGTTCCCAGAGTGGTAGGTCCAGTATAGGGACGTATGTGTTGCCGTGTTACTGTTGGGCACGTTGTCAGGTGGTACACTTGGGTCATCCCTAAAAATTGCTACCTGACAATTGTTACATTAGAACCCCTGATGATTAGCTGGGGATTCCGGCCGCCAGCCTCTGTCCCCCGTGTGCTGATTGGTCAGGCGGCAGGCCCCCAAGCCTGGGACTAACGTTGTTCCCAGCCCGCAAGACACCTGCTTTCGTATACTATCAACAAGATACAACTATGTGATGGTGTCTAACAATGGAGTCTTTGCTATGCCATGAGAGCAGTCCAGTCCCAGCACATATTGTGAATTGTTGCAATTATGTGGCACGGTTCCGTCTTAGACGTGGGATGGCTACCGCTTCCCAGCTCCCAGGTCTTGGCATCATGTCAGGTCAGCCGGATCACATGTGAGGTGACTGCTAGGGAAATGGAATTACTTCGATTTGATTTGTACTTTAGCTTGTGGTGTGCTGTCCTGCAGCCTCGTCGTGCACCGTTGGTGAGGAATGTCACTTGCAACATTATGGCCTTGGCGGTAGCGGTCCTTGCCAAGGCGATTCTGCTAGCTCAGCAGCTTGCAGCGTTGAGATCCCTGCAAAAAGGGTTTAGTGTGCTGCATTGATCCAAGGCCTACCTAAATCCTGGTTATTCTTCCAATATGATTATTCAAGGGTTAAGCGTATGCAGTGGGTGATCAGGTCCCTTGAGTGCTCCTGCCCATCCATAGAGTAAATAGCGAGTAGCATCTGCAAGAATATTGTCATGCCTTCCTGGAAGGTTTGCAATCGGTGGGGCCGCCATTAGGAAGTTCCATTCCATTTTGGACTGTTGCTGCATGCACGGTCTAGTTGTTCATTCCAACATGGCCACCGCCAGACATTTACAGCAACACAGTCTGCTAGCCGGTGCATTGCACCTCGGATCCTTCTGTGCATGACGCTCCCTCTCTCCTGTTCTCCAGTGTGCGCTCCTTTTCCTTGTGATCCTTCTCTGTGCCCTTTTATGCTTTTGCTTCGGTTTCCGTTTCTGTATAGGAAACCTCCACTGCTGCTCTTTCTGTGCTGCGTTTCCTCCTTGACTTTCGCTGCTCCTTTTTTCTTTCCTCTAGCCTTTCCTGTCTGCTTGTGTTATTCTGGCACGTTTTCCCCAGCCGCTGCCTTTTTCTATACTTACCTTGCTGGGGCTCTCGTGGCGCTCTTCCTTCAGTATACCTGTTGGTCATTTGATACACGATCCTCTACGAAGGCAGCTCACTGTTTAGCCAGACTGTTCTGTTATCGTATATTTACTTCTTGACGCATATCCATCTGCCTTACGGAGCTGCATTCCATCTGAAGCCTTTTCATTATGGAAACCCAGATTTCTGAGGACTATTGTCAAACAACCCGATAGAGGTTTTTCACCATCTTCAACTTCTTCAACCACAACATCACCTTGAGGATTGCAGGGTTTTTGAGCCAGGAGGCTTTTCCCTGCATTCGGGGCTTGCTCCGGGGGAGGCCATGCTGTTGGGGTTTTTCCCTACCGACAGTGTGGCATCCCGTGGAGATAGACCTTATTTGTTGCAAAAGAAAGAACGGAAGAAAGGCATCAGATCAAAGAATCCCAGAAGGAAGAAGAGGGATATAGAAGAAAGCTTCGGTGAAGATCTAGGTGAGGAGGAAGGGAGGGAGGTTGGTACGGAGTCTGACACATATACACATGCTCTTTTGGCATGTTGCGTTTCTGCAGTGCGATAGCGGCCTATGGGAAAAATAATAAACATGCAGACTGAATGTGTGTCACTGTACTCTACCTCATAGAACTGTACGCAGATGTTGTTCGTGTAGGTTGGTGTGTGAGTGTCCTGATCGCGCCTATTGCACGTGTGCTTCCTGTCCAATGCGGCTATGTCGTCATGAAGTCTCTAACGACCTGCAACATGGTTTGCGGAGCCATCAATCGAGTTGGTCCATATAATCGTCTCCAGCTCGGTCTTGGTTCCCGTTGGTCGTGTTGGCTAGTGCTCTTGCCATCGTGGGGTAGATTGGACAGATGGCTCGATGTCTGTCATGATGTGAGTTTGCATTGGGAGCGGTGGGACTGGGTGCAACCTCTGATAGGCGATACTTGTTCAGATGGGGGTGCTTCTTCTGGTTGGGGGGCCCCATCAGGAGGGAAGGGACACTCGGATTTTCCCTCTTCAGTCCCCCTCTGGTCGACTTGTCAACCACAAAATTGTCAACTCTCTTGCAGTTGGAGGTGTCGGGTCTGTATGGGTGTTTGTATGTCTGTGCAGTGTATGTTGAGATGGGGGGCTGTGTCGGGTCTGTATGGGTGTTTGCATTTGTATGTCTGTGCAGTGTATGTTGAGATGGGGGGTGTCGGGTCTGTATGGGTATTTGTATTTGTATGTCTGCAGTGTATGCTTAGATGGGGTGGGGGATGTCGGGTCTGTATGTGTGTTTATATTTGTATGTCTGCAGTGTATGCTTAGATGGGGTGGGGGTGTCGTGTCTGTATGGGTGTTTGTATTTGTATGTCTGTACAGTGAATGCTGGGATGGGGGTGGGCAGGTGTCGGGTCTGTATGGGTGTTTGTATTTGTACGTCTGTGCAGTGTATGTTGAGATGGGGGTGGGGTGTGTCGGGTCTGTATGGGTGTTTGTATTTGTACGTCTGTGCAGTGTATGTTGAAATGCGGGCGTGGGGGGTATGTCGGGTCTGTATGGGTGTTTGTATTTGTATGTCTGCAGTGTATGTTGAGATGGGGTGGAGGGGGGTCGGGTCTGTATGGGTGTTTGTATTTGTATGTCCGTGCAGTGTATGTTGAGCTGGGGGATGGTGGGTGTGTCAGGTCTGTATGGGTGTTTGTATTTGCATGTCTGTGCAGTGTATGGTGAGATGGGGGTGGGGTGTGTGTCGGGTCTGTAGGGATGTTAGTATTTGTATGTCTGTGCAGTGAATGTTTAGATGGGGGAGTGGGCGGGTGTCGGGTCTTTATGGGTGTTTGTATTTGTATGTGTGTGCAGTGTATGCTGAGATGGAGGGTGGGGGGTGTGTCGGGTCTGTATGGGTGTTTGTATTTGTATGTCTGTGCAGTGTATGCTGAGATGGGGGTGGGGGTGTGTCGGGTCTGTATGGGTGTTTGTATTTGTATGTCTGTGCAGTGTATGCTGAGATGGGGGTGGGGGTGTGTCGGGTCTGTATGGGTGTTTGTATTTGTATGTCTGTGCAGTGTATGTTGAGATGGGGGAGTGGGGTGTGTGTCGGGTCTGTATGGGTGTTTGTATTTGTATGTCTGCAATGTATGTTGAGATGGGGGTGGGGGGTGTCGGATCAGTATGGGTGTTTGTAGGTCTGTGCAGTGTATGTTGAGATGGGGGCTGTGTCGGGTCTGTATGGGTGTTTGTATTTGTATGTCTGTGCAGTGTATGCTGAGATGTGGGGGTGGGGGATGTCGGTCTGTCAGTGTGTTGTTTTTGTGTGTGTGGGCAGTGTATGCTGAGATGGGGGTGGGAGGGGTTTGGATCTGTATGGTGGTGGTGTATGTATGTGCAGTGTATGTTGAGATGTGGGTGTGGGGGGGTTCAGGTCTGTTTGGATGCATAGTGTATTGGTGTATGCTTGTGAGTTAGTTTGCTGGGGTGGGGATTTTGTTCTGTATGGGTGCATAGTATATTGGTGTATGCTTGTGAGTTTGTGTGCTGAGTTGAGGCATGGGGCGTTCGGGTCGGTATGGGTGCATAGTGTATTGGTGTATGCTTGTGAGTTTGTGTGCAGAGTTGGGGGGGTGGGAGTTCAGGTCTGTATGGGTGCATGGTGTTTGCTTGAGGGTTGGGTGCCATGGGGCATGGTGTTAGGTTGTGGGGTGGGGGCCATGGGGCATAGTGTTTGGTTGTGGGGTGGTGGCCGTGGGGCATAGGGTTTGGTTGAGGGTTGGGAGCCATGGGGCATAGGGTTTGGTTGAGGGTTGGGAGCCATTGGGCATAGTGTTTGGTTGAGGGGTGGAGGCCATGGGGCATAGTGTTTGGTTAGGGGTGGGAGCCATGGGGCATAGTGTTTGCTTGAGGGGTGGGTGTCATGGGGCATAGTGTTTGGTTGAGGGGCTGGGGGCCATGGGGCATGGTGTTTGGTTGGGGGGTAGGAGCCATGGGGCATAGTGTCACACTCCAAGAGTGAACCCAATAATAAAGATAAAACAGGCACAGTTAGGAGATGTACATCCTTTGCTTTTTGTGGAAACCTGACTCAACGAAGGTCATACTCTTCTTGGGCAACCCTAAAAAGCAAAGTATAGCAGTCCAAAATAACGGAACGTCCAATCACGGGTCAATAAAATATATATAATTTAATTAAACAGACGATATGCAATAACTGAATAGAAATAAATAATAACAATGAAAACTGTGTAGTACAAAATGTAAGTTTGAAAAACAAATAAAAATCATTACACCTCAAAAACGTATTATTTTTCGATGTGTTTAATAAAAATTGGGGGTTGAAAAAGCCTCCTGCCATGCCACGCCCCGCCCCGCCCCACCCACATTTCCTTTTCGGCCCACTATTACCATCATGTAAGGTACTTTCGGCCCTCTGTCAAAATCAGTTGTAAACCCCTGGTTTAATCCCAATCATTTCTTCTGCAGTTGTCTTTGATTTTGTCATGCAAATTTGTATTCCCAGTAGAGAAGCCATCCCCAGGATCAGGCCCCCTGCTAGTACTTTTAGGCCATCAGTGAGCCAGGATGGCATTCATGACCAGAGGTATGAGAACCAACTTCCGTCCTCCTTCGTGCTCATTGATTATTCTTCCATTTTTGCATGCATTTTTGCCACTTGTGATACTGCTTCTGATAATGTTACGTCATCTTTATCGTTTGATGGTGTGAACGTGCAGCAGGAGCTCCCTATTTTTGCGCACACTCCTCATTCCATAGCCATGAGTAAGTCCAGAACACATCTATTCTGTAGGGCAACTAACCGTATAGCCCGGAGCTCTTCTTTTATTGCATTAAATCCGTTAACTGTTGAGTTTATCGTCATCATCAGCTCCCACTTTGTTATTTGGAGCCACTTTGCATTTGCGTATGTCTGGAACCCTGGGTGTATTATTGCAGAGAAAAACATGGCAGCCCTGCTGAACAGCCGATGTGAGGCGGGTACTTCGTCCAGCGCAGCTTCTGACCTGCCCCATAAATAATTTCCCTGCCTCTACACTCTTTGTAATGGTGCCTCTCTGTTGATGCCATTATTGGATGATAGTGGTGTAGGTGATTAATGGTCTTTTCCTTCGCTTCATATTTTCCTCCATTTTAGGGAAGTTGTCCATCTTGACATGTTTTTCGGGTACCACTAGCAAGAGTACATTGACATGTGTTTTTACTCATTGTGTGATCTTGGGCATTGGAGCACACCACTCCAGGTGCCCCTGTTCTTGTACGGGTTACACAGCACCTTTAGTGTAGTAACCTAGTGTTGTCTTTAAGACTTCCCTCTGACTCCCTTTCTCTGGGGCTGACTACTGTCCCCCAGAGAAAGGTAAAGTTGCCATTTACTTTACATAGTCATTTTTACCACAGACCCAGTACACCCCATCTTACATGGAGTACTGGAAAGGGCTAATCTGTACCCCTTTTCTGTCTGTACCTCCCTGAGCATTGTTTCGCTCTTTTAACATTTAGACTTGGCTGGTGGCAGTGGTATCTACGCTAACTTTTCTACCGCGATTATATTAGACAAACGTGGTACTCTTCTTGGCTATTATATAAGCCTCGAACATAAACCCGCTTGACCAAATCGTCTTTGTTTTGGCTCTGGTTGGGTTTATTCGCCATTTCTTTTTGTTAAAGTCCTTCTTGTGTTTTACTTTGCGCGGCAAACTAGGTTCGCCTTCTTTGTTCACCGTCGTTTGGTGGGCTTCTGCAGAGAGCCCCTCCTCTTGGCACCTGGGTGTCTAGGTACACTAAATGTCGGGAAGGGGTGTAGTCACCCCCTGCACAGGGTATCCTAGGAAACCCAAGTCGCACTTTGCCATGATTGGCTGAGGTGGTTGTCCCGGCTGTGTGAATGGGGGTTTTGCGCATAAAAGGCGGTCTCTTGGGCTAGAAGTCAGCGTCGCCTCTGGAACTACAAGGAACCAAAGAGAAGCAGAGAGAACGGACGGCTGCTGCAACTACCCCATCCCGGTGAAGCCCTGCTGCAGTCCTGAGCTATCTACCCTTCGACGACTAAGAGGAGATCCAGTCCAGAGTCTTCTTCCCTTGAGCCTAGTGGGGATAACCAGCTCATCTTCTTCACCCAGAGATCTCCGCCGTGGTCGAAATCGCTGCACACTGCTGTAGTGGTCCGGATAGCCACCTGCTGAGCCTCTCCTGTTTTTAAGGAGCACACCTTTTTCGTTGTCGCTACTGCCGGCTTCATCCGTGTGTGGTGCAGACCCCCTTCAGGCGTTGTCCTTCACAACGAAGCTCCAGGAATCGTGGGTCTGTGGGAAACCAACAGGAACAACTGCCAGGGCACCAGCTGCATCGTGGAAATAAGGTACTGTGTTCTACGCGAGGAAACTGGATGAATCCTTTTTCTTCATCCTCAAGGCTCGTCCTTGTCTTCCCTCCTTCTTATAACTTTTGCTTCTGAACATTGACAATATCCAAGTACTTTTGGGCTATGCTGAATCGTGAACTGTCTAACGGTGTGATCTTCGGCACAGGTCTCTGGTGTCACTTAAACCTGGCTCCGACCCTTTGACTTTTGAACTCCTGTTTCTGAGTGTTTCTCAATACTGTCTGCCTAACCTAAATATTGCCTGTGATTTTTGCCTCCAACTCCCTCTGGGTATCTCAGGTGCTAAGTGTGCTTTTGCCCCAGTAGAATTTCATGTCACGGATACGTGTTTATTGAGTAGACCGAACTGTCAAAAAGTGATCGCAACCGTATCCGCGGTATCGTGTTTTGTTCATAACAGCGGTTCATTCAAACACAGGTTACTTGCCTTGAGACGTACTGTACAAAGTGAATTGGTTCGTTGTAGTATATTTAACGTGTGGTTTTGTTAAAGTTTAATAGAGGTGTTGTGTTTATAACTGATGGTTTAAAAATAAATGTACTTATATTTTGTACCTGAAACCTTGAGTCAGTGTTTGCTTGAGTCACAGTAATTGTGGTCCCTTTGTGTAATCTCTGCTACTGCTCATATACTCTTGAGATAAGCCTGGCTGCTCTGCTACTGCTACCACTATAACTTAGTAGTACAGACTTGTACCAAAGGTAAACTTGTATTACCACCTGCAGTCTTAATTGTGTCTAGTGGTCCCTAAGGGCACTGTATTAACATCTGCATCCCTCGTTTCTCCCTATGTTGACATCTCCGTCTTGTTGGTAGCATAGCGTTGGTGTTGTAAGAGGAATGATTTTCAGTGGACCGTCTTCTTTATACAACCACGTCAGCAAGCTTTTACTTTTGGCCCATTCCTTGAGGCACTTATCATTTTCTTCCTGGACCTTGTTCACGGCAGCCTTGGTTAGTGTTAGGGGTTTGCTTCCCACCACTCCATCCACCCAGCCTTCCTTTGTGTATACTTTTCTGTATATCAATATATGGGGGCTTTCCCAGCAGGTTCTCTGCCTGTTTCTCTGGCTCTCCATTTGCATGACAGGTAGTCCAGTGTCACTTCCTTAGTCTCTCCTTTTTCTGGCCCATCAGTTATGTACCGTAGTGCTTATGTGTGCCGCCAGTAATTGTCAAACATAGGTAATGTCTTTTATAAAACTATCCTCATATGGGTACGTTGCTTTTCATCTCCATCGGATGGTTTCCGTTTTTCCTTTGAATCTCCCTCGTATTTGGAACAACGCAAGGTATAAGAGGCATTTTGCCCTTGTTGCTAGTACTTCTGTGGCAACAAAGGTTTTCATGGCATATGGGATCAATGAGCAGACATAGCAGCTATCCTGTGTTGTGTCCTTACCAATTTTTCACATGTGTTTGTACCCCATGTTGTTTGTGACATGCGCTGTACCCGTGAGATATGTGTCAACCCCATTAACATCAGTTCCAAATCTATGCTTACTTCTCCTTACCTTCCCATTTGTGCTTGTTGTACCACTTGACACAGTGCTCCTTGCAGATTGGGTAGGAGGAATGTTAGTATGGGGTGTTGCGGACACATACATAGCTGTGTAAGCTTGCCACGCAATGGCAGCTACCAATCCAGTAGGCAAAACTACAACATTATTTTTATTACAATCTTTAATAAGGTAGTCATTATTACCACTTACCCTGCAGTCCTGCAGTCGTTGAGCTGATATAGTTGCCCGCCTGAAAATCGCAGTAAATCAGCGTTAATGTATTAGTATTAGTATTGGTAAGTAGTTTAAGCCTGATGAACAAAGTAATTGTTTAATGCCCAGGAGAAAAGTTCCCTCCAAATTCACCTTATTGTTCTATTTCTGAGTATGGGTAGGGTGTGGTGGAGTTGTGTGTCTGATTGTGCTATGTATTCTTTAAATACCTTATAATACACGCACAGTGGTCTTGGTCTGGAGTGTGTGGGTCTTCGCAAGGTGTGAATGCATTGATGGGACAGTGCTTCAGGGTGTTCAATGGGAGGCAATATCTAAATCACTAGATTTTCAACATTTTAGTCGCATACATTTGCCAAACGCCGAACCCTGCTTGTGCCAGACAAAAAAGAAGAGAACATGTGACACAGTGTAGTCCTAATGGGTGGGGTTGTGCTGCATAGCCCTATCTATGTTGTAGCATTCTTTTATTTGTAAAACCAGCATTTGGATAAACTCCCATGGATTTTGGTGATAACGGCCAATTTATTATAGTTCATGTGTGGACGTCAGATATCTGTGAGCGCCTGACCTTGTTCATTTGTGTCCTTAGATGTGTCTAAATTGGGGATACTGAAAATGGGGCGCTGCTGTTGGTTGATGTAACCGCTGCTGGTTGATGTAACCGCTGCTGGAGCGTCGGCCCTTTCGATGCTGAGGTGGGGCGAGGTCGATGCTTTGTAGGGCTTCATGTCGTGGGGATGTGACCAGACAGTTTTATTTTCCAGCTTCACTGCCCTGTCTGCGACGCACTCCACTACGTGGGGGCCTGTGAAACTGGGTGCATTCCACCTACGTGTGAAGTTGCGTAGGAGTACCTTCTCTCCCACTTTGATCGCTGAGTCTGTTGCTTGCCTTTGAGTGTTGTTGGTTTCTTGTTGATCGTTCTCTGACCTGCCCTATGTTCGTCGGATCTGTTGAGAAATAAATGAGGCACTAGTAACCAGTGAAGTGACATATTCATGCATTTCTTTCCCCAATACGTCTGCTGTCCCTTCGCCATCATACATGGCCCTTGTGGGTGGAGCCAGTAGAAGGTGCATTTGGCGCCCGGTCACCACCTTGTGGGGTGTGAGGTGGTGGTCCGATGGGGGCTTGTTCCGTAATTCAAATAGGGCCAAGGGAAGGCAGTACAGCCAATTCTTTTTAGTTGACTGTTGGGGTTTAGCTATTCTTTCCATTAAAAGGCCATTTAGGCATTCACAGATGCCATTGGCCTGTGGGTGATAGGTGCATTCAAACTTGTGCTTTATCCCCAGCAGCGTGGTGATGTGTTGGAACAGTTCATTGGCGAAGGGGGGGCCGTTGTCTGACCATAGGACTTCACAGACGCCCCACCTTGAAAATACTTCTCTAACTAAGAATTTTGCTGCCCTTAGTGCATCAGCATGGGAGCATGGGCCAGCTTCTATCCACCTTGAAAAGGGACAAACTACCACAATCATGTAACGGTATCCTTGGCATACATTTATCATGTCGACATAGTCAATGTGGAGGTGCAGAAAGGGGCCCTCCAGTCGTGGGATTATACCTTTGATCACCTTAAGTGCATGACCTGCTGTAAATTGCTGGCGGGTGAGGCAATTACTAATAAAATTTGCTACATGGGCATTTAATTCTGGACAAAAACAATATTTTCCTATTTGTGCGGCTATGGCTTCCTTTCCAGTATGTGCCGGGTGGTGTAATTGTGTTAATGCCGTTTGTAATATTGTGAGAGGCATCACTACCTTTCCTGTGTTGCATTGTCTCCACAGGGCATCTGTGGGGGACATTGAGCACCCTCATTTTCTGTCATTAATGGGGCTGCCTGTATTTCAATTATTTGTGTCTCTGGTAAATGGTTATAACCTTCCTTCATTAGCATCTGCCCTGCCCCTCTCTTTTTGTTTTTCTTGGAGGTCCCACAACTCCCCAAAATATGATGCATGTTTTGCATAGAAATCAGCTGCTTCATTGATATTGGGTCTTCCCCATTAGTGTGTGCTTGGCACTTCACTAATGCAAGTTGTATTGGGTATGTCACAACCTCATTTAGTTCCCCTAAGAGGAGTGCATACTGTACTGGGGTACCATCTGCCCGTCTGAACCCACACCTTAACTACCTTTCTAGACCAGAATGCACTGTTGATGTTACCTAGGCACTATCTGAATAGATACTGACCCGTTTCCCTTCACTCTCTCTAAGGGCCAGTATCAGGGCTACTAATTCAGCTGCTTGTACTGAATACTGGGGTGGCAACTGAACACACCTTATTGCCTCGCTTGTCCAATCTTCTCTTAATCTTACTACCGCTGCCCCCGTTCTCCTTATCCCATCATCTTGCTCAATTGTTGATGACCCGTCAATGTATAATACATCTCCCCCTCAAGTGCATCTTCCTCTACTTTACATATTTCTAAGAATAGTTAAATGTTTTTGGTACAATTGTGGACATATTCTCCCACCCCCCTCTCTTCTGCTAGGAATTGTGCTGGGTTAACATTTTTGCACCTTAGAATTTTTAGTTCTGTTTGGGAAAGTATTATTTCATAGCCGGTTGTCATATGGGTGGTCAGAGTACTCTTTGGTTTGTGTAAAATTGCAAAAAGGGCATGCTCCACGTAAAGTGTTGTGGAACATCCCATTGTGATTGAGGATGCTTTTTCTACAGAAAAAGCTGCAGCAGCCAAGTGTTGTTCACAAGGGAAATGTCCTTTCATTACTGGGTCTAACTGGCTGCTGTAATATGCGATTGGTTTGTGGCCCATGCTTGTTTTTTTGTGTTGATACAGTTTTCATTACCACCCCATCAGAGAATATGTAGAACTCTTGTTTTGTAATCAGTGGTACTCAGGACTGGTGCTGTTGATATCGCCTTTTTTAGCTCAGTAAATGCATCTGTCATTTCCAGTGTCCAGTTCAGTGTTTTCTATCCCCTTTGTGCGTCCCTTAGTGCCATAAGTAAGGCACCTGTGTATGTGCTGCAAACAAACACCCATGCCCTGCAATAGTTGCATAGGCTGATGAACTGTTGTAATTCTCGTACTGTTTGTGGTTGTGCTGTGTTTAGTATTGTCTGTGCCCTTTGTGGAGTTGTGTCTGCCCTTCTGCGATATCATTTGTCCTATGTATAGAACCACTTCCTTACAATATTGCAGTTTTGCCTTGTCTACTTTGTATCCTTTTTCTGCTAGTACTGTAAGCATTTTGAAGGAGTCCTTCCTGCATTCATCATCTGTTGCGCTGCAGATGAGAATGTCATCCACATATTGCAAAATTGTACTCTCTGGCTCTATATTCCCAAAGTCCACTTGGATCACTTTGTTGAAAATTGATGGTGACTCGCAGTATCCCTGGGGTAGTCTTGTGTGCTTCCATTTTGTATTGCGATACATGCAACTCATTAAGTCTTGGGAAACTGGGTGAAGTGGTATAGAGAAAAAGGCGTTTTTTAGGTCAATCATGGTGAACTGTGTAGCCTATGCTGCGATGCTGCAAAGTATTGTAGCTGGGTTAGCTGCTATGGGATATTCTGCTTTGACAATGTTGTTTAGGGGTCTCAAATCTTGTATGAAATGCCATGAGCCTCCGTTTGCTTTGCGGACGGGGTACACAGCAGTGTTGCAAGGCGATTCTGATGGTACAAGAATACCTCGTTCATTGAGGGTGCTTATTGTCTCATACATGCTCTCATCTGCTTCTTTTGACAGCGGGAATTGTCTAAATCTGGGTAGTATTGCCCCTTTCTTCAGTTTAATTTTTACTTCCCCTATGCTTTTGATGCATCCCACCTCATAGTGGCTTGTTGTCTATAAGGAGGATGGTACCTTTGCGAAGTCCTCCTCTCAGAATGAGGGTGGTGCTGCGAGTGGTGTTTCTATTGCCATTACCATTTTCTGGGCCACTTCTCTGTGTGTGATCCGTATCCAAACGTATACACTCATTCCCAGCATCATCTCACGCCTTCCCTTTACTTGTGAGGAGAGCTCTTTATCAGATACTTGAGTTAATCTGCACCCTTCGACCGCTGCTATTACTGCCCTCCAGGCTTTCCTTTCATTCTCTAGGGCGTGTACTACAACCCAGTGCTCCCTTGCTACTATCCCTTCAATGTCTATTGAAACGAACGTTCCTTCTTTCTCATCTGTGGGTGTTTCTGTCCTGAAAAGGTACTCACCTGGTCTTTTCCATACTTTCCCTGCTCTACCTGGTAGCCATGCCATTGCCATGTCCATCCCATATTGGAAAACTTCCAGGTCTTCTGGCTCCCCCCTCTGCACACTCTTGCCACAATATGCCTGCAGTATCTGTCTTGCTGTGAGCATGTGTATGCCTGGCGTGGAGCACACTATGCCTTTGTCTGTGAAGGAGATGGTCATGTTCAGTCTGTTCATTATGTCACGTCCCAAGGTATTTACTGGTGCATGTTTAGAATATATTAAGGGTAGTGACAGGTCATGATCCCCAATAGATGGGAGATGTTATCAGTGAATGGAACCACTTCTCGAGCCCCAGAAAATCTTTGAGTGTTCATGGCATCGCCTGACAACGTGTAGGTCCCTTCCCGTATGCATGAACTTGTGGGCCCCGTATCAACCAAAAAGATAAACATCTTGTCACCTATCGCCACCTTTATGCGTGGTTCCTCTGCAGGGTTAGGTGTTACTGATAGGATGGGACACAATAAGGTAGTCTGTGGGCTGTCCTATTGTGGGTATAGTGATTGTCTGTTGCCAGTATAAGAGTTGTGTCCCATTATAGTCACCCCTCCCATACATGTTACCGGCAGTGCAGCCATTGTCCATTGGCTGTTGTATGTCATCCTGTAATTGTGTCAACTGTTGTACTGTCTGGATGTGTTGTTGTTGTTGGGGTAGCAGTGTCCCTTGCGCTTGTTGATATTGTGGTTGTTAGTGGGGCACGCCTTGCTGTCGCACCATGGGTGGTGGTCCTGCCTGTTAGTAAGACCCATTCTTTCCCCCTTGGTTGTTTAGTTGCCCTTGCTCACCCCATCCTTGTTATAAGGCACTGTACCTGCATGTGCGGGAGATGTGACCTTTTAATTCACATGTCCAACATTGAAGTGGTTCTCATGCTTGCCATGGGAATCCTCCTCACTCTCCTTGACCTTGCCATCCCTGTTGAGGGTATCCCCAGGACCCTCCTCCTGGGTAGTGTGCTGCTGGCCCAAATCCCCGCCCCCTGTTTCTCCCTCCTCGTCCCCTAAAGTTCTGTTGGTACCCACCCACGCCCATATATCCCCCTCCGATCTGTGGTTGGTACTCCGGTGCTGTGTTGTATTGTGGCAATTGTGGTTGTGCTTGCAGTAATTGTTGTTGTACCTGTGTTTGCGGTAGTTGTTGTATCTGTGGTTGTAGTAATAGTTGGAATTGGGACACAGCTGTTTGAGTTGGCGGTGCAGGGCTTGTTATTAGTGCTCCTTCTAGGGCGTATTTTAACAATTTCTTATGTACTACTTTTGCTTCATCCGTCTTTCTAACCTCCGCCTTCTGTTTCATCTTTTCCTGCTATAATCTACAATGGTGTACTATTGTTAATTGTATCTCTGACCATGCTTTGGCCTCCAGTCCCACTCATTTCTTGAGTTGTCTTTGCACGGATTCAGGCAACCCATGGATCAAGAAGATAGCTAGTGTTTTGTACCATGGCTCCCAAGTTTCAAGGTGCCAAAGCTCTTGAATCTCTTGGATGTAGCTGACTGGATCTTCGACGTCATACATCTTGTGTGATGTAATTGCCCCTATGTCTGATGTGTCAGTGTTTTGTATCCTTAGGGCCTGCCACACCACGTGCTTGCAGTTCTCAAATAGGGATACATCATATGTAGTGTTCTGTGTTGTTACTCCTCGGAATCCTGCCCTTTTCCAAATGTCATCTGCTGCATCACCCAGTATGGACACTAATAGCCCCTTCAAATCCCCCACTGCCAGTCTGAGTCCTACTGTCTGTTTTTCCATTTCATATATCCATTTCCGTGCCCCTCCGCTCAGTGATGGTAACCTATTCTTAACGTTCTCTCTGTCTGAATGTTTCCATGGTATGTATTGTGGTCTGCTCCCCCCTCTCTCTACTAGTGGCATCTGTGAATATTCAGCCCTTTCCTCAGGCGTTCGTCTGTACTGTCATATCTGTATTGGGCCTCTCTTGTCTGCGACGTCTACTTGGAAGTCTACAACATCTATATTGGGTGTTGTGCATGATGCCACAATGTCTGAGATATTTCAGTTGTGTTGTGTGCGCAGTGCTATCCGGGGCCGTGTGTGCCCGCCCCGTTGACACGAGTGTCCCCTGTCGTGAGTAATTGCTGTCCTATCTCTTCTGCGGCCTGGGAGAACTCGAAGCCTATGCATGAAGGTTGTTTGTGGTGCCGCTGTTGCTGTCGCGTCCTCTGTAATTGTGTCAGTGTGTCATTCTCTGTTCTTTTCATCTTGAGTCTTACACTTCCATGACATACCTGTGCCTGTTCGTGTAATGTAGAATTTGCTTAACCCTTCCTCATCTATACCATTGATATCTTCCTCACTGCAAAATCCATCTTAGAACGTTAGTTTGCGTGGTATTGGGTATCGTACAGTTACACTTTGAAGATCAAGGTTTGTGAGGTTTTCTGCCTCCATATCTTCTTTTGCTTTTGCACACTGCTGTACGGACCCTGCCTGAGGCACTCCAGCGCTTCTGATGCTACTCCCTGTGTATCCCGACGGTGTCCGTTAGGCTGGTGCTCAACCCCACCTTCTTCCTCCACCCGTGTCCTATTTATTTCTTCCATTATTTCTTTGTGTATCCTACGTAGCGCTTCCTCTTCTCTCTTACTTTGCGCTTCCTCTGTTACTGCTAACCTTAACTCCTTCAGCCTGCTGTCCTCGTATTTCCAGGTGCTGTCCAACAATATCTTCTGTCTCCAGAATGCCATTTCTCGTTGAGCCTCAACTCTTTCTTTCTCTAATGCTCTGCGCCCCTTTGCTTCCGTACTTACCTTACTCTAATCCCTCGTCGTTATTTTCTCCAACAACTCCCTTTCCCTCCTTTCGTTTTCTGCCTTTTCTCTCCTTTCTAATGCTAGCTGCTCCTCCCGTTCCTTCTGTTCCAAAAGCAAGTTTTTTTTCTCTTTCAGCTCTGATATCCTCGCTTCCAGTTTTGCCTCCTCCTCCCGCAATTGTTCTTTTCCGGTGTCGTTTGTTGGCCTGCCTTTACATCCTTTCCCCAATTCTAATTCCTGAATTGCTTCTGTTGCCCTTCTGGTTCTCCCATGGTGGTCCCTTGTAACTTCAATAGCACTTGCGCTGCTATCCACTCATCTGGCTCTACCCCTGATAACTCGCTCTTTGCCTGCCTCAGCCTTTCCTCTTAGACGGCTGAGTTACCTACCTCTGCCCATGTGGTGTGCAACAACGCAGCATACAGGGGTGGTTTGTATGTGGGGTTTGAGTAACCTTCGGCTGCAGTTAATTCTCGGGCCTCCGTAGCTTCTTTTACTTCCCTAATCGTGTACAATCCCTGTTCCTCCTCATCCGCATCGTCCGAGGTGATGCTGGGAGGTGCGGGAGGTGGGGCGCATGCATCCCCTCCCTCCTTTTTTGCCTCCTGTAAGTTCAACATTGCTGCCTCTGGAACATTCTCCAAAGTTCAAATATTTCGAGGTGGCTTGTTAATTTCTTTCCCTTGCCAAGTCGCAAGCTTTACACCTGCTGATTCAAGTAATATCCTATGCAATGGCCTATGGGTGATGTCACCAAGCTAAATCTTCATGCTAACCTTTCATACACATACCCTCGCCCTTTTAATTTTACATCCAAAAATCCCCACAGCTGTCTTCCCACCTCTGCCGGAGTGGAGTATACATCATCAACCACCTCTTCTCCTTTTTATAGGTGTACTGCACCCGTCGTGTCGCCTGACGTGTGATACGCTTCCTATAACGCAAACTTAACCAGTCACCTATCTTCTGCAATCTTAAGATAAACTTATACAGGAATTCGACATCCATTGATCGAGCTAAACCACTAAATTAATAGGAAAACCACATCTATTCATCAAACTACACCGTCGATTATAGGAAAGCCATATTCTCCCCCCCCACACAAGTGTTCATTATCCAGACCTGTCGGCGTAACAACCTCTGTTTCCTGGGGACCCACGGTCCCGCCCCAAAGACGCTAATCTGCACAAGAAGGGACTACCTCCGCTCCCTTTACTTATACACATGCCAGTCACCACCTTGTTTCCGAACATTATGATGATGTGATACCACCCTCCCCCCAACCCACACAATAGGCTGTTGCTCGTTGTGTGGACCATCTTACATTTAGGTGCACGTCTGCAGGCACCGCTCGGCTGCTGGCTCCCCTCCCACTGGGCTCGTCTCACCTCTCCTGGACCGCGTGCAGACACTCGCCAACCACGGGCGTGATAGATTTTGAAGTCGGCTCCCGAAGGCCAATCTTTGGTTGTGCTATCCGGTGGTGTCGCAGTTACACAAGGGTCCTGAAGTCCTCCGAGGTTCGATGGCAGAGGGGGCTGCACCTTGCCGGGCTGGCGTCGCAAGCGATCTTGCCGGGGTCTCAGGAGCACATCTCAGCAGTGCCTCCAAATTGTTAGGGGAGATTCTGGGGCCGGTAGAGCCGTACCTAGAGTCTGCATACCTCCAGCTCACGGTGGGCCCTAACTCCCTCCAATGTCGCAAAGAAGTCTAGGTCCACACAAGGAACAAAGGTTAACTGCTGTTTTATTATATCAAACGAGCAGGGACAGCATATACGCATCAATTTTCATCCAAGCATATCTCGCTAATTTCTGGCGCGCAGCCCACTTTTGTACATTTGTGACGTCACAATCGTCGTCACGTACCAACATCTTTCCCCAAACCTAAGACCACCCTGGGTTGGTTCCCAGAGTGGTAGGTCCAGTATAGGGACATATGTGTTGCCGTGTTATTGGTGGGCACGCTGTCAGGTGGGTACACTTGGGTCATCCCTAAAAATTGCTACCTGAAAATTGTTACATTAGAACCCCTGATGATTGGCTGGGGATTACGGCCACCTGCCTCGTCCCCCGGTATGCAGATTGGTCAGGACGCAGGCCCCCAAGCCTGGGACTAATGTTGTTCCCAGTCCGCAAGACACCTGCTTTCGTATACTATGTATCAACAAGATATAACTATGTGACAGTGTGTAACAATGGAGCCTTTGCTAATGCCATGAGAGCAGTCCAGTCCCAGCGCATATTGTAGGTGGATTGTTGCAATTATGTGGCAAGGATCAGTCTCAGATGAGGGATGGCTACAGCTTCCCAGCTCCCAGGTCTTGGCATCATGTCAGGTCGGCCGTATGTGCTTGAGGTGTCCTGTCCTGTAGCCGGGCTCGTCATGCACCATCGGTGACGAATGTCACTTGCAACATTATGGCCTTGCCAGGACAATTCTGCTCACTCAGCAGCTTGCAACGTCGAGATCCCTGCAAAAGGGGTTTAGTGTGCTGGATTGATCCGGGGCCTACCTAAATCCTGCTTATTCTTCCAATATGATTATTCAAGGGTTAAGCGTATGCAGTGGGTGATCAGGTCCCTTGAGTTCTCCTGTCCATCCATAGGGTAAATAGCGAGTAGCATCTGTAATCATGTACACAAGCTCTTCCGGCATGTTGCTTTTCTGTGGTGCAATAGCGGCCTATGTGAAAAATAATAAACATGCAGACTGAATGTGTCACTGTCCTCTAGCTCATAGAACTGATCGCGGATGTTCTTCATGTAGGTTGGTGTGTGTGTGTGCTGATTGCGCCTATTGCACGTGTGCTTCCTGTCTAATGCTGCTATGTCATCGTGAAGTCTCTAACGACCTGCAACATGGTTTGTGGGGACATCAATGTTCGTTCGGGGTGCTTCTTCCGGTTGGGGGCCCCATCAGGAGGGTAGGGACACTCGGATTTTCCCTCTTCAGGGTCTTTGGGTTTTAGTAGTGCTTCCACTTTCTTCGCCTGCAGACAGAGACCCTCAGGGGTGATTTCATGTCCCAAGAAGTGTGCATGGGTCCTACACCACTGTGCCTTCTGGAAGGACAGTTTTGCTCCGGCAACTTTCAACTGGGTCAGAACATAGCGGATTTCCGCTGTGTGTTCCTTCATAGTTGAGCTTTTAATCAGGACATCATCCAGGTTAACCCTTTCACCCAAGTCTGGCATGGCCTTATGCAGGAAAATGATAAACTCATTGCCGGAGTTTATATATCCAAAGGGAGTTCGGGTCCATGTATACTGCTGTCCCCTGAAGGTGAAGGCCACTTGTACTGGTCTTCCCTACTTACGGGTACTGTCCAGTATCCATTGGTCAGGTCAATGGCGGTGTACTCCTTTGACCCCTGGTTGATGTAGGGAAGAGGCCATCGGGACATGTGGACCCATTTGTTCAGCTCCTTAAGGTCTGCGCAAAGTCTCCATTGGCCATTTGGTTTTAAAATCCCCAGTACCGGATTATTAAAGGTACTGTGGACTGAGTGAATTATCCCATGGGACTCTAGGTTTTCTATGATTCCTGAAAGGGATTCCATAGACGCGAGAGGCAACCGGTACTGCTTCACGAATACAGGAGTCATTCCAGGGTCCGTGGGAATTGTGGTAGAATGTATCTTGGTGCGACCACAGTCGTACGAGTCCACAGCAAAGATTTCTTGAAAATCTACAAACACCTGTTTCCATTTTTGCTTTTATTCCTTGGTCTCACAGGCATCAGCGAGGTGACCCGTTCTTCAACCATCTGTCTGAAGCCTGGGAAGACCTCGGTTTTTGCGATCTCAGTGGTCTCCTCCAGCTGGGTGGAGAGCTCTCTGGTGAGGGTGTGGACCTGGACAAGAGGGATTCAGGTAGGAGAGGCAGTCATTATGGAACTGCAATATCACCTCATCCTCCCTGATATTACAGGTCATCTCTCCCCCCATCACCATAAGGGCAGGAAGAGTACACCAAGAAATGTCCCCCTTACCGGGTGAAGATCTTATCTGGCGGTATGTCGTCGTCACAGTCATAGCAGTCATTGGGGATTGGTCCTATGATTTAATTCCCTAAGTCCATGGAAAAATGCTGATCATCAACCGCCATTCCAATAAAGGTGATACTCCTAGGGTCGCTGTTATCCACCAATATTGGAATGGTGTTGTGTTCTGAGTCCACTAATGGTGTTGGGTTCTACCCCAACCCCTGCTTTTGGAGATGGCAATTCAGGTGTACATAAGCATCCAGGCCCATTTCCCTCTTATCAACTAATTTAAATGTGGGAATGGTCGGATGTTTTGGGAGTTTCCTGAACAACCCTTCGCTGATTAAGCTTTTTCCATTATTCAGGCATACTCTGGCGAGAACAGGCACCCTCCCCTCATTTAACTGAATAGGGAGGAACAACTGTTCATCCATTTTCTGAACATCAGCCAAGCTATGAACTGGTTTTTCATCACTTTCTATCACGGGACTTGGATTTTCAAATTGGGAATCGGTATAACATTTCAAGGTATTTCCCTCCAGTGTGGAATGCCACTTGAAACTGGAAGGAAGGTTGATTTTCAGGAAGGGAGAGGAGTTCCCATCACCAGTTTGTTGTCCTACAGAAATTACAGTAATGTCAGGTATTTGTTTTGAAAATGGAACTCAATTTGGTCAGATCGTTGTTCAACCATGTGGCATTTGCCATTTAAACTGACATAGTTGATGCTCTGTTTTAATTTTATTGGCTGGTTAGCTTGTGTCCAGAGGAGCTTGTTCACACAGTCTATCAGGGGAGACAACCTCCGAAGGGGTCGTCATTTCCTAATAGACAGGGGGTTCCCTATGGAGTCACGACTATGATGGGGTGTTTCACCTTATGTCGCCCAATTTTAATCTCCAGATCCGCAGTCCCCTCGACGGGAAATTTCATTCCCGTCGAAGTTCTGGAGTTGTCCAGGAAGAGGGGTGAGCGGGATCTGGTGTCTCTCCCCCTTCCTGAATTTAGCTGCTCAAAGGCCCTTTTGGACAGAAGAGTGGCTTGAGATCCAGTGTCCACATTGCCTTTGCACTTGGACGGGGGCATAGAAACTACCTTCTTTCTCCTCCATGGGGCAAAGGAAATGGGCATTTTCGGCAAGCTGGGCAGTTAGTTTCTATATTTTGGACTCCGACACGGTAGGGTTTTGGACAGTTTTCTGTGTCGGGGTTTGAGAATCTGTAAAGAAAATTTGGCATCCTGAAATAGCTGGGATTTCGGAATCCCCTTTTTCCCTTAGCTCTGTGCTGTCCCTCTTTACCTGGAGGCAGTCACTAGAACCGGTTTGTGGGGGGATCCCTCATTTACTGTTATGTTCTCTGGATGACAATTCGGGGGTTTAGGGATGGACGATTCTGAAGCAGTCCCCAGATCTACCCAGTCTGGGTTATGATCTTTTGGGACCCATTTTTCTTTGGGAGGAATTCCCCATCTTTGAAGGAGAAGACTTTCTGCCCGAAATCCTCCAAGGATTCTTCCTCTTCAAACTGGAGGACACGATCTTCCTCCACAAAATGGGTCTTTTTGGTCTCTTTGTTTCTCCTACTCACCCTCTGTTTCCTGGGTTGCAGATTTTCAGTGGTAGGAGATTTAAGTTCCGGTTCCGGGTTGTCTAGGGGCTTTTTACGGGTGAGGAAGGAAGCTTCCTCTAGGGCGTTGCATCCTTCTTCCTCCCGTGTTGTCTCCTCGGGAGCCGGTTGGTTGTCGGGGTTGTCTCCCCGTCATTGTTCTAGGGTACCAGACCCTTGGTTTCAGTTATTCTGAGTCGCCATGTTCATCTGAGGGTTCTCCTGAGCCCTGAACATGCGAGTCAGATCTTGAGTTAGGTTTTGGACCTGGCGCTCCAGTTGGGACACCCACTCCGGATCATACGGGGTCTTGAATGAACTCTGGGTTGCTCTCAGGAAGGGTAACTATCCCTTCTCCCAAAGTAAACTGTGTACTGGGGGGTTTCATGGTAGCCCTACATCCTAGGCTTCCCCACTCCTGGGTTTGGTGCTCTGGACTCCTGAAAGCGGGGAGATTAAGGAGGGTTGTCCTGGATGTTGGGGTTTAGAGAGTACCTAGGGAAGAAACGTAACCCTGAATTTGGAGGATTACTGCCCTCCTGAGGGAAGTTAGAAGGGAAGTTCCCTGGGGCCGTACTCACCTGATTGGATCCTCCCCCGGGTTAGAGGAGTCTGCACGTACCCCAAGATGGGTCTGTTGCCCTTACACCTGGGGCTGATATAATTAGCAGAGTTACGGGTCACATTTGTGGGGTACCCTACCTGACTCCCACCTGTTTGTGATTGGTCAAAGGGTCTTCTCTGCCTCTGATATGGATGGTTTTGGGAAGGTGTTTTTTTAGGCCCCCTATTTCTAAGTCCGAAATGGGGGTAACCTTCACCCCCACCACCTTGGCAGCAGCAGGGGTGTTGGCTTGTTTGGGGTTTTGGTTGGATTTTAGTTTTCTATGGGTTTTTGGACCTCGTAGATCCCAGTAGCTTGCTCTATTACCCATTCCACGGTAATGTCATCATAGAAATCCCTTACCAACTGGGTCATGATGTACTTTGTGAGTGCATGAATATAGGTATTTATAAATTCCCTACTATTCCTGCGCACCAACCTAGTAGTTTGCGCAAATGCCTGTTTTAGTTCATGAACAAATTCTCTTGGGGCCTGATCCTCTCACACTGCAGATTGTAGGTCGCATTACAGGCCTCCTGGGGGTTTCTCTGTGTGGGGAAGTGCTTCAGGATGGCTGCCTTGTAGGTGGACCACCTTGAATGGTCTGGTCTTCCAGCCCAGCAAAGAACCTGGAGTACTCTGGAGAGAATGTCCATTTTGCGAATTCTATACAATTCTGATAAATTTTAATATCAAAAGATATCAGTTCATATAGCTCCAGATGCTCCCAGACAGCATTTTTTGGCATTCTTATGGTACAAGGTCATGAAACTTCTAATAGCTTTAATCTGTTTAATGGGGTCTTTCACCAGAGTCCTCTTTCGTTCGTTACTTTTCTTTTACTGTTGCACCTGAGTCCATTCGCCCTCAGACTCAGAGCTCCTGCTATTTGAGGATCCATTCCTATCCTCTAGGCGCGCCCTAATTCTTTGAGCTCGGGAGTTTCCCCCCAGACTGATGGGGCCTAGTCTCTTGTCACCGGTTGTACTCCGGGCTCTCTGGGTCACCCCCTTAGACTCCCTCTTTCTCACAAGGGAGTGGTCTTCTGACTCCTCCTGGCTTGGTGGCGAACTACACCCACCTCCCTGATTGGATGGAGGATTTCAAAATACTCTTTTGGGGCCTCAACTCGGGCTCCTTTTTCTCTGCAAAGCGAACCAAGTGGCTCCTTTGTAGCTGATGTTTCTGTAAGTCTACTGCCATGATTTTCTCGTCATAGGAGCTTTCCTGTTCAGAACCATCAGCCATGACATTTTTTAACCTGAATATGGACGCCCACCCATCAGTCTCTGATGGATGCTGACCTGCCAGCTCAATCATGCCAGGCCTATTTAAGTCTGGCTGCCTCATGGGAACCTGTGGAAATGAAGTGAGCCATGCCTTGTGCATACAAGGTGGTAAATGGGTTTGAGGCCTTCCGTAGAGATGGCATCACACTGTGATCAGGGGTGACCCTGTCCCTCTCTACTTGTTCGGGATCCCTCAAGTTTTGATTCAATTTAGCACACTCGTTTTCTAACTTCCCAAGTTTTTCTTTCTCAGCCCCTACCTCTTGATTGTAGGCAAAGGCCTGAGCCTTTTGCTCTGCTATCAGGGCTTGATTGACCTCTATTACTTTCTCTTGCACTGCTACCCGAATCTGGAGTACCCTGTTCTCATCACAAAAGGCCTCATTTTGTGGTTCTTGTATTGTCTGGAAACACTCAAACCATTTTTGTTGCAAGAGATGCATTTCCCGTCTGCACATTTTTGGCTTGGGTGGCCTCTTCCAGATCATCTTTTACTTGTCACATATGCCCCATTACATTTTCATATTCTACTTTTAGTTCAGTCAGTTCCTGGAGGTCTGACTCTTTTCTGTAGGTCTGTTTTAATTTGCACACTTCGTGGTATAGGGCATCCTTTTCCTGATACATGGTGCCTCTCTGGCCAGCCAGGTTGTCCCTCTGTTGCTTTATGGCACCTCACTTCTGGCGTTCTTGGTCAAATTCTGTTTGTAAATGAACTGCTTTAAGGATTAACATATTGTTCTCTACTTCCAATTGCAATTGCTTGATCTGATTTTGTAATGCAATTATGTCCCCTAAGCAGGTCCTATTGTATACCACCTGTTCGTTAAATTTAGGTGACTCTTTCAGAGAGTTAAGGAGGAGTGCCAAGAAGGAGTTGACTCTATTTTAAAGAGTCAACTCCTTCTTGGCACGCCTCCTTTAATGTTGTTAATTGGGCCTCCTGTTCTGAATTAGTTAGGTGCTGTACTGCCAGCTCATTTTTGAACTGTTTGATGATATTTCTCAACTCTGACTCAGAATTTTGGCTCTCTTGCATTTCTTCTTCTACCTGCTTTAATTCACTCTGATTTTGATTTAAGAGGTCAGACTTGTTTTCTGCAAAGGTTATACTTTCTTGGTATTTTTCTTCCATAACCACCATGTGGAGGTATATGTAGGCAGTGAGTCTGACCATTTTAAGCTGCTTTTCTTTAATATTCTGAGTGATGTAAAACTCAGTCAAGGCTTGATGTAACAGGCTACTTTTCTGCTACACATCCATGCTTGTGGAGGTGACCTGCTGCATCATGCTGGATAACCAGGTTTCATGCTCCTGCTCTGCACATTCCCCTCTAATGACTAGCTTGAACAGAAGGTGCTGCCTAGCCATGTTCATCTCCACTGTGGCCATTATGAAGAGGGTTCTTCCTTTATTGAATTATCTATGCAAGGAGAATCTGTACCCTGCTTTTGCGCAGTTTAGGGTTATCTTTACTTTATTTTTACACACAGGCCTGATACCTAGGGTATAGGTTTTGAGATGGCACTTTTACAGTGTAACACAGTTTTCTAACCACCAAAAGTATTACTACCTTTACTGAGTTAGCCTACTGTGTTAAGCTGTTACGGGTGGAAACACTTGCCTCAATCACGGCACAAGCCCCCACTGTGTAACGGATTTTATGACATGGCACACTCCAGCCAGGGACTTCTTCCACTGATGAGGAATGTGGCGCACAATAAAAAACGCTTTGTATTTTGATTTGAGCCCTGGGTTTTTTATTGAGAAGGCCACCAATTCGTCTCACACCCACCTTGCCAAATACCCTGTGTTGCAATGGACTATGAACCAGGCCGGTGTATAACATTGAAATATTTATTAATTTAGGATTCAAGGAAAACTCAGAGCAAAATCAAATGATAGGGCTATAGCCACCACTGTTGTGGCAATACAAATACAACAATCCTACAACACTGTTAATTCAAATTCCTAACATAAACATTTAATACAAAACAGAAGCATAATCACTATTCAGAATGATAGATGGCACATAGGTTATGCACTCCCTCTGCAACACTTCCCCAAACCCCTGCTAATGAGATTCTTTGTGGATGGAAAGTAGTGGCAAGGAATCAGTAGGAAGAGGGAAACATTGAAATATGAATCCAGCCCACAATCCAAAGATGGGAGGCCAGAAACAAAATAATTGAAAACCTTATTTAAGAGCAAAATGGCATACTCGGATTTGACTTATTTGTGCATCAGTTTACCATCGCAGCGGGATAGCTGGGACAAGAAATTGTGTGGCTGCACTTTAGTGATGAGGAAGCTTACAGGCACTGAGCAGGGCACCAAGCAATGCGAACACAGATGAGAAAATCGATTTTTGGAAAGAAAACAGAATACAAAAAAAACGCTAACGGCAGAATGGCAATTCTTTTCTACACAGAACTTGTGAGGACAGGTAGCCATTGAGAAGGGCTGCACTGTCAGAATCGAAAATTGGTTTTGTGGATCAGAGACACAGGCACATAGCAGATAGGATTCTGAGGGAAAGGAAGGACTCTTAATGGGATGATAGTGTGGCTTTTTCTATGGGAAATGCAAATCGGAATTTATGGAAAAGCACAATGAACATGCAAATTCAGTTTTTGTTGCACTAGACTATTTCTGTTGAGACTGTAATTTAATGGCTATGATTAGTAAAAACGTTCGACAAAATTGTTACTTTCGAAAGGCAACAATAATGAACGTGAATTTTCAATGGGTAAATTCATTGATTTACTTCAATTGATACTAGGGACTTACACGGAGAACAGAAAGAATTTGAAAAGGAATGTGCTAAAGGACATAGACTAACACAGATTCCTCAATGAAAAAAGATGAACAGATCATACTGGCAATTTGGGATTTTCAATAGGATTTTCTAAGAGATACAGGATTCAAAAGAGATGGGTATGCAATATGGGACTTTCAATGTGATTTTCTATGGGATATAAAGTTAAAAGAGCGGGATATGCAGTTTTTGGGTACTGGGTGATGTGATACTTACAAGGTAAACTTGGGGCTTTGGACAGCGGGGCCAAGGGGTCTGGTCACTGGGACAGAGGGGCCAAGGGATCTGGTCACTGGGACAGGTGGGCTCTCCTGGATGGGATCAGCTGGGCACGGTCTTGTCACTGTGGACTGCGGGATGGGTTAGCTGGGCAAGGTCTGGCCACTGGGCTCTCAAAGATGAGATCAGCTGCCTTGCCTCCTTTCTCCCTGAATGCTTGTGTATGTCTGGATGGGTGGTTCTGCCTGGATGGAAACAGCTGCCTCTGGATCTGGTTTTTGAGTCTGAATCCCCCTTGTGTTTCCCTGTCTCCCCCTTAAATAGCCAGAATGACATCATCGGTTTACAACCTGGGGGAAGGGAGAAGTACCCCGGACTTACCCCTCTACAGAGATAGGGCAGTCTCCCAGTGTCCGCTCCTTTGCTTAAACTGATTGATTCAAGGGAAATGACATAATTTTATGTGTGTGCATTTATGACTTTATTTGTTTCACCAAGCCGATTTCTTGACAAAAATGAGTTATGGATCAACACATCAGATTTATACTAGCCACCGTAATGCAAAATAGATATGCAGATTCCATATGTCACAGGGAATTGGACAAACCGATCCCCAATCTGTGTGATGTTGCATCGCCTTTTGGCACAATTTTGTCATTTTCATGAGTGTAATATGTAAAATTCGGTAAATAGCTACACACATGCCCACCAATATCCCGCATCGTTTCACCAAGTTTCATGTCTATGGCATTTATGATTCACCCCAAAATGCATTTTTCCTGCCATTGAAGTTCCGCAAGTACCAGAAACATGCTATTGGTCTCTTTATGCTTGTCCAAAAATCCCATAAAATACTGGCATAATATTGAATTATTGCTTATTTAAGGTGGCTGGAAAAATATGTTTATGTACAACAGTTTTAAAGTCAATGGGCTGCATTAGTCACTGTGTGGGCGGTCCTGCAACCCACACAGCCAGATTGTCTTCCTCCTGGGTCAGCTTTCACAAAGGACATCTTGGGAAATGGGTGCTGCAGGAAATCACACCTCTGGGTCAACACTGGGCTTCACTCCCTTCCTTTGTCTTTTTGGGCAGTCCTGCCTGCCAGTCGAGCAGAACCAGTAATTATCACACTGTCAGTCCCAGCACATGTCCTTGCAGCATCAGTTCACTGATAGGTGCGAAAGGTGGGAGGCAAGCCTTCCTGCCAAACTGGTTGACTGAAATTCTTGGGCCTAAGCCACGCTGATTGAAGTCTTTGTGGGGAAAAATAGACCATAAGGTACACCCCTCCACCCACCTATACAAAAATATTTCTGTGCTAGCCAAAGCTGTCATTTGACATTCACCTTTACACAACATTTCTGCTTATTTTCCAAAAGCAATTTCACACGTGTGCACATTTTTTTTCTTTCTAGTTACAAATGCGGGTCTAGAAATCACCTGACTGTTTTCCTTGCTACGATTTGTGTGCAATGATTTATTTCAAAGAAAACAAAAGCTGGCCTTGCGTGAAAACAGAATTCTTTTGCTCTTCAAGTATTTTGTCAGTAACATAACGCCATTCACGAGGATGGCTGTGTTTCAATGGAGCGCTTAACTTTGGAGTATTTTAAAATGGAAAAAGATTGAAATGAAAAAAGGCAAATGCAACCCTTCTTTGGGTGGCAATGTTTGGAGCTCACCACACATGGACCAAGCAGACAAAAGCGCAACTGTCATTGTGGCCTTGTTTAGATGCAGTTTTTGGTTGTAGAGGGGTTCAGCTTTAGGCCTTAAACTGTACCCAACACTATGGGGTCTTCCTTTAAATATGTCCAGCTAAAACAGCAAGGCAATGTTTTTCCTGAATTCGCACCCACTGTGAGCTGGTGGCCATTTTGAATGTACCTCAATTTAGATTTCTATGGTAGATTGTCAGCAGTGCTGTTTCTTTAAAACTTTATTTAACATAGTGGCAGACATGTTACCTTCACCACATTTCACATAGACAAGTAAATTACAACATTGCATCAAATAAGTATAATTTTTCAGTGGCAGTGTCAGGAGTCAGATTACACAGTATAGATTAGTTTTCATTGACATATATTTTGCTGTGCTTCGTTTATTCACAACAAATAATCTCGAAACCTGCCCCGGATTCCCTTTGGTCTGCATCTAGGCCCAATCATAAAAACATAGCCTTCCTCCCTCTCATTAGCATAAGTTAATTCTTAAGCCATTCAGCAGCATTGTGGGTCGTGCTAGACTTCCAATATTTCAGAATACATTTTTTGGCAATCAAATCAGCCCAAGTTAAAGAGTCTACAGATGTGTATTGTTACTTTCCCTATGTATCCCAGCAGGTATTTGGGGTGAGAGTGTAGCTGATACTTCAGTAATGTCGAATAAGATATTTGCCACTTCTTGACAGAATTGGGCGATCAGTGGGAAGTTTCAATACATATGGAGGGAATCTGCAGTAGTCGCGCCACATTTTATGCACTCGCTGCTGACATTTGGTGCAAATCTCGAGATGTGTGCAGGGGTGTAATGTAGATGATTAAGTATTTTAAATTGTTTGCATCTGAACTTCACGTTAAGGGAAACTTCTTTTGTCAGGTGACACCAGCGTTGCCATTTCTCATCTTGTATTGGCATGTCTAGACCCTTTTCCCATTTCCCTTTGGCTCTACTAGTAGACCCATGACTAACTTGGCATGCTTTGTATATTCTGGACACAGGTCTCCTATTATCTCCGCTGTGTACCAACATTTCTATTGGCTTGCAGATATCTGGTTCCTGGGGGAACGAGGACCACCAGCAACGGACCGCCAACCTCATTCTGAAATATTGGAACAATTTGATAGGGTTGTTGCCCAGCTTAGCCACAAATTCCTCAAGTGTAACAAATGTCCCTCCTCGGAACAAGTGCCGTAGGGTCCTCTCTTCCTCAATATCCCACATATTTTTAATGTCCTTGTCGTACGTTGTGGGAGCCCTGGGCAGTTCCATAATGGAACCAGTGCACAGTATGGTGACATCACGCCTAGTCTCTGAAACAGCCTTGACCAGGCGTTCACTGTTGTATGGACCGGGTTGAACAAGCATGAATCTCCATGTTGATCATCTAGAATAATCGATTTTAAATTCGTAGGTGAAGCACTATATGACCCAAGGGCTCGGTTTATAGGGGTATCATTGGTGGAGTGCTAATTGCCTGCAAATTTTGCCCGCAATACTAATAATTAGACCTCAAAATCCGGCGCTGCTGGGCCACCTTGTTCGAACGGTTCAGTCATCACCTCCCATTTCATTTGTGGGGTTCCCGTACCCCACATATATATTGTATCGCTGGTGATCAGAGTTTATTAATGAATGCTCGTCCCAGCCTCACCAGGATATTGCAGAAGTAATATAGCAATTTGGGGACCACCACCATTTTAAGTAATGAGAGCCTGCCGTATAAAGATAAAGGGAACTTTGCCCATAGTTGTAACTTGGTTGCCTGCATGTCTAAATATATTTCATGGGTGTTGGTAAGTAAAGCACGGTATGTACGGGCAATCAGTATGCCCAGGTATTTAAGTTTCTGTGGGAACCAACGGATTCCCAACAGGTCTGTCGGGATCCGTGTGGCGTCGGTTAATGGGAATAGTTCTGATTTTGCTTCATCAATTCGGTATCTGAAATATGTTGTAAATCTACAGACTTCCTCCATCAATGGGGCTATATTTTGTTCTGGATTGCGTATATATAAAAGCGTATCATCCGTGTAGAGAACAGCAAATAGGTCTGAAAACTATTCTTCCGTTTTTCCAAGTGCATTGAGGCGCCACCAGTCAAGGAGGGGGGGAACAACGGAAGTCAGATAGACAAATCTTCAAGGCATGGTATGTTCAGATCGTGCAAGTGCACAGACAGTGCAAGAGAGGGGAGAGGGGAGTCCAAGTTCACCCAGTCGGTAAGAAGCTGGGGTAAGTGCTGAGAGATGATACTCTCATGGGTCATTTACCAAGTGCAGTAGCGATGAGGCATGTGCAAGATCCGGAGGGAAGTGTGAGAGGACTGGCGAGGGTGCCAGGGACCTGTGAGACTCCGAGGTACACCCAGCGGCCAGTCATTAAACTGTGTGTAAAAGGTGGGAGAGAGGGGTAGAGCAGAGGGAGAGGTTAGCAGGGTAGAGGGAGAGAGAAGGAAGGGGAGAAGAGGAATGTCTTAAGGAGTTTCCGGAACTTAAGGAGATCAGGCTCAAGATGGAGGGTGGTAGGGAGGCTATTCTATAGGGCGGCCCAAACTGAGGATACAGATCTCCCTCCATATCGCTGCTTGGAGAACCGGCTCACTCACAGAAGGTTGGAGGTAAATGAGCAGAGCACTTGGGAAGGACACTATTTAGGTAGGCGTCGTTGCAGATGGGTAGGACCCCAGCCCCAGAAATGCTTGTGGACAATGCAAAGGGTCTTGATCTTTGCAGCCACGGGGAGCCAGCGGAGGTATTTTAGCGCCAGAGAGATGCGGTCCCTGGGCTTGAGGCCAAGGATAAGTCTCGGAGTTCTGTTCTGGATGAGTTGCAGAGGGCGCAAAGCAGAAACAGAGAGGTTGAAAAAGAGGCGGTTGCAGTAGTCCAGCCTTGCAAGAACCAGGGTTCTGAAGACCGTGAGCCGCTAGGGGAAGGTGAGAAAAGGAAGAGTACCTCTGAGGAGGTGCAGCTGGTAGTTGGACTTTTTAGAGAAGTCCGAAATGTGAGTGGAGAAGGAGAGAGTGGAGTCAAAGATGACCCCAAGGTTTTTTGCCTCACAGATGTGTGCGGGTGCAGGGCCAACAGACCCTGCCAGAGTATGAGTGGGAAATTGGGAGCAGGAGTCCCAGTGCAAATGATCACAGTATTACTGGTGTTGAGGCAGAGGTCGTTTGCAGCACACCATGAATAAATTGCAGACAGTCGGATATGAGTGAGGTAGAGGAGGGGGCTGAGGGTAGCCTGAAAGAGTTGCGTGTCATCTGCATAACACTGGAAGTTAGAGATGAAAGTGGCAATCATATGTGCCAGGGCAGACATGTAGGCATTGAAAAACCAGGGTGATAGGTTATAACTCTAGGGAATGCCACAGGTTGAAAGAGTGATGGTAGAGAGAAAGAACCCAAGTTCCACCTGGGATGGGCGGTCGGAAAGGAAGGAGGTTAACCACACCAGAGCCTGACCTGTGATTCCCAGGGTATCATGGAGACGTGCAATTAGGATGTTGTGGTTTACTGTGTCAAAGGCAGAGGAGAGGTCAAGAAGAATGAGGACAGACGGTGTGTTGGTGTCGGGATTTCAGAGCAGGTCTTAACGGATGTTCAGAAGAGCAGTTATGTGCCTCTGGGTGCTCTAAAGCCAGACTGATGGTCGTGGAAACAACCAATTGGCAAAAAAGAGATTGCAGAGATAGCCAAGGCTGGAGCGAGAGAGTCAATGTTGTACTTAATGGTTTTGGAGGGGCAGGGGTCCACTTGTTTGAATGAAGCCTTCATAGAGTGGACTTGTTTGGCGACCTCATCAGGTGAGACAGGAGTGAGAGAAGAGAGGAAAAGTGGTGGGTGGGCAAAGGGAGGTGTTAGTGTATGATGTGGTATGGAAGCGGGAGAGGAAAGGATGCCCTGGGTTTTTGCAGTGAAGTGTGCAGCCAGGGCCTAACAAAGGTCCTGGGTGGGTGTGACAGAAGAAGAGGCTGCTGCAGGATTGGCCAATTCCTTACAGACTTTTGGTCGTGTTGTTTAATGCTGCAGAGATGTAGGCTTGAATAAAGACTCTTTTTTGATGTGGATGCAGAGTTGATATCGCCTTTGAAGGAGGCGGCAGGCCAGTTTGTTGGAGGGTCCGCCTGACTAATTCCATTTCCACTCAGCTGCTCTACACTTGTGTTTAAGGGCAGTCAGATCAGAGTCGTACCAAGAGTTGCACTTTTTGGAAGGCTTCAGTCAAACCCTCAAGACAGGGGCAAGAGTATCAAGGGTGTTGGAGATAGAGAGATTGAAGTTAGTGATGGCTGTGTTGGGGTGTGAGTCAGCCGTAGGAGTAGGAGTAGGAGGCAAAGAGTAGGTGGATGAAAAGCAGCCACTGTCACTCTTTTCATGGATCTGGGGACTTTGAAGCTGAGTGGCCACACCAGGTGTGTCCATGCAAGGGGAGAGGAGAGTTTCAAGTGTGAAGAGAGTGGTCCGTCCAACCGAGAGAGCTAGTGAGAGTGATAGAGAGAGGGATGTCGGTGGGGATGAGAGCATCCAAAGTGTGGCCTGCTGTGTGTGTTGGGCCAGAGGGTAAGATAGAGAGGGAGAGAAAATTGCATAGGTTGCGGAAAGGTCCTGAGGAGTCAAGAGAGTCCAGATGGATGTTAAGGTGACCCAGCAGGAGGAATTGAGAAGAGGAGGAGAGTAGAGAGGAGGCCAGGTCGGCCCATTCAGAGAGGAAGAGAGTGGACTGTCCTGTTGGCCGATAGAAGGTGGCCGAAAGGAAAGAAGATTTAGGACAGAATGAGAGCCTGCAGACTAGGCACTCAAAGGGATATATAGGGATGTAATTTGTGGCGGCCTTCTATATGGAGACCCACTGTACCCGTGTGTATTCGGGTGAGAGGTTTGATTGTCAGTGCAAAAAGCAGTAGGGACAATGGACAGCTCTGCCTTCTGCCACGTCAAAAAAAAAAAAAAAGCGGGCGAAAGCGTACCATTGGCGCAGACAATGGCAGATGATTTGATATATAATAACTAAATGTTTATATTCTATAAAATGGTCCCCCAGCTGCATCCAGTGCAGGAAAGTGAAGAGAAACTGCCAAGAAACTGAGTCGAACACTTTTTCTGCATCAATTGAGGCGGCTACTGCTTTGGCCTTGGGGTTTATTTGGGACATGACACCAAACAATCTACGCAGGCTAAGTGCAGTTGTGCGCCCCTGGATAAAGCGGGACTGATCCGGATTCACCAACGCTGACATGTATGGTAAAAGGTGGGTAGATAGGACATTGGCAAAAAAAACGTTTTTGTGTCGTCTGGTCCTACAAGTCTTCTGGGGGGACTGCATCAACGCGATCTCCAAGGTCCTTGCGATGACAATATCTGGAGATCCCAAAATGTCACTGCTGGGCATCTGGGGGGAAGTGGACCTGACAAAATACGAAAAAAATGTTGTGGCGGTCGCACTAGGGGCGACCAAAAGGCTCATCGCTGCCAACTGGGGCTCCGCAGACCCACTGCACCTGAACCGCTGGAGCAACGAACTAAACAGATGCGCAGCCTTGAAGCACGCGAATTTATAACGCGCAAGGTTGTCCCCGCAAATTTGAAAAGATATGGGGTAAATGGCTTGATGCTCAATGAAATCCTCCCCTCCCCTTCCCCCCCTTTCTTGTTCTCGTCCCCCACCCTTCCCTCAACCCGGAGACGTCAGCCGCAACCAACCCTGCCAGCACTTATTTGCCTCACAACTGTTTTATGGCCCTTCGACCACGCATTGCCAATGCCGCTCTCGTTATTGCATTGTCTTTTGAATAACTGCCTATGTTAATTTTAATGTTTTCTTTTTGTTGTGCTGTTTAAATTCAATAAACAGAGTTATAAAAAAAAAATGTTTTTGTGTCAGTGTTGATCAATGACAATGGTCTGTACCAGGCCATCTCAGACGCCGGTCTGTTAGGTTTTAGTAGTACGGTACTTACGGCCTCAAAGTGTGGGTGGTAGTCGACCAACTTGCAGGGAGTCTTACAGACCATCAGCAATTTAAGTGCTAGTATTAGTCAGAGTTCCTTATATAGTTAATTTCCTATCCCTTCTGGGTATGTGGCTTTCCTGGATGAAAGGGTCATCATTGCGTCTGTAATTTCTTCGAGCGCGAATGGCTGGTTAAGTATTGATTGTGTCTCAGGAGGGAGGCATGGTAACGGAATCTCTTCTAGATAACGTGATAGGTTATTTTCAATATATTCATCTGCATTGGCCTATAGTGTTTCATAGTATTGGTGAAATTCTCCATTCATTTATTTGTGCGTAGTCAGTATGCTGCCTGAGTGCCTTCTAATCCCAGTGATATGTTGTGTCCCTTCCCCCATCCCCGAATCATGCCGGCCAGAAAGCACCCTGGTCTATCTCCTTCCCTGTATCTCTGTGCCTGTGTGGGTTGATTCATCAGTTGGACCTCATCAGCCAGGTCTCTGAACTTCAATAATGCCCCTTTAACAAGTCCTAGCAGTGCTTTATTCTGTGTAGTGCCATATTCGATTTCAAGTTGCCTCAAATCTATTTCCACCATTCCCAGTTTTTTCTAGTTGCTTTCAGACCATCCGCAGTCATTGAAATCATTTCTCCCTGCAGCCATACCTGGAATGTTTCTCAGACAGTGGAGTAATGAGGTACAGACTCATCATTTTTCTGCAAGAAATTCTCAATCTTATCTCGTAGTACCTCAAGGAAATTTACATCAAGGAGGCATGAGGGTGGAATTCTCCATAACGGGAGGGAGCTACAGGACCTTCCCATTTGATCAATAATGACACTGGTGAGTGATCAGAAATAGTTCTAGAATGTATCATGCACTTTCGGATCTGTGGCATCAGCCTCGCGGAGACCAACCAGTAATCAATCGTAGAGTGTGCATCATGGACCGATGAGTAATAAGTATATTCATGGATATTAGGGTTACGATCTCCCCACAAACCCACCAATTCCATTTGCAACATAATTTATCTTAGCATATGACCCGTCTTTGTTGGGTCACGTTGGGTATCTCTTGATCGGTCCAGAACATAGTCAAGGATGGTATTAAAGTAATTTCCCAAATAATCTGGGATTGGCATTCCCCAAGGAGGATTTCCATTATCTGCTCATACAATTCGGGGGTCATTGAGATTGGGCCATATGTGTTAACCAATAGTGTATCTTCGCCTGAGATCTTCCCCCATAAAAGCACATAACTCCCTAGAGGGTCTACACTTTGCCTTTCTTCCTCAAAGCACACTGAATGGTGTATCAGAGTCATCACGCCCTCTAGCCTGGGTTGAGTAGTCAGTTTAGTCTCGCTGGTTCCCTCACCTGGACACAAATTCCCTATTATGTGCCCCTTGGGCATGGGTCTCCTGTAGCATTACTACCGTAGAGCCATGGCAGTTTATGTATGCTAGTACTTTTCTTTCATTAATATGGTTGTTCAGACCACGCACATTCCATGATAGAAAGGGGACCTTGTCACCTATAGTATCGAATTTGCTTCCTATAATGGGAACTTCTTACTTGTGTAATTGACAGGAGTCCCATTCCCGTGTTTATTTGACAACATGTCTGCACTTTAAAAACAAAAATAGGAACACACCGTCATACTCATCCAACACTCCCAATATTTGCTAATAACATCCATCTTTGACCCAAACTTGATGGACCTCATCCCCCCGACTTCATTCCCTTTCAATTCCCCAGTCTTTTGATAATCGCTTCTGTCATTGACCCCAACTTGATGGATAGTACCCATACACCCACCAATCCTCATTGTTTCCCCAACTTGACGATGTGACCATAAATGAACTATGGAAACATCCTGGAGAGCGTTGCGTACAGTTGTTGTGATCATACAACAGGTCGTCGGGAGAGCGACCGGTCTCCGTGCACAACATTGGTGAACACCAATATATATGGATAAAGCAGGTGGGCTCAAGTCAATGCAAGTAGTTAATTCAACGGCCTCTTCATCCACTTCATTGTTGTGCGGTTGAGGACTACGGTTTTGGCTGCAGTCTCGCTGCGGGAGAGGGCTTGATGCTTCCACATGTGCAATGGCCTCGGATGGATTCTCAAAGAAATGTGCACGCCCCCCATGTTGGATTCTTAGTTTGGCTAGGAATATAAGGGCGTAAGGAACATGGCTGGCATGCAGTAGCTTCTTGACTGGATGATAGGATTTCCACAGGGCTTGCACATTCGCCGCAAATGTGGGATAATTGTGAATATCATGGGCCTCGTAGCACCTAGAGTGCGCCCACTCTCTAGACATCCGCAGTATGAGATCCCCGTCCCTCTCATTGAGAAATCTTGCGGTGATGGAGCGAGGGGGAGCTCCTGGCCTGGGGACAGGTGCCAGTGAACGTTGGGCCTACTCAACCAGGAAGTGTGATGAAAACCTTGTGGATGTCAAACGGCACCTACAGTAGGTCCTCGACAAACCCCTCCATAGGGCCTACCATAACCAATGTAACCAAACCCAGTTACACAAAAAACATAGAAAAGCATAAGAAAACAATAGTTACATTTTGTGCATCATATATGTCATACAATTCATATATTAATTTCAAGATTGATAATCTCTCATCCACACAGGTTTTGATCAAGACCTATGCAAACTTCTTTCACCGGTTCTCACATTTTCACCGGTTCTCACACAAGTTTTATCGTCGTTCCCATCTACTGCCCTTCCTTCCATTTCCTCTCCCAATTTCTTATCATTGTTTACATTCACCTCTCTTCCTTCCGTCTGTTCATTCAACTTATTCTCTCTCCCATTTCCCACTCTTGCTAACCTTCCTTTAGACCAGACCTCTCCTCCTTCCAATATGACAACATTACTCTTTACTGCACAAATCCTCTTTGGTCCTAGGAACTTACTTTCTACACATTTGTTTACTAGTCTAGGGTTTTTAACATACACCAACTGTCCAATCTTCCATTCTTGTTCCTTCATCCTCATCCTGTCATCAAACAGTTCTTTATTCTTTTCTTGACTCAATTTAATGAGTTTCATTATGTGCTCACGATCTACATTAACCACTTTGGCCATACCTAGCCATCCTGGACAAAGCCTTGTTCCAGGTTCTCTGCCTTTCATAGACACAAATGGAGACACACCCGTCACCGAGTGCGGCGTAGTGACATAATTCCATGCTAGCATCCTCAACACCTCTTTCCATGGCTGTCCCGATTTCATGGCCATTTGCAGGCCCCCTTTTATGTACCTGTTGACTCTTTCAACAAGACCATTCGCCTTGGGATTATACAACGCTGTTCTTGTATGTTTTATGCTATATCCTTCCAGAAATGTTCTCATTGCCCCAGATACAAACTGTACCCCGTTATCTGACACAATTTCAATGGGTACACCTTCCTTAAGAAAAACTCTTTCCAAGAAACTAATCAATTCCTTAGCTGTGACTTCCTTCAGTGTTTCCCATTCAAACCATTTGGAATGAAAATCTACCACCACAAATTGAAATTTCAGACCTTCTCCCAACCCTGCTACAGGACCCATGATGTCCACTGCCAACTTGCTCCAAGGCTGGTTTGGTATCACATTAGGTATTAATGGGGCTTCTCTCACCACTTTACATTTGTCAATAGTTTGGCAAATCATGCAATCTTTTACATACCCTTCAGCACTTTTATCAATCCCCGGCCACCAATAATTCTGCCTCAACTTCCTTTTCATGGCAGCTTCTCCAGGATGTCCCTGATGTGCCAACTTCACCGACACAGATCTAAGTGACTGTGGAGGAACAATGCACCTTCCCCTCCTCAGCCTGCCTTCACACAAATTCAGCTCATCCCTTATCTCCCACCAGGTATTGAATTTATTATCTATGTCTCTTTTGGCTGGCCACCCTCTCACTGTCCAACGCTTTATAAGCTTAAGATCCTCATCTACATGTTCTTCTTGTATCCACTCTTCCTTCTTTACAGCATTCTGAATTTCTGCCACTACAAACTCTTCCTCTTCCTCCTTTTCTTCCACAACATTACTGTTTACTGGCAGTCTTGACAGGCAGTCTGCCACCACATTTTTCTTTCTAGGCAAATAGCTTACCTCAAAGTTAAAATTCTGGAGTCCCAAACCCCACCTGCTAATCCTTGGGGAACCCAACGCCCATCTTCCACTATCAAAAAGCTGAACCATGGGCTTATGGTCTGACCTGACCACAAATCTTCTTCCCCACAAGAAATACTTGAAATGGCTCACAGCCCAGAACATTGCCAAGGTTTCTCTTTCTATAACGGAATATTTGCACTCCGTGCCTCTGCGTCCTAGACGCAAACGCAATAACTCTCTCTGTATTGTCCCTGTCATACTGCACCAATGTCGCTCCCAGCCCAAGCATACTCGCATCAACCACCAAAACACACTTGTCCTTAGGATCAAACCTACCTATGGATGGTGCTTCACTCACCGCTTTCTTGACACACTCAAAAGCCACATCACATTCTGCTGACCATTCAAATTTCGCACCCTTCTTGAGCAACATTCTGAGAGGGGTGGACACTTTGGTAAAATCTTTCACGAACTTATGATAATATTCGGCCAATTCCTTATTCTCTGGCACAGGTGCAACTTTCACTGCCTCCACCAAATTCCTCTTGGGCCTCACCCCTTGTTCATCTATCTCATGTCCAAGATATTCGACCCTATGCACCGCAATCTTACACTTACTCCTTTTAACCGTTAACCCTGCCTCACCCAATCTATTTAACACTTGTCTCAACACTCCATCATGTTCTTCAGTGGAACTAGCATATATCAGAACATCATCTTGAAACACAATAATGTTCTTTACTCCGCTCAACACTGTGTCCATCACCCTTTGGAATACAGCTGCCGCCGAGGCGAGTCCAAACGGCATCCTGCAATACTTAAATGTTCCAAACACCGTAATGAATGCCGTCAAGTGTTGAAAATCCTCCTTCAGTGGAACCTGATGGTATGCCTGAGAAAGATCGATGACTGAAAATACTTTGGCATTGTTCAACACCGACAATTTGTCACCTATTATCGGCAGGGGATGTCTATCTACTAAGATATTCCTGTTCAGATCTCGCAGGTCTACACATAGTCTAATGTCTCCATTAGTCTTTGCTGCCACCACCACCGGCGACAGCCATTCAGAGCTTTCACTCTTCTCAATTATTCCTCTTTGGAGTAGCGACTCCACTTCTACCTTCAGCTTTTTACTTAGTTCATGAGGCACTGGCCTCACCTTGTGCACTTTAGGACTGGCTCCTGCCTTCAGCTGAATTTGATGTTCAAATCCCTTTAACATTCCCAATTCCTCTTGAAACACATTGGGGTATTCTTTCTCCCACTTATCTTTCAGCTCGGCCACATCAATAGGCCTTTCCGCATTCGCTTGGATCCTGATACCCAACTTCCACTGTTCACCCCATCCCAGGAGTGACAAACCTTCTTGAGTAACATATATCTCAGATTCACAGCTTCTCCCTTTATACTTAATGGAAGCCTGGAACATCCCTACAATTTCAATTTTTACATTCCCATATGCATAGGGTTCAATGTTGTGTTCCTTCAACTGCTTTACATCGCCCTGCATGCAACCCAAGAATGTTGCCTTTGACATCTAAGTCAACGGTGAACAACTGTCCACTTTCAAAGTCACTATTCTCCCATTGATCATGAATACATCTGTTGGTGCACCTCCCTTGTTAGAAACTTCCGATATTTCTAGCACATGCTTTGCCTGGTTGCTCATTCCCATAGCATGATCCTCTTCTTGTTCAGGTACTCTTCCTCCTGCTTCAATGTTTTGCACCTTCCCCGATTCCCGGCAGACTCTTGCGAAATGACCCTTTTTCTTGCATTTCAAACACAATATATTCCTGGCTGGACAGAACATGCTTGTTGAAATGTGACGGTTACTGCCACACTTGTAACATCTTATTTCCTTGTTAGGAATGCCTTTGCGGAATCCCCTCACTGCGGCCACTTCTCCTTCCGACTTGTCTCCTTTCATGGTATTCATATATTTATGGGTCTGTTCCATGCTTCTTGCCGTGTCTATGGCCAACTCCAGTGATCCATCTTTTGACAGTAGCCTCTCTTGTATTTTTACATTATTCGTGCATCTAACTAATTGGTCTCTTATAAGAGAGTCCGTGAGTAGCCCAAACTCACACGTATGACTAAGGGACCTTAATGCTGCAATAAAATTTTCCACTGGTTCTTGCGAATCTTGTACCCTCTGGAAGAACTTGTGCCTTTCAAACGTTATGTTTTTCTTGGCTTCGAAATGGACTTCTAACTTCCTCTACGCCATGGAATACTGATCCACGTCTCCTTGGCCTTGCTGTGGCAGATCAAGCAAACCATCGTAAACACTTCCGCCTTCAGTTCCTAAATTGTGGAGTAATATTGCTTCTTTTCTCGCTGACGCAAACTTATCACCACCTATGGCAATCAGATATGTGTCAAATAACTTTTTCCACCTATCCTACCTTATTGGTGGAGCACCAGGTTCTGGTAGAAACGGTGGTGGTGGTGCCATACTTGCTGCAGCCATCTTTATATAGTTTGTGGTGTGCACTCGCACCAAATTGCACCAATTCACAATTGCCTTCCTTATGCTATGTCTCTTTTTTTTTTTTCTTTTTTTAAACTTTCTCCTCACAGTCTTCTCCTTTGCAAGTCTTGCAAATCCAACCTTCCTTTATTTGCCCCTTATCCACAACTCCACTGGTGCCCAGCTCCTCCTCCAAGATTTCTTTATATTATTTCTGGGCCTGTTGGTCTCAGTTAGCCACTCCTTTCCCTTCTGGTTGTGCCCTGCCCCACACCCCCTGCTCCTCACCTTATTGTCCAATGGAGAGCCGGGTGGGTGGCACCAACCAGGAACAGGACCCGCTGCGCAGGCTTCTTCAAGCTTCTTCAAGTGCGAGGGGAGGTGGGGAGAGCGTCCTCCTGCATCGCCACGCTCCCTGGGCACCGCGGCGACAGCCGCTCGTTTCAAAGGTGAGACAAATCTCCTCTGGCAGCGCCGTGCTTCCAGGGCGCTGCAGAGACTGTCCCCTTGCGGCCCCTCACCTCACCGCTCACAATGTGGCCTGCGCTGCTGCCGGTCGCGACCGCAGAGCCATGGACATCCCTCGGCCTCAGCAAACTTCCGGAGGAATCTCGGCTCCGCAGCAAGCTCCTAGTGCTTCTCCTAATCCTCATCGCCAATTGAAAGAATATAGGCGGTACAGGAAATAAAGAAATTTCTTTATTTAAAAGGAGCTCCCCAGAGCCCTCAGTACTTTACGGCCTCACTATTCAAACTCTCCAGCAACTGCCTCCTGTGGTCACGCGGCTCGCATTCTAAACAATGCCCATGAGTGCACGTGACTGCAGCGAGGCGAAAACATAAGTCTCTACAGGCCCTTTCCTCCTGCCTTAGGTATTCCGATTATGCAGATGTTATTGCGCTTAGAGTGCGATTCAAGATCATCACACTTATTGCAGATTTTGTTTACTTCAGCTTTAATTGTGTTATTTCATGGTTGTGTCTGTTGACCTGGTACTCTGTTTATGATATGATATGGCATTTATAACACACTTATACACAAGTGTTTCAAGACGCGACGAGGCACGGGAGGGGGAACAGGGGGAAGACAGACAATCCTACTAGGCCAGGTGTCATTCAGATTGTGCAAGTGCATGGGAAAGGGGAAGGGGTGAGTCCGGAGAGGGGGGAGGGGAGGGGGCAGTGCAGTACATGGGATAAAAGAATAAATAACAATAGTAGAATTATGCCCAGCAGGTGGCAAGGGTAAGTGCAGACAATGTGTCAATACTGGAAGTGGGACTGAAGGGATACAGAAACAGTCCCCAAGTTGCCAGGAAGGCAGTGCAGGTGTGCGACTAGTTGGGGAGGGGACCTGGGCCCGAGATCAGAGGGTGGCCAGGTAACCAGTGCAGGTTAGGTTTCAGCCAGGAAGTCAGCAGAGGAGAGGAGGTGAAAAAGTCGAAGCAAAGAGAGAGGTTTTGCGGTGCTTTCGCAACCAGAGAGGATTTTCCTCAACTTTCAGTGAGGCCGTTCCAGAGGGAGGCCCCAGCCATAGAAAGAGATCTACCACCAACTCATTGCTTGGAGAAGCGACTGACCCTGAGGGAGTTGGAAGCGGATGAGCGAAAGAGCTCGAGAAGGAAGATATTTAGGAAGCGAGAGTTGAAGGTATTGCGGCCCCAGGCCCCAGAAGGCCTTTTGGACAATGCAGAAGGTTTTGAACTTGATCCTTGCAGCCACAGGGAGCCAGTGCAGAGATTTAAGTCCTGGAGAGATCCGATCCTTGGGCTCGAGGCCAAGGATAAGTCTCACAGTCCTGTGCTGGATGAGTTGCAGAGGGCGGAGAGTAGAAGCAGGCAGATTTAGGAAGAGGCTGTTGCAATAGTCCATCCTAGAGAGAACTAGAGCTCTGGAGACAGTGAGCTTCTGGGGGACAGTGAGGAAGGGAAGGATGCCTCTGAGGAGGTGCAGCTGGTAGTGTGACTTCTTAGAGATGTCGGAGATGTGAGGAGAGAAGGAGAGTGTGGATTCAAAGATTATCCCAAGGTTTTTAGCCTCACAGGTGGGAGCAGGAAAAGGGCTAAGAGAGGCTGGCTAGAGAGTGACCGGAAAGGAGGGAGCGGAAGTGCCGATGAGGAGAATCTCAATCTTACTGGCATTAAAGCAGAGATCATTGGAGGCACACCACTCCTGGATGGCGGACAGGCAGTCAGAGATGAGAGAGGGAGTAGAGGTGGCTGAGGGTAGCCGGAAAATGAGCTCAGTGTCATCTGCATAGCACTGGAAGTAAGGGCAGAGTGCGTCAATTTGGTGGGCAAGAAATGCCAGGTATTGGTTGAAAAGCCAGTGAGAGAGGTTAGACCCCTGGGGAACACCACAGGTAGAGAAAGAGATGGAGGAGAGGAAGGACCCAAGTTGAACCTGGTTCAAGTTTCTCCAATTCTAGTCTCTGCTTCATTAATGTGACCACATTCTTTCTCCAACTTGGATTTCAATGAGCCACTAGTAGAAACAATATCATCTAGCTTCATGTTTACTGCCATAAAGCCACTTTGCATTGCCACCAGTAGATGATATTCGCGGGCATCTCCAGAGGTCCAGGCATGGTCATCATTTGTTATTGGGTTTGTAAGAGCAGGGGCTTTGGCCGGGGTGTTGGTAAATGAGTCCATGGGTCCTTTCTTTTTCCCCCCAGCTCTTTTTGTCATGTTTTCCCTGCTTCTGCTGCAAATGTCAGCGGTGCTCTTGGTCTTCAAGCCCTGATTAGTGTGGATATCTGGACCTCTGGAATGGGTGTGTGCTGTCACCAGGAGCCTATATTTTGGAGCAGGTTCTTGATGTGGCAATGGTACCTTCGCGCATGAATGGTAGCCACACAGAGGCAAACTGAAGTTCGATCTGGCTCTGCCCGTACTTCAGGGGAATTGTGCACTGCAGCGCAGCCTGCAGGCAGAGGCCGGCCTCTGAGTCTTGTCCCATTATATCGTGCAGTTGGTCAATAGATGATCACCCAATCATGTGTCTGATTACCATAGGATGTTGAAAGTTGTGTTGCTATATGTAGTGCAGCCTTTGGATTGATGCAGTCCAGATTCATACACAGGCAATCAGCCTGCCTTCATGTAGTACTTGGGTGTCAATGTGCTGGGGGGCACACCCAACCACACGCATGTATTAAGGTGAACTCTAGTTCTCCCAGGGCAGCTAGCAGAGACGCATGGTGGTAGCATGTGCATCACAGTGAGGGTAAGGGAAATGGTCTCCTGGGCCCTTTGACACAGGGCCAGTGAAGCACTGCTGGCCCGTGTTCCCAGCAGTGGCAGGATTCTGTTTCTCAGTCTACAGCAAGTCTCAGCACCGGGCCGTTTCACGTGCAAGCCCGCCCGGCTCCGATCAAGTCTGTGTGAACATTGGCAGCCCGCGCAACACAGGAGCTCCGATGAACCGTCCAATTAAACTCTTGTGAATGGCGGGTGAGTTCTGAGGATTACTTGGGTGCCGCGTGCACAACAGGGCTGGCTGCGAGCAGTCAGCAACTTATTTCAACAATGCTGGCATTGACGCGCCATTGTGGCATGTACAGCAGCCCTTTGTCAAGCTTACCCTGAGCAATAGTGCCGGTCTGATAGCACATAGAGTAGAGCGCTCGCTTTGACATCCACTCAGCCTTTCATCCTTCCGAGGTCGATAAATGAGCACCACACACCGTGGGTAATAATAAGCAGCGCTCAGATACCTCAGGGTTCGTAGCGCAATATAATTGCCAAATTATTATTATTATTAATTTATTATTATTAATGTTTGAGGTTACCGGTCGGGCTACCCACACGGCGGCTTCGCTTAGTACAGCACTCTGGTGCTCCTGGCAATGTTGGTCAGCCGCAGCTCCTTTCCACTCCATGGCACTTTTCTTTGGTCCGCTGCTCACCTCACAGAAGGCGAATCTGGGTGATTTTGAGATTGCATGTTTTCACTCCCAGCAGCTGCATGCGCAGACCTTCAGGGATAAAATAGGTGGTGTGCAACAGGATTAAGGTTGTAACTGGATTCTATTGAGACCGGAGCTTTGTCTCAGCCGGCCATTTTTCTGGCTGATCAGCAGGCCCCCAGCAGTGCTGTTTCATACAGGCAGATCTGTATGGCCATATTGGATGATTTGACAAACATTTCCAATAGTAAACTGTCTACCCACTTTGACTTGCTCAACCATTCTCAGTTCTACTCAACAGAACAGTCTATCCTTCTTGCATGCAAATTGTTAAAATCATGTTTGTTTTTAAAGCATGTCAACATACAGTCCCTCATGATATGATGTGTTCTTTCCAGTAAGCCTAATCGCCAGTGGTTACCAAGTATGGAGTAGGCACCCAGAAAAGTCTTGGAAAGAACTATACGTGCCTCAGGGGTGTGACATAAGGGGCCACAGTGGCCTAATATCGCCTATGCTGCAGCATTGTGGATGCTCTGGGCATGCTAAATCGCACAGATGGACATCTGGTAATTCATGATTCCGGCAAGGTTGTTCCCCAATTGGTTCATGAGGGATCAATTCTTGTGGCTGCGCCTAAATCTTCACCCCACAAGAGAAATTGTAAGACTTTGTCTGGAAAATGAAGAAATCTCTTTTAGACGGTGTAAAGACCCCAAGTCATTGGAATCAACAATACATTTGATTATGTTTTGCACGGCAACAAGAGATCTGAGAGTAAGATTCCTTGGGGATCACATCAAGGAGTATTTGAGTAGATTGGAAGAAGATTGTTGGCTAAGACTGCTGCAGAGGGAAACCACTTGGCTGACTGTATCTGTAACACAATTTGTAATTGAAGTTTTTAAGAGAATTAACACTCCGAAGGAGGGAGTAGGGCCAGAAGAGTTGATAATTGTGGGAATGGAAAGAGGAAAAGTTAAATGATGATTGTTTCTAGTTTTTGCCTGTTTCTGTTCTTCACTTTTTGTTTTTTTTCTTTATATTTGACGATTTTACCTGGAATCTTGGCTAAAAGGTTTTTCTATTCTATGTTTAACCACTTTATGCCACTAAAGAAATAATAATAATAATAATAATATAATAAATAATAATTATTATTATTTCGGCAAAGATATAGGAGAAACTGTAGGACGGAGGGCAGGCGAAACAAGAGAAGCAGTGTAGAAGAAGAGTTTGTAGGAGAGTCGAGACCTCCAGTCTGCGTGGCTCAGCGCGTAACTTCACTGCACAGGGCTCAGTCTGGTTTCCTCCTACTCCAACTTCAAACTTCCAGCATCCTTGTCTCCCCTTCCGAACACTCCTTCCTCTACTGTGCCCAGCGGTCCTCAACCCCATTTTAAAAACAACTTGCTTCTTCTAAAACTGCCACCCTCCTCGTTGGAGCCATCATGCCCCGACTGAAATAATCTTCCCCTTACTACAAATGTCTACCACCTGTACTGGAATCCCCATTCCCCTTTATCAGGACCACGCCATACCGATCCTGTACTGGAGAACTGTCAGCCCTGTTCACAGTCACCTCTGAACTTGCACGCTGTTACATTTTCTGAGCCTGAGCTGTGATTCTGGTTTAATTTTCATGATGATCTACCATGACACTATGTCCCTTCTGGCTCGGACTCCATCTCAAGCTATATCTGCTGCTGCTTCTTCAGTCAGACACGAAGAGACGCTGGAGGAGCAAAATCTGTACCCATGTGCATTCCTCCTGAGCATGTTTGCGGCCCTGCCGTGAGCGTGTTGCTGCCCCACCATGTGTGTCTCCCTCCTGCACGACATGTGTGCTGGTCTCCATGAGTCTGTACACTCTCCTACATCTCCTACTGAGAGGCCCCATGCTGAGCCTCTGTGCTTCCCTCTTGTAACATGTGCCCTATACTAGTCTACGTCTGTGCCGTTTACCCTCTTTCCAGCCAGTGCTCTGGTCCCCCTCTTGTCCCTGTGTGGTGGCTTTACATGTTTCCACTTCTCTATATGTCACTTGATGTGTAGTTCTACCTTGAAGGGAAATGCTTCCGGTTTGTTTATTAAATACAGCGCCAACAAGGCTCGTGTTCCATGGCTCCAATGCGCATCACTAGCAACTGGGAGCCACATTCTCTGCTTCTACAGTACATGCAATGAACCTGCAAGGGCAGCCAACTTACCCAACAATTTCCTAGACCATGACATACTCCCTAAGCGCCCTACCCAGCCCAGCACAGGTAGCCTCAAGAGAGTTTAGGACAACATGTCTGAGATCCAACATGGATGAGAAGCCGGTTATAGACTGAACATAATCCAAAACCATCTGCGCTTTAAGGTCCTCACCAATCCCAGCCCCTACACAATTATACCGCGCAGGTGTAGACCCTTAAAGGAAGGGCCAGCCAGAGGAAGTGGGGAAGAACATCGGAAAGCCAAGTGACCTCGTTGAGTGATGTGGGTTGATGGGTCAGGTGGTGGCTGAAGGTATTTGGATTGCGTTTGACTGGCAGGAGAGCAGATGAGAGAAAGAGACGGAGAGAAGAGCGAAGAATGAGAAGAGCTTGCGACAGGAGGCGGGGGTTTGGGGGCAGTTGGAAGAGATTGGAGGAGGTGGTGAAGAAATTGAGATGGTGGTTGTATAAGGGGGAGGTGATGAACAGGAGGTGTTAACATCAGGGCGCGATGGGGGCAGTCTAGTGGTAACGTTCAGGCGAGGTATTGAAGACCTCCTGATATTTGGAGGTGGAGAGAGAAAAGCATAATCAGGAGGGGACAGAACGCAAGCAGGCGGCTGGGCTATCTTAAGGAGGAGCTGAGGAAGTTGGAGCAGGAAGGTTCCGGCGGGCTGTGTTGGCAGTAGGCAGGAGCAGATGGCAGGAGGAACAAGGACACAGACAGAGGAAGGTTACCATCCGTTTAAAGAGGAAGGTAGTCTGCGAACTGCAGAGCGGTGGTGGGGACTTTCTGGCTCGGACTCCATCTCCAGCTATATCTGCTGCTGTTTCTAAAGTCAGACATGAACAGACGCTGGAGGAGCAACCCAAGCAGAATGCTTGTATGTAGGAAAGGATGTCTTGGCAAGAAGGGATGAGAAACTTTGCTGTTTTTATTTTTATATTGTTGGACCTCCTTTACTTGTGTAAATAAATAGTCATAAGCTAGAAATCCACAGTCCAGTCGTGCTATGTCCCACGGTCCCCCTTTTAAGGCAGTAGCCTTGCAGAACTGTAGAAATGTCACCTTTTTTTTTTTTTAAACAAATCAAATTCTTGGCACAAAATATAATTTGAGCGAGGATATAGGATGGGGAGAGGGTGGCAGTGGATGGTGGTGTGGCCAGCCCCGGCCACCGCCCCAACACGGTTTACTGCAAAAATATCAGTAAAGAATGTGCAATACAAAAGTAGGTATTATAAAAGAACGGTCAATACACAGGGAACCATTGAGGCAATACATGCTGTCTTCTTACACGCAGTTGGTCATACACACATCTGGCAATGCAAGCGGCCCTTCAGAGATTGCTCAAGATGTCTTCAAGCAGCACCTGCTTCACATCCCCTATGATATGCTCCCCCTCCCCCTGATACGGGCCAGCCCAATGTCCCACCTGGCAACCAGCCTCAACAGTCCAAACCCCCGTTTCATCCCCACATCCCATTTTTTCACTGCAGCATTTTCCCCACTAAGTTATCTATTTCCAGGAAATTGTATGCAGAGAATACATTTGATGTTGGAAGGACTAGTCTCCTCTGCAACCTTGGCCACTGAGAGTGCGGTGGTCAAAGTGGCTGGAGGCTGCCCTGAGCTTATGGGTGATGAACCTGGGGGGGTGTTTTGGGGTGAATCCAGAGACCATCCCACATGCGTCACTACTCTAAAGCAGGGGGAAGGTGTAGGAGCACATGCACCCTTCACATCCATATACAAACAATCCTCATCAAGGCCATCATGTCCTACACACGTCCAACTAAACCATCAGATTTGTCATAGTGCTTTCTTCAAAAACATGTTTTATTCATAAGCTAAACACATTGCCATAAGTGATCTATACACTTTTCAGACTGTACTTCAATCATTCAACCATACTTTCTGTGATGATGTTCTCATAAAAATTCTGGACACAAAAATACCTTGAGTATACATTTTTTGACCAAACCCTGGTCCCACCTATATGTGTGCACTGTAGAGAAAGCCCTGTTTAGTTTCAAGGCTCAATCCGAAATTTGTAATCCTCTGTTTTGTGTTTGACCTGCCATTTGTTTGCAGTATTGTGGGTAGTTCTTAAAAAGTTGACTGTTTTTCAGCCATCTCCGCAGACTCTGTTCTTGCTCCTGTCAATCGCAGCCTTCATCAGGACATAGCCGAATTGTTCGATCCCAGTCAATGTATTTCTGTGTCTGCAAGGTAGTAGGCAGCGTGCAGAGGGTTACTTCAATAGCCTCTTCTTGGTGTATAGCATTTATAATACGCAGATGTCTGTGTAATACAGGCCAAATTTGTAGATTTACAGCGGCCTCTTTTATGTCCCACTGTATTTGCGGGAGAAATGGGATATTAAGGTGTTTATCTCCAATCAACGCTCCTCTTTACGATAAATCGTAGCAACTTTGGCGCCGTAATCTCACATTTTTGAAGAAACCACTGTGAAAAATCTGATGGTTTAGTGGGACGTGTATATGACATGATGGCCTTGATTATGAGTTGTTGTATATGGCTATAGTAGCCTGGAAGATCGAGGCCTACCAGGCACCCTGAGTTTAGAAACCCTTCACATCCATAAATGTGCCCAAAGTCACCTGGGGGAAGAGCCCGCGGGTGTGTTCACCCATCCACCACTCCTATCCACTGGAGCATGAACGCCCTCACAGCTCCTGCTGATACGCAGGAGCCACACAAAGGGAAGCACAGGAATATCCCCTCCCACCCCCCCATACCTGCAGATTCCTGAAGGGGCAGGTTGTACAGGTCCCCACTGCACCCTGACCCATACAATGGACCCCACAGAGAAAGGGTGATGGAGAAAATTCCGAAACCTCCGTACCATTGGAGGACTGCACTGGGACAGCCCATCCGGAGTCGTCCTCGGATCCAAATGTCCAGCATTGGAGCAGAGGCCTCTGCCTTTAAGAAAACAGTTTCTGTCGGATTAGAGTCCCCGGCAGGTGGGGAAATGCATTTTGTTCAAATATCCACTGACTACGTCTAGTCAGAAGCTGGTTGAACTTAAAATGGAAAACCATTCACTTTTACTTCTAATTGATAACTAAATAAGATTGTGTGCATGACTTCATTGACACCAATGCATTTCAGACTCAGTCCTTCCTCGGATCTACATTGATTGTAAAATTTGAAAAGAAAAATCAAAATAATATGGAAGTATTATTAGCTGAGGAAAATATATTTGTAACTTCCATACCCCATAAAAACCACACACCTGTCTGTTGCACTGTGTACAAAAATCAGAAAAATGGAGAATCATAATAAAGCAATAAGTCCCGTGCCACGGGGGCATTACCGAGCCAGGTAATGTCCCAGTCCCATAGTTACAGGCCCCCAGCGGCGAGGGGCTATTAGTACCCCGGCCGGTAAGACTGTGGTACTTAAGTATTTTTTTTCTGTTCCGAAAATGCACCGGCGTTTCGGAACAGAAAAAAAAAATTAACAAATATCGATCCCGGCGGGGTAAGATGGCAGCCTTTAGCCGTGTGGTGGCTCGGAGCAGGGTTTACCTCCGGGGACATGAAGGAACGTAGCGGGAGAGGTATTCCCAGTCGGGTAAAGCCCCGGCGAGGGTCAATCGGATTGTAACAATCTGTCAAATATTACAACTAATAAAGTACATCATTGCTACATGTATGTTTGTTCCACCATCAGGAACCTGCCTGTTCTACACCTGCCACATCTACTTGGTGGTATCCTATGTACTGCACTACTCCCTCCCCTTTCCCCCCTGCACTTTTCCGCCTCCCCCCTCCCTTTACCCGATCTCAATGTCACCTGGCCTAGTAGGATCGTTGTCTGTCTTCCTTCTGTCCTCAACTTGCCTCGTCGTGCCTTGAAACACTTGTGTATAGGCGCGTTATAAATACCACATCATATCACATATCATATCCATCTGTACAGAATCAAGACCATAACAAATAGTTCCAATGTTACTTATTGTATTCCTGAACCCACTAGATAATCAATATTGCCATTCAATAATATGCACATACCTCCACAGGTACCAACCTCTTGTGTGGTATCTCGATTATGTCTCACTGTAAAACATGGCAAGACAAAGGTTCTGTTGTCAAATCATCCTAACGAACAGGAATTCTGTTATAGCACAGAAGAGATAATCCATGCGGAATACGCAAAGGCAGGCACAAACAATCTCCCCTCTCCTTGCGTTGCAGGGATTACAAGTTTACACATTCCTGGCGTGGAAGGGAGTGGAATACAGTAAACTCTTTTCCATACCAACCAGATGAGTGGCAGACTCCTGATTCACAGGCCAGCGGAACTGTGAGAACCCGGAATCACTCGGCAGTAATGGCTAAGGGTTCTGGCAGGCAAGAACCTTTAGTTCAAAGAAAGGGCTACTTGAAATTTGAGGACCTCATTCACTGATTTCCTTAATACGTTGGTTGGCAGATATTTCAAACCTCCCTCTAACATTCTCCGTTGCTGTGCTCAGCAGAGCAAGGAATTTGTTGGGTGTTTATTAGGACATGGGGCGAAACACCTGCTCCTTTCTCCTACAGGTCTTCCGTGCTATCTCCCACAAGCCCAGAACTCTATGTGCACAGTCCAAAATGAAATCCACTTTGACACCAAACCCCCGAATGGCCACAGCACACCAGGTTTTGAGGTGGCACCAAAACTTCATTATCATAAGAATAAACCATGCAGGGGTTTCTTCATGATGAAATGACAAACCGAAAATATCAAAGGTTGAGTGTGGATTCCCCAAAGGTGCAGCACCTAGGACTAAAAAATGTTGTGGCAGCTACTGGATGGTGAAGAGCAGTGTGCTTTCAGTGACAGAGATGGTGCTTTGGTGAGGAAGATGGGATTGACTTTCCATTAACATTAAAATGGTGTCTTTGCAGTCTCTCTGGCTCCTTGCTAGTTAAGGGTATGCTGGTCTCTGGCTGATTTCTGTACACAGATGTTTGCCACAGCGCAATGCTGGAACCAGGGTGCAAACAGCCGGGCTTTATTTATCCAGATTTTATGGGCTGCACTTCAGTGGTATGGAGGGAATGCCAGGATTAAAGTATGCAGTACCAGTAGTGATGGTGATTGTAAATCACTTCAATGAAGCAGTGGCCACAGCCTATCTCTGCCAATAATAATAATCACTGTAAATCACTTGCATGGGGCTGTGCCACTATACACACACAAACACACTCTCTCTCTGATACATGTGATGCACAGCTACAGTCTCACTCAGCTTTTGGAGGTACACACAATTTACATACAAACACACATGAATGCATATTATTACAAAAAAACATACCTTTCGGTCTCAGTTCTGCAGCAGGGGGGAGGGTGCTCAGCATAAATAGTTTTGAATGCCACTGATCTAGAGCCTGTGGGGGAAGGTATACGATGGAGCACTCTTTCCATGGTTCAGAGAGTGTATCTTAGGAGGGATCACTGAGGATGTGCCCTAGAGACCAGAATCTCAGAGTAGGAAGCAGTTCAGAGGATGGGGACCCCCATGTGGCGACTTTGAGACCAGTGAGAACAAGACCTAATTGGAAGGGATACAGCCAGCACCTGGACTTTCTGGAAGAGTTTGTCCGGCTTTTTCCCAAGTCCAGAACTGGGTGGCCACTGAAGCCTGAGCAACATACTCAATCAGCAAGAGTTCAGGAAAGCTGCAAACCCAAAGTGAAAGACCAGAGTCATCAATTGGACATTCAAGCAGGAACAGACTGAGGCAATCCATTGGACCTTTGTAAGAGACACTGGGCCTCATTATGAGTCAGCCGGTCCGGAAACAAGGGTGACGGTAAATACGCTGCCACCGTTGTTTCTGGACCGACTGATTCTGATTCCTGCAGGCGGGAGGTGTCACTCCCGCATAACACCACCCGCCTGCAGGCGGACATGGAAACACCGGCTCTGTCATAGATGGAACCAGTGTTTCCATGGTCCCCATCTCCATGGAGTCCTGTAGGACTCCATGGCAATGGGTATTTACAGAATTCTGTCTCCGGAATTACCGCATCACTGGGGTTGTAATGCCCCGGTGATTCTGGCAATCACAGACACGGAATGGAAAAACCGGCAGGCTACTGCTGGACTCATAATGAGGCCCACTGTATTATATATGACTTTCCCAGAGAGTCTGCCACAAATTGCCAAGGGGGTCTGAGTTTTTTTTCCTCTGCAGCAAGCTGAATTGCTTTTTTTGTTTCCTCTTTCACTCCTCAGTTATCCCCTGCACTTACCCAATTCACGTTGTCGCCTGTACAGACTTAATCACATTTATATCTGATACCAGTCGTTTGTTCCCCACTATGCATACTCTGTGACCCCTCTAGTACATGACTGCAATTCCTCTGGATGTGCTTGCTTCCAGAATATAGGTGCACACTGGAGAGAAAATAAAATTGAAGAGGAAGTGTCAAGTATCGCCCCCACTCCAGTTGCCCCCATTGTAGTGCCTGGTACTTTCACACCAAAATATGTGACGTATGATGAACAGATAAACCAGCAGAGAGCAGCACATGGGCTCTGCCCAGTACCTATCAGAATAACAGCACATATTGAAGTACAGACACTTAAGAAAACATGGACATTAAGGTAGCCATTGAGAAAGCCATATTCACAGTCGAGACAATATGACGGTTGTCAGAAGGGAATACCCGAAGAAGCCAATAAGATAATGAAGGAAGATGAATGGTGACATCATGAGAAAACAGACTGACACACATATAGAAGATATAATGATCTGAGAATGCCGACAAAAGATGAGACTATGGATGAATGACATCTTGACGCTGCGATGAAGAAGTTGATGCCAAATGAAGAAATTCATGCCACATACATGATGAAGATATTCAGTCAGTTTAAATGTGTACAGATGCAAATAACCGAAAGACGCAAAGAAATCGTGAAGCTTGCTTATGCTTAATAGTAAATAGACTGCGGCAAGGCCAACATATACAAGTATATACCTCAAAAGCACTTTATGTATAAATATAATTCAACTACGCACATGAACAGAATTGAACAAAAGGTAACTAAAGGCCTCAAAAGGAGTGTGTCGCTATAAGACTGAGATTCTACTCATCGGCACACCCACTCCCTCCTTCCCTGCAGCTCTCTGGCCAGCCTCTCTTGGGCCTCTTCCTGCTCCTACCTGCAAGGCAAAAAACCTCGGGGTCATCTTTGACTCCACACTCTCCTTCTCTCCTCATATATCTGACGTCTCTAAGAAGTCACACTACCAGCTGCACCTCCTTAGAGGTATTCTTCCCTTCCTCTCCTTCCCCCAGAAGCTCACTGTCTCCCGAGCCCTGGTTCTCTCGAAGCAGGACTACTGTAACAGTCTCTATCTTAATCTGCCTGCCTCCACTCTCCGCCCTCTGCAACTCATCCAGAACAGAACTGCGAGACTTGTCCTTGGCCTCAAGTCCAGGGACCGTATCTCTCCAGGACTGAAATCTCTACACTGGCTCCCAGTGGCTGCGAGGATTAAGTTCAAAACCCTCTGCATTGTCCACAAGGCCTTCTGGGGCCTGGGGCCTAAATACCTGCAACTCTCTCTTCCTATATATCTTCCTTCTCGAGCCCTTCGCTCATCCGTCTCCAACTCCCTCAGGGTCAGCCGCTTCTCGAAGCAACGAGCTGGGGGTAGATCTCTCTCCGCGGCAGGAGCCTCCCTCTGGAACAACCTTCCTGCCTCCCTGAAACTTGAGGAGAACCATCTCCGGTTCCGGAAGCACCTCAAAACCTTCCTCTTTGCTTCTGCTTTCTCTCTCCCTCTCCCCTGCTAATTCTTCACAAAATTCTGCACTGAATCTGAAACTTGGCCACTCTCACCGACCTCGGTCCTGGGCCCAGCCGCTCTCCACTTGCACTGCCTCCCTGGCAACCCCTGCACTGCGGGACTGTTCTCTGTATCCCTACACCCCCCCCTTCCCAGCACTTGTCTGCACTTACCTTGCACTTGCCACCAGCTGGCCCTATTTATTTATTTATCTATTTATTTCTATTCTACTTACCTTGTACTGCACTTTTCCCTTCCCCCTACTCCTGCACTTGCGCGGTCTGAATGACACCTGGCCTAGTAGGATCATTGTCTGTCCTCCCTCTGTTCCCCCCTCCCTGCCTCGTCGCGCCTTGAAACACTTGTGTATAGGCGCGTTACAAATGCCATATCATATCATATCATATAAGAAAATCAAGAATCGGGGCAGCACGAAACCCAGCTGAGGATGATCATGCCAAGAAGCTGAGGTCTTATCTGGCTGTCAAAGGCTGACATTGGATACAATTAAGGAGAAAAGAACAGAAGATCCTGTTCAGAAAGGTGAAGACAAGCCACAGATGGCAGAGGACTGGTAGAATTAAATCAAATATACGAAAAGACACAGAGAAAAAGCCAATTTCACAATATCCAGTCACGTGATAAGGCAGGCTGGAAGAGTGAGAATTTCACACCTACGCATGGATCTCCGCCATGCCCATACTCCTTAAAAGTTCTCAAGACCACAGAGCAGACTCCAGGCCAAAATACAAAGCAGTAATTGACACATGGCCACTGAAGTGATGATTTATTGTAACATAATTGGTGGGGAGCTGGGGTGAACGCAAGCTCCTCTGCACCTGGATGTTCTTTCTGCATGCTGCTAGGCGTAGATAGAAAAGTATGAGTGGGGTTGATGCCAACCCAATTATAGTGGACCATGTAATCTAGGGTCCTATAGTGAGTAGAGCCAATGGGACATCAAACTTTCAGTGACGGTCATAGTGGCCATTTTGAAGGGAGGGCTCAGTTGCCCCACCTGACATTGATTATCCAATCCCCTTTCCCCGTTACCACATACAGATATAGCACCTATGTTAAAGTTACCTTCCTATAAACAATCACGTTGCATGTTAGGTTTTTACGAATTGCCACGTAGAATGATGTTAGCAATGACGAATTATTGCTATAGATAGTGTGTTTTTTCTAAAAGTGAAGAGAGCGAGAAGATCTAGCAGTTGCTGGTGTTCGTTGTACTCCCTGTTTTATGAACTTGTCATTAAACAGATTCCTTTTGCCAAACTATTGAGTTGTCATAGTTATTTGATGCATGAGTATGAATCTGCATTCCCATCTATCTCGAGGGTACTGCTACTCATCTTAAAGGGCTGTTTGAGAGATCATCCAGTTCACTTGGTAGCAGAGATTGATGGTTTGATTAGATAAGATACCCATCGGCCGTCGACATAAGTAACTTCGGGTCCTCTGCAATATCACAAGTCCTTTGCACTCCGGTTGATAGAACGAGAAGCTCCCTGTAGATAGTGGTTAGATTAATTGAAAAACCCTGCAGTATAGGTGTGACGGGACCTTTGCTTTCTCACAAAAAACCCTCCCACATCTATGAGTAGCAGATCAGATGAGCAGCACGGAGAGGCGGTAACGAAGGCGATGATCCCGAGTGTCTATAAATGAAAAACATGCGAACGGTGAGTAAAAAAGACTAAGGGCCTCATTACAAATCGCCCGGTATGGAAACAACCGTGGCGGTAAACCCGCCGCCACCGTTGTTTCCATGCCGGGCGATCACAACTCCTGCAGGCGGGAGGTGATGTTCCCACCAGGTCTGACCTGGCGGGTTTAACACCACCCGCCTGCAGGCGGACGAGGAAACACCGGCAGCATTACGAGATGCTGCCGGTGTTTCCATGATCCCCATTCCCATTGAGTCCGATATGGGAATGGCGATTAACACCATTCCGCCTCCGTGATTCCCGGGAAACCGGGGTTGTAATGCCCCGGTAATTCCGGGAATCACGGAGGCGGAATGGTAATACGAGTCCGACGGTAACCAGGCGGTTTTACCGCTGGACTCGTAATGATGCCCTAAATGTTTTGGCAAAGCTTGCATGCCTTAAAAAACAAGTAAAGGGAAGGTAACGTAGGGACAAAATATAACCACAGAGTAAGAGTGTAACGTAATATATGTAAGGGAAAATATTGACTTGAGTGTGGCCGAGCAATATAAAGAGCTATCATGAGTGTGGCCGCGATAAGAGTATATGCCCAGGGCCTATGTTTTAAAGAGCGCTATCCGAAGCCTTCATCTAAGGTCCCGTAAACAGGATGACCTAGGAGACCCGAATCAATTAAAGACGATCTGAAAGAGATGGGCTTAAATTCCAATTTGGAATTAATATAGGGACAAGATACATCTGAGGAAGCAGACGGCATAAAGTTTGTCTGGCCGGCCAGAGTCTGTCTGTTTGTTTTATGTATTTAAGTTAACTCGTGACGTCACAATTGAAAACTGTTTTTGTGGGAGAGAAAAAAAGAGCATGAAAAATGCACGATTGTAAAGGGAAAATATTGCATGGCATGGATTGATGGTTGTTTTTTGGCAAGATTAAAATAAAAATATTGTCAAAATAATGGGATTGGAGCTTGCGACGATTGGTGCTCGCTCATACTGTTGATTTTTTGAAACACATATTTAATAAAGTGATATATAAAGAGGGGGTAAACAGGTTAAGCATGGAAGACATTACTCCGCTGATACACTTGTGCAAACGGCTGCCGAAACATGCACCAAAACGTAAACAGTACAGTGCAGAATGGGTCAAAGTGACCGCAGACAAAATGTTTATACCATGTCCCCAAGGTGGATCGCTATCTAAAACGGTCCTACAGCACATGACAACATATTTACATGCCACGTATACTGGCAAAAAGTTAGACAAACGCCTGGCTAGTTTAGAACTTTCGAAGATGTACCAAGGAGAGGAGGATCTGCCATTAGATTGGATACTGAATATATGCAAAGAGGGGGGTGAAGAGCCTTCTGTGCCACCCGCCCCGTCTGAAACAAAAAGCGAAGCTAGTAAAGATGAAGGATTGTACCCATTGAGGGAACTTAAAGCAGCAACGGAATATAGCAACCCGTCATATGAGTCACCTACGCAAAGTAGTGATGAAAGCCCAGAGAAGGACAAGGAAAGAAATATCACTTCCAAAGTCCCGAGGGACAAGGAGAGGCACGAAAAAGAAAAAGGTGACCAAGCGCAAGCAAATACATCTCTACATACAGGAAGAGAGGTAAAGAGATGGAAAGGAGATGAGGATAGAACTGATGAGATGGCATTCACACAGAACAAATGGATGGAGGTCAGATTTTATTGAAACTCAATGGTAAAGGCATTGAGGACATGAGGCAAAGGGGAGAACAAGACAAATTAGAAGGAAAAGAGAAAGAAAAAGAAAGCTTATTAGAGACGAAGGGCCAAGGAAAAAAGATAGGCAGAAACAAGAGCAGTTATATCATGACGAGCAAGTCAGAAAACAGAAAAAGGCGGAAGAACAAAGAAAACGCGATAATAAGCAGAGAGCAGCTGATGATCAGGATATAGTAGAACAAAGGAGAATAGAAGAAGAACAAAAGATACGAGAGAAGAGAATAAAAGACAGAGATGAGGAAATGCAAAGGGCAAATGAACAAAGAGATGTGAGTAAATAAGAGGAAGATAGGATTAGAGAGGAAGCGAGGAAGTGTAGAGAATTTGATGATGACATAGAACCTAAGAGAATACAGAGAGTGCGGTATCTCGAATATCTGGAAAGAGAGGTTAAAAAACCTGATCCAGTAGTAGAATGGGAAGATATAGAAGAATTCTTTCCTGAGTACGATTCAGTAACAGGCATGTCTAGATTAAATCTAGAAGATGACTTTGACACCAGAAGTATTGGAGAGACAATCGATAGAATATACGATGAGATGGTACTAGAAAAGATACCCCAAGGGAAGGGAGAGGATGAGCGCCTTGAAAGCACTCAGTTGTACGATACTGAGGACGCTTCCCGAAGCAGCAGACATAGAGAGCTGTCCTTAGATAGGCTGACTATAAATAGAAATGAGGAGGATGAGAGAAGCTGCATGAGTTGGGCACAGACAATATCAGATGCAGAGAGAGAAGAAAGTGAAGAAAGAGAAGGAGAGAGGTCGCGAGAGACGCCTCTCAAGGGGGAAGGGAATAAGATGGACGGATTCTGCTGGGCCCGCACCCAAAGCACCGGAGTCACTAATACAATCAGATTGGCATGAAGGATTGTCACACGGTCAGGGGGGGTGTCTCCACTGCCATGTGTAAGCAGGTTAAGGACATTGCCAGGTAGACAGCGATGTGGGAATAGTACCCCTGCATGGACATAAAAATGATGAGAGGAGAAAATGAGTTTAGTGTGTCACAATTCCCTTTATTAGAGAAATAAGGTACGAGGCCACAATATATACCTTGGCCACAGATGGATAGAGAGAACCTATAAAACAAGCTCCCAATGTTGACATCTGGAGCCAGAAAATGGATAGATGAGTTAGAAAAAATAACGGGAGGAAACAAGTTGGCTATAGGGGATATTAAGGGTCTTTTGATCGCCATTCTTGGTGATAGAGCTGACTATGTTTGGACACGTGCAGGTTGCCCTGGTGTGACTACAGTTAATACTATGCATGATGGAGTGCCGTTTAACAATTGCAGACCGGTATGGAAAGTGCTTCGAGTGCTATTCCCGGACACTTCTGATATGGGAGCTATAATGACACGCAAGATGAAGGAGGGAGATGATCCGTTGCTTTACATTCAGAATTTCCAAGACGCACGGGTGCTAGAAACACGTGAATCTTGGGGGAAATCCATTCCAGTGTTTTACCATATATAATGTGAAGGGCTGCCAGAACAGGTGCAGAAGCCAACTGACCACTGTGCAGAAGAAATTATCAAAATATGCCCTTGAAGGGGGCAATGATAACTAGCACAGATGGATCAAATGCACAGCAGGTCAATAATCAAAGACAGTTCAATCGAAGCAATAATGTGTTTAACCCGGGAGTAAGAGGCTTCTGAGGAAGGGGATGGCAAAACAATCAGGGAGGCTTTCAAAATATGCAAGGCGGAAATCAGAATATGCAAAATGGGCAAATAATCAGACCACCGCCAACGTGTTGGACGTGTGGGATGACCGGGCATCTAGAACGTATGTGCAGAAGTCGAGGGATGGTGCAGAACGACCAATTCACAAGAGGGCGATGAGGAATCCACCTGCGTTCTCGCAGCAGGGTGGAAATGGAGTTGCGCACAATCATACTGTGCAGTAGCAAGTTGCAAGAGTACAGCAAAGCTTGCAGCCGCAGCAGAATGTGACCAATTTTCTGCAAGGACAGTCTCAACATTCTCCAATGCAACTTCTACAAATAACAGGCACAGGATAGGTACTGAATTCTGGAATAGGAAATACCACTGGTGATAGAGGAAATCCATTCACTAATTGTGGGACGAGATTATATATGGATTAGGACAGCTCACTAGGAGAACTGATGTGTTCCATCCTATCAGTGACACAGGACCCTCATGAGGAACCAAGAGTAGATGTCTCTATAAGGGGTAAAGAATATTCATTTTTAGTTGACACAGGTGCAGGTTTTCTTTGTTTGGCGATGCTATGAATACTCAGGGCTTTACAGAAGCAACAAGCCGTGTTCCTTTTACAGAAGAACTTCCAGTTTCTATAGGAGAATGTGACATGAAAGTGCCACTGCTGTATTCGAGACAGACTCCTGTAAATATATTGGGACGGGACTTGATGACAAAGTTTTTTTTAAACAATTTCTATGAATTTTTAAACACCGAACAACATATAACCATCACACCCGACATTTTCAGTTACAAGCGTTTAAGCGTACATTTGCATATTATCTGTTACTGTCTTCCCCCCTCCTCCCAGTTTAACTCGAGCTTCCACTTCAGTTCTTCAGATTTCCCTTTTCTTAGGGTTAGTCCGCTTCTTCATTCTCAGACGTGTCATATCCACTGGAATTGGCATGGGAGGATCTCAACAGTGTGGCTACCATTTGTCTCCATGCTATCAGAGGTCCCACTTCATTATCCTCCCCTTTGTTAGTTGCTTCATACCATACTACTGTCTCAGCGTCTGCCCATTTCAGGAGGTCATTCCACCATACCTCTAATCTGGGTCTATGGCCAGCCTTCCAGCTCATAGCTATTCTTCTTTTGGCTAGATTGTAGGCCAGGTCCTTGAGTTTGCACACATGTTTCAGGTTGCGTGGTCTGGTGAATCCCCCCATCATGCATGCCCACATGGATTCCACAATTAGCTTGATTACCTCTTCAGATAGTCGTAGTTTAATCTCCTCCCATAATTTTCCCACCTCCGGGCACGCCGAGAACATGTGGATAATCCCGGCATCCACCTCTCCGCACTTGGGGCATTTTTGTACTTCAGTACTCCCAAATCTGGCGATCCTTTGTGGGGGTCATGTATGCCCTATGGGTGACCTATAACTGAATCTGCTGCAGCCTGGCATTCTTCGATACCTTTTTGTGATATCTTTGGGCTCTTTCCCACTGCCTGTCTTGCATAGGTTCCCCGGTTTCCTCCTCCCAGACATCACCAGTTCATAGATCCAGGATATTTCATGTCCTCCCTCCGAGATATCGTACATCGTTTCTACAGCGGTGTCATGTTGTTCTGCTAGTGCTATTTTGGACCACGTTTCCTTCACCCGTTTAATTATTCTAGTATATGTGATATATTGCTGCGAGTGTACCCCAGTTTCGTCGACTAACATTTGAAAATGCAGTGCCTTCCCCTCTTGCCATATATCTCCCACGGTTGCTAGGCCTACCGGCTCCCAGTGTTTGTGGATCCCTTTCCTTAATTGCTCATCCAACCCGCACAGCGCCAGGAGGGTCGGGTTTCCCACAACTCGGCATGCTTTGTGCCAAATCTTCCAGCCCAGTTCCAGCAGTCTCGATCACCCATGTAGCTCTGGTTTGGGAAGCCATATCAGTTCTTTTAGGAAATAAGGGTCACATTCACCCCTCAGCAATCTAGATTCTGCTGTCTCATCTTCCGGAAACAGCCACCTAGCAACACTTTGTAACTGCCCTGCCAAGTGGTATATCGCAAAGTTCGACAGGTTTATACCCCCTCTGTCATACGTGTTCTGTAATTTCATTAGGGCTACTCTGTTTCTGGAGTTGTGCCACAGGAAGCCTCTGCATACGTTCTGGAGTTTATTAAAGAAGCATTTGGGCAGCATGTGTGGAATATTTATGAAAAAATGTAATAGCCTAGGCAGGACCACCATCTTGAGCAAGGCCGCCATCCCTACCATGGCCAGGGGGAGCTTAGCCCAGAACCCCATGCTGTTCTGGATGCCTTCTACTGCCCTCTCCATGTTATGTTTGTGTTCGTCTGCAATTGTGTGATATATGTTAATCCCCAGGTATCTAAATGTTCTGGTCTGCCAGGCTATTTGCAAAATCGGTACGTTCTCCTGTGGGAATCCCCTGTACCTCCCCAGGGGGAACATGCACAATTTTATGGGGTTCACCGCTATGCCCGAAAGAGTCGCGTAGCGCTCCATCACCTCCAAGATGTATTGCAAGTTTTCCTCTGGGTATCGCAGCTATAGCAGCATATCGTCCGCATACAATCATATCATGTGCGGTCCCCCCTTAGTGTAAACCCCTATTTCCTCGTACTGCTGTCTCAGATAGTTCGCTAGTGGTTCTAGTGCGAGGATGTACAGCATGGGGGATCATGGACAGCCCTGTCTCGTGCCTCTGCTGAATTGCCATTTGTCTGAGATTATCGCTCCCATTTTGAACCTGGCTGTTGGAGACCTATACACCATTTTCACCCACCGCAGGTATCCTGGTCCCATCCCATATTCTTTTAAGGCCACCATCATCCAAGGCCATCTTACGGAGTCAAAGGCTTTCACTGCATCTAGCAGACTACTGCTATTTCACTTGGGTCATCCTCAGTCTGTTCTATGATATGGTGGAGCCTTCTGTGGTTATCGGATATGTTTCTTCCTGGGACATATCCTGTCTGATCGGGGTGGATACATTTATTTATTACCTGCTTAAGTCTGTTTGCCAGCACAGCCATGAGGATTTTACTGTCCTGGTTTAACATGGAGAGTGGTCTGTATGACGCACAGTCTGTGCTTGGCTTGCCAGGTTTGAGGAGTGGAATGATTACCGCTTCCCTCAGAGATTCTGGCAGTCTCCCTTTCTCGAAAGCCTCATTTAGCATTGCCAATAGCGGGGGGGGGCACTTCCTGTCTATATGTTTTATAGAATTCGCTCGGGAGCCAGTCTGTCCCAGGGGCTTTGCTCGTGGGTAGGTGTATTACCACTGTCTCTAATTCCTCTATTGTTATTGGGGAGTCCAGGTTCTCCCTGTCTTCCTCACTCACTTTGGGTAATCCTATGTCTTCTAGCGTCTCCCGAGTCTCCTGCTCCGCCATCTCTCCTACAACTTCATAGAGGTAGAATCTAAGGAATCTCTCATTAACTCTCCTGGGTGTTCCAGACTTGGCCCGCTTCTCCCATTATCTATCTAATGGCTGATCTTGGTGTCCCAATCTTGTATAGCCATGCAAGCAGCCTCCCCAGTTTGTCTCCCCCTGCGTGTTGTCTTTCAATATATTTTTTGTAATCCAGGTTGCATAACCTCTCCCAGAGCTCACCACATGTCTGTTGTAGTTGGCCCATGTGTTTGGCGTCCTCCTGTGAGGTGCCCCCTCTTTTCGTAATCCCTTCTAATTCCTTTTCTATTTCCTCTAACTCTCTTACTATACCCATTCGGAGTCCTCTAGATTTGAATATGGCCGCCCCCCTTACTACTACCTCCTCTCGGAATGCGGTATCCTTCAGTGCCTCAGCTCTAAGCCTCCATGTTGGGATCCTGGCTCTGGGGGGCTAATGTCGCCACCCCAGGACCAGAGGGGAATGGTCCGATAGTATTCTTGCCTTGTATTCTGAACCTGTCATTTCCCCCACAAGTTCTGGAGCGGTGAATATGTAGTCCAGCCTTGTGTACAGGTTTTGTGGGCCGGCATAGTTCGCGTAGTGCCTATCGTACGGGTGTTGCTGCATCCATATATCTTTCAGCCCAAAGTCTCTCAGCAAGGCTTGTAGCGTTTTTGCTGCGGGGTGGGCTTATCCATTTTTGTGTCTGATCTGTCCATTTTGGAGTTCAGCGTGCAATTGAAGTCCCCTCCCCATATAACCATACTTCCCATGTGAGGACTGATTTTGCAATATAGTGTCCTAAAATAGGCTACTGTGTCTTGGTTAGGGGTGTATGTATTTATGATGCACAGTTCTCTATTCTCTAGCAGCCCTCAGATTACTACTATCTACTACTAGTATCTGGAAGGGCACATGTGGCACCACTCAGGTGAACACTCCCATGGCATACGCCGAGTACGTTGCTCCTATGGTGGTCCCTCTCCACTTTTTTTAACCACTTCCTGTTTCTCCTTGGTGAGGTGGGTTTCTTGCAATAAGGCTATATCCACTTTTTGCCTTCTCAGGTACATCATTACCTTATTTCTCTTTAGGTAGCTGTTGAGACCTCTGACATTCCAAGTTACTATTCTAAGGTCTCCCAGTATCCCATCTGATTTTCGCCACCAACCCCCCGACCGATTGTCTTACCCGGTCTGCTCCAATTTCCCTCCTCCCAGCTCTGTATGTATGTGTAAGCTCGTTCCCCAACTACATATAGTGCAAATCCCCCAACTCTCCTCCCTTCCCCCCACCCTGCCCATCCCCAGCTGTTGCTGTTCCCTCCCCCCAACTCCCCACAACTGTTGCCCCCACCCCACCCCCATCCTTATCCCCAACTGATGCTCAGCTCCATCCCTGGATCTCAGTCGACCCCGCATCTAGCCCCTTTTCTGGCCGTTGCCGATACTCTGGACACAGCGGGGGTTATTGCCCTACTGACAATTGGATTACTCTGATTACTGGGGGTAGATCTGATCTTCCAATGTCTCCCGTATAAAGCTATGGTATGGCGTGCTCTGTTAGCCCTGTCCGACGTTACCCTGAACTATATTCCAGTCCAACTTGTCCACATGATGAATATGCTCACTACCAGGTTCAGCTCTCTTGCGAGCTGCCCTCAGTACCTTATGCCAACAATCTACATTCACCCCTACCTTAATAATCAATGATATGGTGCTGGTTCACTTATCCTGTCCTTCTCGACCCGACCCAGCCGTGTCCTCTGGGTATCCTTGTGCATCCAACCATTTTGTTGCATCCTCCGCCTCCTCAAAGAAATATGCTTTGCCCTTGTGTAGGACCTTGAGCTTCGCAGGGTACAATATATATTTGAAGCCAGCTGCTCGCAGTCCTCTCTTTACCGCCACGTAGCTGAGGCGTTGTCTCTGCACCTGCATGGGTAATCCGGGTATCCCGTGACTGTCGCTGATGCTCATGTTATTGTCCCACCTTTCCGAAAGTTTTCCAGGCTCTTTTTCCCTGTCTCTGTAGTTCAAGATTTTTGCAATGATCGGGTGGGGAGGAGCTCCCGGTTGGGGCTTCCTTGTCAGGGCTCTGTGCACCCATTTGATCACAAATCCCTGGGAGAGCTTTCCCGTGCCTATCTCCTGGGTCAGCATATTCTCCACATAGTTTGTGGGGTCTGGGCCCTCTGCCCCTTCTGGTAGCCCCATTATGCGGATCTTGTTGCGTCTCGCCCTTCCTTCTGCCTCCTCCGCTCGGTTTTCCAGGTAGCGCACCTGTTGTTTCAAGATATGAACTTCCTTGGGATTGGCGTTGCTGACTTCGGTGTTAAGTTTCACAGCACTCGCCAGCCCGCTTGTACGTTCCGCCAATGCTCTCACATCCTGTCGCAGGAGGTTTACATCTATTCCCACTGCATTCATCTTGAAGTCCCCCATGAGGATTTCAGTTCCGTTATAGCGTCCAGGATCAGTTGATCTTCTCGCTTGGCCTTAGCTTTACCACCCTTTGGCGCCATTCACCCCACTGTCTCCAGCTCGATCTGCGTATTGTCCTCAATATCTTTGCTACCTTGTTGTGGAAGTTCTTATATTGGCCACCAGCTATGCGTCCCATGTGTGTGGGGGTCACAATGGTATGGTCCACCACTTGCTAGTGTGTCTTAGAGGACCATTCATTATGTATGGGATCTGCATCTCCAGTACCTGGTTTGGTGGCTTGTGATGTTCTTAATTTCCAGTGGGGTTCACCGCTCCTCTGTGGCCAGTTTCTTCCTATTACTTCGTTGCCAGCAGGGCCCTGTCTCTGCGCACCTGGTGATTTTGGCAATGTTGTTTGCCCCCAGCGCTCTCCTTTTTTATTGTGGGCTCTGCTTTCCGCACTGTAATGTAACCAGCTCTGTCAATGGCCGCACTCGTGACAGGACTTTTTATTTGTCCCTTAGCTACGCATCCCAAGTGTGTGGGGACCACAGTAGTGCAGTCCACCACTTGCTCGCATTTCTCAGGGGGCCATTCACTGTATGTGGGGTCCACCTCACCAGTCCCTGGTTTGGTGGCTTGTGCTGTTCCTGTTTTTCAGTGGGGTTCACTGCTTCACTATGGCCAGTTTCTTCCTATTACTTCATTGCCAGCTGGGCACTGTCTTTGCACCTCTGTTATTTGGCAATGTGGTTTGCCCCCAGCACCCTCCTCATTTGTTGTGGGCTCTGTATCACAAGCAGCTCTGTCAATGGCCACTTTCGTGGTTGTGCCACTTCTCTAGCTGCCAAACTTTAGGCCGCATCAGCATGTGGTGGCCTTCTCCCTTCCAGGCACCCCCATGGTGTTTGTGTATCCACACTGGCCCGTTGGCTGTGTTACCACCTCTCTGTACGGCGATCACTTAAAGAAAAGCCCCGCCCCAGCTGCGCTACTTGTCAGTGCGCCAGCGCGCATGCAGATTGACCTGGTGGGGGCGGGGGGCATTTCACAGTGCTCCTTCTTGCTTTCCGGGCCGCAGGCGCTCATCTCTCCAACTGCAGCCGCTCACAGTTTACAGTCCGTGCCCCACCCCTTCTTCCTCGGAGTTTGCGGTCTGACTCCAAATTTCCCCCGCTCGACTGCCCGCCGTACGAAAGCAGCGGAGCTTTGCCGTGCCTCTGCTGTTCTTCTATAAGGGAACCACAGCGGTGCATTTTCAGTGTCTTTTGGTCCTGTGGTCCCCGCAATACGCTCTGAGCGCTCACGGTCCCTAAGCTGCTGCAAAGCCCAGCAGGGGTTGGTGTTGCAGATCTTGCAACAGTGTTTCTCGTAGGGCTCAATCCGAAATACAGTATCTGCTCGGTGTGGGGCTCTCCAGCTTGCCGAAGGTAGCCGGCTGCACTTCACTTCGCGAGAGGCCCTCAGTTGTTCCAGCTTTCCACCCCTGCTTTCACAGGGCCTCTCGCAGGACAACTGCAGAGAACCCGGTCCGGCGTCTTCCTTTGTCTACTGTATTCCACCATCTTGATTCTGCCGGGTCGGGACTGGTCTTTATTTTTTCGTTCGTAACTGCTGCATTCCGGCTCTGCTTTGAATTGCTGGGCACTCAAACCATGCCCCACATGTGCCGACAGCCTCCCAGTTAATTCCAGCTGCTGACTCCAACTTCAGCACGTTACACACGACAGGAACACCGCAGGATCAACAGGAACACACGGAAAGTGCAGCCTAGTCCATGGCTGCCAAGCCACGCCCCTCCTTGATGACAAAGTTAAATATGATGATATCTTTCATGGAGAAGGGCATAGTATGTTCAAATCCAGGAATGCATTATTTAAACGTGTGCAAAATGATAAGAGCATACGCAGGACGAATGGCTATGAGAGCGACTCTATTGGAACCTGAGATATTAGCATTTGGAGTGCGCATATTAATATTAGGGCTACCAGGCCTTGCAGACAGAATAATGAGAACACCAGATGAGTTTCTGTTCAGACCAAGAATACCTATGCATGAGGAAAAAGGTTGAGTGTTTCCCTTAGCAATACAAGCAGTCATAGTGCGAGGTGAAATGGCTTTGCTTGACGGATGTGATGATGAAGGCAGACAATGGTGTGCAATAATCGCCATTGGAGAAGGTTACAGATTGACTGACATCACTGATGACGATCTATTTGAAGAACATTATTGGGTGGAAATGATTAAAAGATAGGTGCCTCAGAGAATGATGCTGGCACCAAAAACGTCCCGGATATTTTGATGACGACATGGCAAAGGTGCTTATCTCAGTATGGACTACAGGTGCGTATGACGTAGGTTACTGAAAGGAGTCGGAGAAGTGAAGATTAAATTGAAACCAGGAGCACGATGCGTATCCCATGCGTATCCCAAATCTAGGGAGGCAGATGAAGGGATTTTTAAGACAACTTCTGCCATGATGGATCAGGGCATCTTAGTGATGTCAGAATCATCATGTAATTCTGCGGTTTATCCGATTAAAAAATCAAAGGAAGGGTCTTGGCATTTAATACAAGATTTAAGGCTGATAAACCAGCTATTCGAGGCCAAGTTCCCTCCAGTCCCTAACCGGTCTACAATTCTATGTAACATACCTGTTGAGGAACGGTATTTCACGGTGATTGATTTGAAAAATGCATTTTTCTCAATCCCATTGCCCAAAGATTCGCAGGATTTGACGTTTACGTTCAGACAAGTTCATCTGAAAAGTACAAGACTCCCTCAAGGGTATTGTGAGTCCTGTTCAATTTTCAATAGGGTCCTGCAGATGGACTTGAGCAACATTGCATGAGAGAGTGTTGTCTTGCAATATGTGGATGACATTCTGATTTGCAGCACAACAGAGGAAGAGTGTAGACACAATTCCATTCAGCTATTGATGATACTTGCTGAGAAAGGATTCTTAAGTTGACACAGAGAAGTTACAGTATTGTCGACAAGAAGTGTTGTACATAGGCCAGTTGATTTCACATGAATGGAAAAAGGTCACCCCTGAAAGAGCTGAAGCTATTTTGAAAAAAACTAAGCCACACACGATATAACAAATGCAGAGTTTTCTAGGATTATGTAATTATGTCAGGGCATGGTTCTTTGACTACAGCTCTTATACCAGGCCCTTATTGCAAGCCTTAAAGAAAGCACAGGAAACAAAAGAGAAAATCATGTGGACTAAGGCCATGGAGGAAGGGTTTGATGAACTAAAAAAGGCCATTTGCACGGCACCAGTCTTAGGGATTCCCAATTATGCAGAGGAATTGTACCTGTTTTCACACACAGATGGCAATGTTATGACAGCAGACCGTACATGGAAAACTACATTAGGGTACAAGCTCTTGGCATACTACAGTGTGATTTTAGATCCAGTGATGAGAGGTCATTTCCCATGCGAATAAAGTTTTGCTGGCGCCACATTCGCCATAGAGAAAGCTACAACCATTGTAATGGGGTGCCCAATGACGTTATTCATCAAGCACGCATTACTTGCTATTTTAGAGAAGCCAAAAGGCACATTGACATCACAGAGCTTCTGCTTATGAGGTGGTCATATCAAACTGAACAATTAAAATAGTTTGATGTAGAATAGTGAACCCAGCTATGTTTATAGCAGACCTAGTTACTGAAGGAGAGCCAATACACAATTGCACAAACTATAAGAATTCTATGATGAGATCCCCAGAGTAAAAGAAAATGCATTGGCAGAAGGAGAAATCGTCTTCATTTATGGTTACTCTAGAATCGAGTATATCGTACTTATCAGTGCACGTATACCCTCTCATTATTCAGCACAGGCTGCAGAATTATTGGTGCTGATACTCGTGCTCGAGAATCATGCTGACCAGGAAGTAACCGTGTACAGTGACTCTGCCTATATGACGTCAAATGTACACACAGGCTTAGCGCACTGGAAAAAGAGGGGCTACCTCCGATCAGACGGCACACCAGTGCAGCACACCGCCTTATTGGACATGCTCATTAAGGCACTACAACTCCCAGTGGTCATTATAGTTGTGAAGTGCGCAGCCCACATGAAAGGGATGCATTTTATCTCTCGTGAAAATCAAGCAGAAGATGCTGAAGCCAAGCTTGTGGCAACTGAAGATGAAATAATGATGGATGTGGAAGTGCCTGATGTGTATAAGAAAATGATTGTTGTAAGAAGTGAGCCGAAAAGCTACAGCAATATGCCAAACACTCATTTAATGGAGCTCCAAGGAGAGGCACCACAGGAAGAAAAGAACCTCTGGAAGCAAAGAGGGTGTTCTTTAAACCACTCCGAGGCTTTGTGGTGACAAGAGAGCACTGGTAAACCAGTGATGCCTATAGTCATATTGAAGATAGCACTGGAACAGTTACACTATCCAGCGCACATAACAAGGAAGAATCTAGCAGTAATAATTGCTGACGACTGGTTTATACCGAGCTTGGCAGAACATGTTGCATTTTTTATGATAAATTGCATAATCTGTCAGAAATTCACAGCTGGGCATACACTACGTTTGTTCAGGGGAGTCATCCCAAGGCCTAATGGGCCTTTTAAGCACTTGCATATCGATTATGTCGATATGATTCAAGTATGTAACGGGTACAGGTACTTAATTGTTGAGGTGCGTCCATTCTCTAGATGGATAGAAGCAGGTCCATGTACACACACAGACTCTACCTGTGCGGCCAAATTCCTGGTAAGGGAGGTGTTTCCCAGATGGGGAAGTGTGTGAAGTGATGAGGTCAGATAACGGTCAGATAACGGTCCTCATTTTGTTAATGCAGTATTTGAACAGATCAGCTTGTTGCTTGGTATAAAGTACAAGTTTTCATCAGCGTATCATCTGCAAGGGAATGGGATATGTGAGAAGCTCAACGGCTTTTAAAGGAAAGGATAGCCAAGTTGAAGCTTACTCTGAAGAAGGTATAGTTGCACTGTCTTCCACTGGCATTGTATGCACTCAGAAACCAGGCTGATTCTGATCACCATCTTACGCCGCACGAAATCTTGACAGGCAGATGCCTTTAACACCTTGAGCTAGAGCTAGATATGATGCTCAGCCAACAGGAGAAGTGTTAGGATGGAAATGCAAAACTATCTGAACTGTATGACTTCCAGTTTTTCTGTAATTTCAGGACAGCTGCAGCGATGACAAGAAGGGTGTAGGGCAGTACAGAACATAAAAGGAGATGCTAAAACAGATAAAGTGCCAGAATTACGTATACCTCAACTATTCCCTGGGGACACTGTCCTAATTCGGAATCACACAAGGAAAAAGTGGGATGAGTCAAGGATCTACAGCCTGTTTATAGTGGAGAATATCACACCATCTACAGTCACGTTACAGGGAAGAAGAGCTTGGATCTTCCTTGGAGATATCAAGCCATATATCAGAGAGACCCCTCTGCCTGCACTCAACCGCGAAGAGACTACAGACAACGGGGAAGAACCACAGCATGTGCAGACGAGATCTATGACGTGGAAGAAGGATGCATGACCAGTCAAGTGAAAGAAAGGAACCTTTGTGTTAGGTTGTGGCTTAGTTCTGGACATTTCCTTTGAGTAAAATAAGGGAAAAGGGACTCAAATGTGCATCCTAGTTGCAGGGTGAAATAAAGAGAATTACGTGCATAAGCCACAAATAGCTGTTGACTTTGGACTAAGGCACACTGAAGCCTTGATAAGAAAAGCTATGCCAAATTTTGATTGAGGATATATAAACTGGAAAAATATACAGAATCTATGTTTGGACTTATGGTGTCACGCAATAGTAACCTCTCCAAAGACATACTGATCTATTTCTAATTGGTATTGAGGTCCTACCCGTCGTTGGTGGGAATACTCACAAGCATAACAGAGTTTCTTCAAGATCATGAGAACGAAAAGACGATAAAGAGGCTGCTCACAGTGATCACAGAACAATTTATTTTACTTCCGGAGTACAGCGAGGACAAGACAAATGTCCCTATCTCAAGAGAATCATAGACTAGCAAATGCAGTGTTCTTTTGCTTAATCAAAGACTTTCCAGAGCTTGTGGGGAGTCATAGCAATGTTGGTGTCCTCACTTTCATCCGAGACCCAGCTAACACTACGCATCTGAGTATGCTTTTGCACAGTATCGTGATACAGGTTGCACTTTCTGATCACCATCAAAATCACTGAAGAGTGTAGTAACTTTCATTCAAGGGACAGATGGTGAAGGTGTGCCAAAGACTTCACTTTTGTTCATGCTGACAATGAAGCAACATGTCATCTGGAGTGAAGCAGATTCAAGGCATTGACTGGCAATTAGTCTACATGGAGTATGCAGTATAATACTTACTGAACCTTTGCCTCTTTTGGAACTTTCGTTTGTGGAAAAAGAACTGTTTCCAGAAACAAGAGACAGTCTATTATTCTGATCAAGAGGACAATTGGTCCAGCACTATTGATCTACAAGCAGAGACAGCAGAGTCCAGAAGAAGTGATAATGATAAAAATGTATTGAAGAGCCGATTTTTCTTCCGTAGATGATCGAGATGGGAAGCCAGAACAGCAGCATCATTCTCCCCCATGAGGAGAGACATTCATATTGCCCCAGAACAAATGCTGTAAACTCACCTGCAGGTGTATAATTTATACCTGCACCAAGTGTTCAGGCCCCCATGCATCCACTTAAGGAAATGAGCATAAAACCTACAAAGGTGCTCAGACCTTACATAGTCATTCCTGTTCCTAGAAAGAATGATAGAGTGACTGAGCTTGAGATGAATGTGATAAGCAATAATACACTTACAACACTTGTGTTAACAAATGAGTTGAAACACCAGAGACAGGGTCGGCAAAGCAAATCAGATAAGAGATCGATGAGAGTTACACCTCACAGATAATGAGTACAATCACACCTGGTCAAGTGTCAATGAGTTCAGCAACACTTGGACAAACAACGATGGGAAGTTTCAAACCAAAAGAAGGTGAGGGACAAATGGAGAAAGCTGAACTTTTAAGGAGACAAAAGGCTTTAGTGATTAAGCAAATGGAGACAATATTTGCAAGCACACCTGATCCGATGACAAAAAGCCCAAGTATAAGCCCCACAAGACAATCACGTACAGTGATAATAGCAGAATCAATCTGGCCATTTATAAACAGAGCCAGAAAGAGACAGAGGGATAAAAAAAGACTTACTGAACTTTTTCCTACTCAAATAATACAGATGAAAATGCCCAGATCAGTGATGGAGATCCCTGAGAATCCTCCAGCAAGAAGAAGCAATGCAGAAGTATTACGTGATATGCTGGTGAAAGCTCGTATCAAAAGGATAGGAGCCAGAAGGAGCACACAAGAAGACAATAATGAACAGAATGATTACCTGGATAGCACAGCACATTTGGGAAACAACATATGGTACCGACATATGAACGAAGTTGGAAGGCGAACTTCAGATAAAGAATGGCGAAGTCAAAAATCTTCATAGCTGTTGAAATAGATGTTAAGACAGCCCATGTCTGTCACATATAGCAATGTGCATGACCAGAGGTCAGTTTATGGGAAGTGATGCTTCGCTCAAATGGGCGATGGAAGCAACTGATCCAAATGAAGATGATTATGTCCAAGACATAAAAAGGAGAAATAATGGCAAAACTAAGAATACTATGATCAGATACGAGAAGTCTGGAGTAAAATGAGCAGAGGTCAGAAGAGAAGCAAACAAAAAACTGGATCTCAAAGGAAAAACTACAGAAGACGCTCGCAGATGGAAGAACAGAGGACAAATGCAAATCTGGGGAACAGTATTGTTGCCAGACAGTTGGGAGAAAGGAGTGGCGATCTGCAGAGCATGGATCATCATTGGATACCACAAAGAAACAATTGAAAATGCACAAATGATATGCAAGCCATTATGGCTGAAGCTTGCCAGACGGCTAACAGGGGTCGAAAACAGAGGAGGACCCTTGCAGATAGTGCCATTGGATAATTCCAAGCTATGCTTCAGAAACAATGGTACAAGAAAAATGGGAGAGAATCAGAACTGTGGACGAATTTTCGATGCAACAGGAATGATGCATGTAACTGCAGTGATCATGGATCACTATTGGACATGTGGAGCCAAAGCATATATCAGATTGCCAAAGAATTGGAGAGGCATATGTACATTGGTGAACGTCCATGTACCAGCGTTGGTGAATATTGACAACTTCCCGAAAGCAGATGCTCACCTGAGAAAGAAGAGATATGTGGAACTGATAAGCCGAATGAAGAGAGAAAATTACTTCTCTTCCAAATCGATAGAAGCCTTTGATGCAATCACATATGAACACATGTTGTTCGGCCTGACCTCATCGGTGTTCACAACAATCCTGATGCCAAGGATTCAGGTTGTAGCAAATGCTAAATGGTTGAAGATAACCAGATTGGAGTTACTGCATACCATCAACACAACCATAAAAGAATTCAGTGCAATCAGAGAAGAGTTGAGAGCAATCCGACTAATGACACTCCAGAACAGACATTTCTTAGACATGATCACAGCTATGGATGTAGGTGTTTGTGCAAAAATCGGAGAATCATGTTACACATTTATACCTTCACATGACAAAGAGAATGGAACCTTAACAGAAGCCCTAGGCATGCTGACAAAACTACAGAATCAGATGATAGATGAAGTTGACGAAGTTGATGATGACAGTTGGTTTGGAGCACTGTTTTCATGGGTTCCACAATGGATGGCAGATGCATTCAAATGTTTAGGAGCCCTGTTGGTGATGATATTACTTGGACTCTGTGTGAGCACGCTAATAATCTCACTATGCCAGAAGACTGCAAAGAAAGCCTTAGGGATGAAGACTATGATTGATGTTGAGTCAGGATGGAAGCCCAAGGACCTGACTTATGAAGAAATAAGAGACGACGTGAAGGCCAGCATTTATGCACCAGAAGGAACAAAGTTCCTGTATCTGAGAAATCATAGAAAATATGTGGTAAGATGGATCTGTTGCAGCCCAAGTGGAGAATATCTGCTGATTTCATGGAACAAGGATGAGCACGTAAGAACAGCAGGATGCTTGAAGGGAGTCATAAAGATATGGACCCCAAAGAAGCAGTTCTTCAGACTAAAATGTCTGGATCCAGAGGATGAAGTAAAAGTAGATACAAAGAAAGAAGTGAGAGTGGTCGATGAATCGCCGAGAGGGGGGAGTGAAGAGGAAGTGTCAAGTATCGCCCCCACTCCAGTTGCCCCCTTGTAGTGCCCGTTACTTTCACACCAAAATATGTGATGTATGATGAACAGATAAACCAGCACAGAGCGGCACATGGGCTCTGCCTACTACCTATCAGAATAACAGCACCTATTGAAGTACCGACACCTAAGAAAACATGGACAGTAAGGTATCCATTGAGAAAGCCAAATTCACAGTCGAGAAAATATGACAGTTGTTAGAAGGGAATACTCGAAGAAGCCAAGAAGATAATGAAGGGAGATGAATGATGACATCATGAGAAATCGGACTGACACACATATAGAAGATATAATGACCTGAGGATGCCGACAAAAGACGAGAGACTATGGATGAATGACATCTTGAGCCCGCAATGAAGAAGTTGATGCCCAATGAAGAAACTCATGCCACATATATGAGGAAGATATTCAGTCAGTTTAAACGTGTACAGATGCAAATAACTGCAAGAGGCAAAGAAATTGTGAAGCTTGCTTATGCTTAATAGTAAATAGACTGCGGCAAGTGCCAACATATACAAGTATATACCTCAAAAGCGCTTTATGTATAAATATAATTCCACTAGGCACATGAACAGAATTGAACAAAAGTTCACTAAAGACCTCAAAAGGAGTGTGTCGCTGTAAGAAAATCAAGAATCGGGGCAGCAAGAAACCCAGCTGAGGATGAATCATGCCAAGAAGCTGAGGTCTTATCTGGTTAGAAAAGGCCGACATTGGATACAATTAAGGAGAAAGAACAGAAGATCCTGTTCAGAAAGGTCAAGATAAGCAGAGGACTGGTAGAATTAAATCAAATATACGAAAAGACACAGAGAAAAAGCCAATTTCACGGTATCCAGTCACGTGCCAAGGCAGGCTGGAAGAGTGAGACTTTCACACTTACGCATGGATCTCCGCCATGCCCATACTCTTTAAAAGTTCTCAAGACCACAGAGCAGACTCAAGGCCAAAATATAAAGCAGTGATTGACACCTGGCTACTGAAGCGATGATTGATTGTAACATAATTTGTGGGGAGCTGGGGTTAAGGCAAGCTCCTCTGCAACCGGATGTTCTTTCTGCGTGCTGCTAGATGTAGATGGAAAAGAATGAGTGGGGTTGATGCCAACCCAATCATAGTGGACCATGTAATCTAGGGTCCTATCGTGAGAAGAGCCAATGGGACGTCGTACTTTTAGTGATGTTCATAGTGGCCATTTTGAAGGGAGGGCTTAGTTGCCCCAACTGACATTGATTCTCCAATCCCCTTTCCCCGTTACCAAATACAGATATAGCACCTATGTTAAAGTTACCTTCCTATAACCAATCACGTTGCATGTTAGGTTTTTACGAATTGCCACGTAGAATTACGTCAGCAATGACAAATTATTACTATAAATACTGTGTTTTTTCTAACAGTGAAGAGAGCGAGAAGATCGAGCGGGTGCTGATGTTCGTTGTACTCCCTGTTTTATGAACTTGTCATTAAACGTATTCCCTTTGCCAAACTATTGAGTTGTCTTGATTATTTGATGCACGAGTATGAATCTGCATCACCATCTATCTCAAGGGTACTGCTACTCATCTTAAAGGGCTGTTTGGAGATCATCCAGTTCAAAATAGATTGTAATCAGGTACCTTTGAACTTTCTTTCAGTTTCCTCTTCTGTGGATGACCCTTTTACACCTGATGCCTCATTTGTGGATTATGTGCGTTTCACTCATCACTCGCAGTTCTTTATCAATGAGCATCAGTCCGCTGCTGGGGGTGAAACCGGCAGATGAGCCCAAAAGGACAACTCCCTGCATCCCAGTGGGCAAGGGCAGCTGGGCATCAAAAGTGATCCTTCTGCCCGATCAATGCCATCCTATGGGCTATCAATTGATGTATCGGAACCAATGGAATGTAAAAGTGCAGAATTATGAGACTTGTACATGAAGAATCCAAAAAGTGACATTGCTTTGAGGATGTGTACAATTTTAAATAGAACAAGCACCCAGTGCATGGCTTCACCATGGACGCTCTTGGACAGTCCCTTAGGAAAATGGCGCTAGGACGATGTGGTAATACTTGCGCTGCTATGGTAAACTGCGACAAAATCAAGCTTTCTTTGTCTCTGGTATGTTACATTGAACTCCAAATAGACATTTGCCAAAAGTGAAGAGAATAATAATTGGAGCGCAGGCAACCTTTGTTCATAATTATTTATTAGCAATAGGCAGCTGTAATGTTTACGTATCGTATGAAAGGATAGAAATATCTTTAACTTCGGTAGGCATACATCTTTGAAAAAAAGTAAATGCTTTATTTTTCAGTTTGCAGTTAAGCTAAAAATACACTTAAAATAAATATTTTATGTCATATACAAAGTTTCTCTTAATCTTTACATTTATGTTATATGCTGGGTTGACATCTATTTTGCGTTACCTACAGAAAATAAGTATGGTTCTTAAAAATGGAATGCTTGCAAGAGAGTTAAAATGATTATTGTTCGCTCGCGGAGCAGAAGAAATGAAGGAAAGCAAACAGCAGTCATTAGAAAGTAGCATATTTAAATTCCCCATTTCTGGTCTATAGTACATTATATGCAATTTGCCCTTAAAGTGGAGCAGAGACAAAAAAAACAGGTGTGTTGTTGGATTGATGCACAGGAGACAATGGGCTTAGAAAATGTATTAGAATGATTGAACTCTTAACCTCCTCTCTTGAAGCTGACCTTTAACATCATGGTACTTCTATTTGTGTGTTCGTTTTCCCTTCCCTTATGACCTAGAATGTTCTTTGGGCAGAGACATATGACATCAAACTGGGTAAATAATGCATTTGATTTTGTAAAAAAAAAAGAAAGAAAATGTCCATTGCATTCCTTACCAGTGGTGTTGGTTATTTGTAAACCTCACAGTGTTTCCTTGAAGGTACAGAGCATGGGAGGAGACGTATTAATACAGATATCAATTTAAAGTTCATAGCTTAGGCCAATCGGAAGTCATTGCATTCTTGGATATGTTACAGCCCAGAGAGCTTTTTTAACGTTGAAGTTTTAAAAACTTGCACATTTGTTCCTTTCATTTTTCAACAATTTGTAATACAGGCATGCATTACCCATGTGCCCTTGTTCCTCATTCTTGTAAGCAACAATATGATTCAGCATCACGGAAATATATTGGTGGGGAAGGGGGTGAGAGTCATGAAAATTCCTGACCGCTAACATCCAGGTGGGTGCAGGCCCTGAACTAAACCTTTCTGCCAGAGTAGCCAGAAGGAAGCGCCCCACCTTCAACTATTATTGCCCATATGATGAGCAATGGAATGTTCAATCCCTTTGTGGCATGCATTCATTGTCAGCCAATGGTATTAAGTGAATGTGTTGCTTCCATAGACATTAACTATGACAAATGCATTGATATACATTTCAGAGTGGATGAATCGCTTCAGCACAGCAATTACTCGGCTAGCCAGGGATGGTGTTGGTTATTTCCAGTGACCTTTGCACTCTCCAATTGGTCCTGCCGTGCCCGGCCTGATGGCTTCCTAGATGACATCCCTGTGGCTTCATGGTCTCATAATTGCGACCCGTATGAATGACATAGAGGGAACGGATGTGCTCGGCTAAGGACAAAACCAGTTGGGTCTCCTTGAAGGCAGAAGGAGAGGGTACAGGCTCTGTTGAACCTTGAGAGCTACAGGTATGTCATTAATGGTGTCCCATTGGCTGGACATGGCATGGCCAAGACATTATTAAACTCCCTGAAGCACTTTAATATACCCTCGCGAGGAGTTTGCTAGTACGGATAGCTACCAATGAAACATGTTTTTTAATGAAGATATAGCATATAGTTTAGAAGTGAGAAAGCTACATCCCACATTATTCACTACCCATGCATGCCAAGTGCATCCTTTTCTGTTGTCACGGTCTCAATGGTTGAAGAACAGTAGAGACAGTCACAACCCTTCTCCCTAATTATGAAGGTATTTCTTTTTACAGTTCTAAGAAAATATTGCATTTCTTCACTATTGCATTGCTTCTCCAAGGTCAGATTTCTAGACTGGGTGAGCATTAGTTCTCTAGCCACGTGTTTTAGAAATCATGATGATTTGCCACCGAAAAATGCCTGATCGCAAAATGCCTGATGCAGTGTGATGAGCTCACTTGAGGACATATGGAAGCTACAGCACTTGACACAGTGATGGGGGCTTGTTTTGCACCTCCAACTCACCTGCATCTCATTCGATTGTTCACCCGTTATAGCCCACCAATCTGTCAACAGTCTGGCAAGAAGCACAATGGAGGTATGGATTCCAGACATCTTTGCTCTTTGTCAAATGCACAAATTCAATATTGCGGAGTCCCCTAAAATGGCATTATGTGTGAAGCTAGGAAATGTGCTTCTTTAAATGCATTCTCAAGGAGATGGCTGCTCTTTATGCCAAAGAGCCCTGTTTTTTCTACTGTTGTGTGTCTCCCTGTGGGGGGGATGTGTGTGTGTGTGTGACTGCATGTGGCCTTAGGATCATTGTGACCACTAAAGCCCTCCCTCGAGGGGCATCGAGCTTTTCACAGAGTTAAGCAGAACCAAATGGGCGTTCATGAATTGCTTTTTGTGCTAAAATATAAGGAACGATAGGACGCCTTGTGGTGTGGTGTGCCTCAACCTTCGGAGATATGATGTGATAGGTTATTTATAACGCGCTTAATACCCAGAGGTTTCTGAGCGCGGACCCACTGATCGAACCGGTGTTGCTCTGTGTTGTCTTGTTTCCAAGTCGAGCACGCTGCCGCTGAGCTATCCTCCTGGGACTTGTGGAAGTGCCCTATTGTAAAGCCTGTAATAGAGGTTTCACAGCCAAGAAATGAAAGAATATCTTCCAGTGAGGGAAATTAATTCGGCATAGAGGCAAGAGACGATTGTGTTTATGAAGGATGATAGACTGCAAACACTGGAAACCAAATGCCAATGGGCACCCGCAGTTTGGGTACAATGAGGGTGGCAGCAGGGTGGGCGTTTTCATCTTGACCCAGGAATGTGCTGCAATCCTGCCCTGGAATAAATATCTTCAAGTGATTATGGTGTTTCTAACGCTTGACCACTCTGCTGACTCAGCCAACAATGCTAGGCCCTGCAGAAAATGGATCCCGGCCGGGATGGGGCTGGCTTTTGCTAAAAGAAAGACACTCCCATTTCAACGGTTCAGAAAGTACTAACGAATACCAGTGAAAATCAACTTGTCTTGAGGGTTGGAGCTCACTCATACAGAGTTATACTTAGACAAAAGTCACAGAGACCCCCCTCCAGCTAGATGCGTGTGTGTCCATGTTTATGTACCAGCTTGCTGGTTGTGTGTGTAATTTGGGTGCATTTGAAGAGAAAATCTAAATTTATATGGGAAAGTATCCCATTTAAGGCACAGATAAAATGAATAATATAGCACAAAAGTCTGTTGGATATGTTTCCATTAATGATTGATGAATAACTACCCCCACCTGCAACCACTTGTGAATGATGCTTTGGAGAGTGGGCTTGAGGAACATGCTACCATAAGGTTCAGCATGCGTGGGTGAGGCCTGCAGCGGTGGTGGGGTTTTGCGTATGCTGGTGGTATTATTATGACACATAATTGGACTTTGGCACTAGAATTTCCTATTTTTTTTTAATGTGGTTATTTACATGGTACTGTACATTGTAGGTTTGTGCTGGTGGTACCATTTCTGGGGTTATATACAATCCAAGCTGTGAAAAAAGTCAGACACTGGACACAGAATGAGACGGGGAAATAGTTTTGCGTGCACTGCCTGTCCCTGTCCACTTTTCTTTTGTGTACATGTAGCAAAGGAATACTCAGACACAGAAAAAAAACATAAAATACAGTCAACACTATTCTCATAGCAAAATATTTTACAATAGCCTATGCTGCTGTTTAGAGGTTTTACAAACGTATCGATGCTTATTGACCTTGTTTTCTTGCAAATTATGATGATACATAATTAAATTACACCCATGCAATAACCTGCCTCGTCAGTGTGTGTGTGAATTATTGCTACACTAAAGCCCTTTCAGCATTGTGTCTTACCCGTTCGTTTCAAAGCTGCATATGCTTGTATTGTAGCCTGCGGCTTCGAGGTCTAAACTTTTAAAGTTGTTTGATAATGCAAAAGACGGACAGTCCGTTTCATGCCAGACTGTTCTACTCGGCTGCTGTTTCATCACCGCTTGCCATTTCCCAATTCTGGAACTAGGGTACATACTTGTAAGCGGTAGGCTATATCCTCCTCTCCGCTACCTCGTGCACTGCTTTTACTGCAATTGGGAGTGCAAATTGTTGCCGGCATTAAATTGCCAGTAAATATCGAGGTTTCATGCTCCGGTTATTTTCCCCTTGTATTCAGCCCTTATTCTCTACACTAAGTAATTAGCCAATGCAACTGTTATAAGATATCAGGTCCATGAACGAAGACATGCTTCACTGGTTTACTACAGCAAAACAAGAGGTGATGGCTGGGAGGATTAGAATTAATCTTAACCTCTGGCATTGCTCTGGGCAACCCACCAGACCATTGTTCTTCAGCCTGCCAAGCCATCACACAAGGGGAAAGACCACATGCAAATGAGACTTGGTCCCACCCCAAAAGGGGTAGTTCAGCCCGAACTGCTTGGTCACATCCCTTCTGCACGAGACCACAAGCGTCCCCAGACATGTTTCAGCCTCATTGGAAGTTATCATTGAGGAGTTGGTCCAAGGCTGATTGGCATATGGTATTTCCCCTTTTGTAATGGCTTGGCAGGCGAAGACCGGTGGCCTGGAGGGGTGCCCAGAGCAATGTCAGAGGTTGTGAGTAATTCTAATCCTTCAAGCCATCACCTCTTTGCTACTGGATACTTGTTGGCAGCAGGAAATTGCCTGTAATACCAAATGTGAGGGGAAGGGGTTGCAGATCTTGGCCAATCTTCTTTTGTCTCTTCTGAAAGATATAATCTTTCCCCCAGATTGCCAGCTGCAGGCCTGATGGAAAATACATATGTTTATTATCTCGGAGCACAATTAATTACTCATTATCACAGGAGACGATGCATCAGAAGGGAGGTCCATACTCATAACTATAGAGGAGCAACTTTACTTTGTTACATAGAGTTTCCATTTTGATGTCTAGTGGGTGGTAGAGAGCTTGGATAGGCCCACAGCTCCCCACCTGCTCTTTATGTCAACCTGATGGCTAAGGAAAGAGAGTTAGGCAATATCCGGATTGGGGCTCAGCAGCTCCTCTCTCTTCAAAGGAACCATTAGTCAATGAGGGTATGATGAAATGAGATGATATAGTCCCTATAATAGTGCATATATATATATATATATATATATATCTATAGCTCCAATGCTCTGTGACAAGTGGTTTATGGACATTTGAGACTGCAAAGATCCAGTGCAATTGACATACAAATGGGTTGCCAGCAAAATGGAGAAGACAGCGGCAAAAAGAATGAACTTGTCAAATGTAGACAGAGAACTTTTGAGACAGGAGGAGGATCTGTTGCAGTGGAGCGACAATCGGAACTCAAACTGGGTAGTGAGGACTCAGAGGGAGATATGAGGTGCTCGGCACAATATGAGGTTCGATTTGATAGATCTAAAAATTTCCTGATGCAGGGCCTTCTGGTCACCCACTACAGTGTTTAAAATGGGATCCAAGGAGCAATGCTGGTTCCGTAGGGTGCAAGAGGCTTGATGTTTTGGACTTGCAGACAGTATCAGATGTTTGGTTTGATGTCCGAGATATGATTGCAGTAGTGATGGGAGTTTGTGTGCACCTTCACCTGCTATTTGTTGGCCTGGGATCAACGTGTACACTTCGTAATCTGGAGAACGAGAATACTTTGTGGATGTTGAGGACAATCCCATGTGTAAAAACAGTGATCCTAAGGTTACGGAAAGTGAGCAACAGGGCAGAAGTGGACAAGTGGCTAACAAATCTCAAAAGGTTTGCTAACTTGGTGAAAAATGAAGCGATTCGAAGAAGACCCTGGAAAGGCACGATCGTATCTGGTCAAATTTCATCGAGTTGAACTATGCATTAGAAATAGAATAGGTATGTTTCTGTGAGTTACCAGTGACCCAATCTCCTGGTCTTTCCCTACGCCGCCACCATTTTCCCCACTATCTGCATGCTTTCCTCACTCTCTTTTGCCCCACCCCTATAGTATCTCTCTTGCGACTAGCATAGCTACTGCTGTCCACATACAGTTTGAGCCTTTCTGTAATCTTGGCCTGGTTTAAGAGCATATTCCAGAGATTGATTCTCCCGGTCTTGATGAAGAAAAAAAGAAATATCACCAACTTAAGGGCAGCATTATTTTTAAATACGATGTCTCCCATACCCGCATGACAGGAAAATGTAGTCCATTTCACGAGCACTCATGAATAAGTTTCAGGGTCAATTTAATTTTATATGCAAATGTTTCATTCCGGGTAGACTCGCACTGAATTTCTTTGGAATCGTAAATCCATTCTATAAAGGAAAATGCTTTGTTACGGTCACAAGAGTCCAAGGCAAACTCCACTCCAGAAAATTCCAACCTCCACGAGTACTGTTTTGAGCCTCTTTTCCTGCTTGGGTAATGATCTCCACTATCGGGTGAAATTGGTGTTGACACTATTGGAACCAGGCTCCAGTGACATGCCCAATCACGGATCATTCATTGAGGGCCTGCGCTGCAGCACCTGGAACCCGTGGCAGCTGGGAAAAATCCCAGGGCAGGGGCTGATTATGGCAACCGCTCATGGTTATAATTGCTTTCTTCAGAAGTCTGCTTTTCGATGGTTGAGTAAGCAGTGGCAAAATCATGCACACGTCAATGACTAAGCGTGGGCTGCTTTATATATGTGACCTGAGAAAATGAATACTTGTATCGAAGATCAAATGGAGAAGAAGATCAGGGCCATGGCTGAGACAATCTAGGGACCCCAAATGATCCCAGGCCAGAATCTTCCAAAATATCAACTAACGTGAACAAGAGAATTTTTCAAGTTGGTACAAGAAAGTTGCAGTGGCATCGGATGGTGTTCACTTCCCAAGCCATCACAGATGAAACTTATCATGATCAACAAAGAACCGCCAGAAGAACTACTTTCCACCACCAGCTGGACCAGTCCATGCCCGTCTGGCTCAGTGCCAAAGTACAGTTCTTCTTGAACATCTATGAAGTCACTCTGTTATGTTTCAGATTTTTCCCACTGCTCTTTGTCTTTATTGACGGCCTGTAATAAATATTAATTCAAAGCATTTATTTCCCAATTCCCATTGGCTGTTTATGTTTGATCCCTCTTAGGATGCTTTTCCATAGTTTTTTCAAGAGAATTCCTAATGGTGCTTGTTTCTTAGTTTTTCCTTTTTTTTTTTTTTTTTTACATAATGTCATTTACCCCTTTAACTGTTTAAAGATGTTGAGTACTGGCAAGCATTGCCATCCCCACCTGCAGGGTTCCAGTCTTGAGCTTGACTAAGCCAAAAAAGTGGACATCCAATGGGACCTCATGGTGATTTGTTTGATGTCTGCGAATGTGCTGTGCCCAGGTGCAATCATGGGTGGGAGCTTGGTTATAGCGCTTTAAGTCTCGTTTCTCTGCTACTTTTGAGTGATTCTTCAGAGAGTTCCTTCACTTTTTAAAAGAGCATAAAACAGGAAATCAAAGCTGCACTTTACACGGCATAGTACCTTGTTATTTTCATCATAGGTTGCAGAGCTATCTAGACTGAGACATATTTCGGGCACATTGCCCTTTCCCCCTATGTAAGTTTCATGGTCCAACATTTACTTTGTTTCTGGACCATCAGTTTCTAGTGAAACTTAAGTAATGAAAGTGGGATAAGTCCCCTGAGCAGAGCCTCCAATGTAGTTTGGGAACTTATTAAGGTAGGGGTATAAACAAAATATATATTTTTAAATCAGAATATTAGCCGGAGTCAAACTTAAACATGGCCCTATGCCTAATATTTCTAACCTGACAACTTTAGGAACAAATGGCAACATGTTTTTAAATGAGCCTTTGATTGGCTTCGATTATGTGACTTGCATGCACGGTTAGAGCGATGGAAGCTTGTTGTCATGGAAACCAGTGTGAAGGATGTTGATGTTCGGTAAAGGAAGCATTAAGGAATGCCTTCTGAGGTGGCCTTTTGGGGGGAGCGGTAATAGGCCCACACCCACAGCTTTTGCAGGCCTGAACAAAGTAAAGGGTCAGGCTTGTTACCACCAAATCTTACACCAGACTTGTGCACGCCGATTTGCCTGTTAAAAATGGCTGAGGGGGAAATAACAAAGATGAATTGTATTTATGGGGAGCTTGTGGCTCACTAGACTAAGGTATCCACATGTTTCTGTCTTTGAACTCATGTCCACAGGTGCGAGCCCCCCAGGTCCACTCCCCCTGCATTGCTTTGAGGTCGATAAAATGAGTACTATTAATTTGGGTATCAACGAACATCTGTTATCAGTGCCAACAGACCCCCCTCCGAAAGTGTTCTCTGTATATACATGATACGTTAGGTTATATTGCTATTTCTATGGGGCGGTGAGTGGCAGGGACATGCATGGATCCGCGCCAAAACTAGAGGAAGACAGTCAAGTGAAATAGGACTCGGGTGGGAGGAAGGGAAACTGGGTATGGGGCTATCTGGGCTGGGGAAAGCGGACTGGTGCTTGCTTGTGTGCAGACTTGGGAATGGGTGACCAGTAAGGATGGGGGTGATGAGTGGGCCACTATTCAAGTTCCAGGAGCAGTTGGGCCTGGATGGACTGCAGGAGCTGGTTTCGAACATGGTTAGTAAATCTTTGTTTCTCCAAATTGATATCCAAAGGCTGCTCAAGTTCTGAAACTTGCAGCCGGCATTTCTCCATACAGAGATTGTTCCATAAGCATATGTGCATTGCTGCATATGCAGATTTCCATTACTCCATATGCAGATATCGATTGCTCCATATGGAGATGTCCATTGCTCGATACAGATATCCATTGCGCCATACACAGATGTCCATTGCTCTATATGCAGATGTCCATTGCTCCATATGTAGATATCCATTGCTTCTGAAGAGGGAGTAGGGATCCAGAAGCCACCCCCCCCTCCCATCAAGTTCATGACATGACGGAAGGCCAGAAGAGCCCTCAACCACCCATTCTATTTCAGACGAATCCCAAATGCACTGATGATCGATAAATACACTGAGAGGTACCCTCTCAGTCAGCCATACAGACCAGGTGTGGTACATATCTATACTTTGCGTGAGTGAAGAGCTGAATACCATGGTCAAAGACACCTAAATAGCAGCCTGGACTAAGCACCAAGAAGCCATGTTGCTGATGTCATCAGAGACACCATGACATAGCAGCCTTAGACAAGAAACACACATGTAGTCTGCACTGTGCGGCACAAACACACACTCAAATACACAAAGAACTTGAGCATATAGTTGTATAGATAGAGGACAGATACATATACATACTGGCATTGCTTTTATTATTTTGTCATTAGCCAAATGCAGTAACCGCAAGGCACAAGAGATCCTGAACAAACTTGCTGATGCTTAAAGCCAATCGTCACGTGGACATACAGGAGAGCATATGGAACCTGAGCAAACCACATATAGCTAACCTATAGGGAATGTAGTATAACACGGACAATGCAGAAACCTCATTATAAGGTTTAGGAAAATTACAGCAGGCCCCAAATCGCTGAGCAGGAGACGAGCTGAGATGATTCAGGCAGGACAGAGAGCAAGACCCGTGAGACAGGACCCACAGCCAAGGTCAAGAGATAGAAATACATTCTAATCTTCCGACTACAAAGGGACCAGCCCTAGATAAACAGAATACATCCTCATAATTCCGAGCTGCAGTGCTCTATTTTGTGGTCTCTAAACGCATGGTACAGCTGAGTGAAACAATGGACAGTGATCGGTGGTGAGAAAGATAAGCCGATCCCAGGCAGCCAGACGCAGGCTACAACAAGTGTGCAACAAGTGTTGCGATGAGCGAGACATGGTCTGATAGGCAAAGGTGTTGTACACAAGTTACAATTCAGACACATAATCATTCACACCACCTTGAAAGGGTGCACAGTGAGCTGAGAACCATTTCTGGTCCCAGGCCTGTGAAGATCAGCTCTAGCCAATCACAGTTTAGTACACTATGGGTGGATAGCAATGGGCGAGAACTAATAGTAGCCCACTACTCTGCAACAATGTATTAGTAAATTGGGGATGGGACAGGCCAGTCACCTGACATTAAAGTCCCCACAGAATAACACATATATGTGACGATATAGGTGATTAGACTCCTGACGGCCAATCCCACACAGTGATAGGTTTTCGGAGAGCGGCCCAAGTGACGAGGGAGTAGTGACGTATTTTTTGTACAAAACTGGCCTGCGAGCCAGAAGAAGCCGAGACATACTGAAATTCACCTGTGTTCTTGTACCAATCCCTATTGGTTTTGTCTGTAATATGCCACAGTTTGAACTTGCCGTTGACTGAGTCCTCTGTGTATACTGGGGGAGGGATTTGGGCCCTCCAAGTCCGCAGACTTCCAGCATTGCTCTGGCATACCTGGGAGTCTGTCCCCAACGAGTTTCAGATGCAGATATCCATTGCTCCATATACAGATATCCATTGCTCTATACAATGCTCCATTGCTCTATACATGCACTTCGTTTCCGTAAGCGTGCAGCACAAGGAGCACATCACCATAACTAGTTTACATATTCTGCATGCTGCCATAGTTTTGCTATGGATACAATTTGCTGTCACCCATCTCAGCGACACACATTACCTCTACCTCTACCTCGAGTGGCCTAAATATTAAGGCAGTCCTGGAACGGTTCAACACTGTTACCTGCAGGAGATAAATGGAGCACAGCAGCGAACACTTCACCTAATATACATGCAAGACATGATTTGCAGTCACACATTTACAGAAGCACATAGTGTGCTCCCCTTCAGACTCTATAGGATTCCCACTTACACACATTTCTGTCATAGAATCCGGTTAGTCTGTTTCAGTGCTGTGACATTTCACGTGTAAGTAGCACCCAGGAGATGGGTTCTCAATCCTCCTCAACAAATCAGCTCGGTCAGCAGGCCTTACAGTACCACAAGGTATATGCCTGTAATATGATCCCTATGAGAGGTTAGACGTCCTGCCCGTTGCCTCGCGGCCCCTTTCTGCCTTCACTCTCTAGCACCCCTGTGCTCCACCCATACCATCTGTTTCTAGCACCCCATGCCCCACATGCCCAAGACATGGCCACTATTCGCCCTATCCTTCCACTGCATTTAGTAAAAAAATAGCCTCCGCTGTCCACTGCTTTGCTCCATAGACGGCCACAATGAAAATAGGACTGAGAGTAGTTAACGTGCCCCATTTCTCAGTAGCCATCTTCTTCTGTATCATTTTTAACTTGAGACATAGCCGGTGTGTAATTCCCCAACTTAAATGAGGCAGCTACTAGTTCCGTGGACAACATGCCTGGGAGCTAACTGCTTTAAGAATCTTGTATTCTGGGTTTAAATGGCTGAAATGGCTCGGAAACTCAAGTAAACATACTTGCTTCGTTTTGGTCTTTACCTTGGTTTTTCAAACTGTTACCACTCAGTAACTCCTTCCTGCAAGGAGCTTATTGCAATTGCCCTTCTGTTTATTTCTGCATGCCATTGCCTCCCTCTTTCCTGTGTAAGAATTTCTTTTTTAATATGTATTATATACACATATATGTATACTAATCCATTTGAACCAAGTGACGCATATGCCAGCACCACCTAGTAACCATTGCTGGAAGTTCACCTACAGTTCAGAGCCCCATCAGTAAAGCATTAGGAGTATGCAAATGGTATCCAGTCAATGTATCTAAAATGTTGCTGTGGTACATTGCAGTGTTTTATGGTATTACGGTCCACTCTGAAAACATTAATTAAATAAATAAAGTGAAGTAGGGTAAAGGGGTTAAAATGGGTCAGGTGAGGTTGGGGGTGGCGTTATATATATATATATTTTTTTACATTTGTAAAGCGCCACACAGCCCAGAGGCATCGGGGCGCTGTTGCACGAAAATGACTTAGTTGCAGTGCAGGGAGGGGTAGATCGAGGGTGTTACAGCGAGATTGTGTCTACCCCTAGCCTGGAAAAAAGGACGTTTGCCTTTACAGAGGTTATACAGTTGACAGGGCCCAGGTGGGGTTTATACAAACAGCATAGTTTTTATTGCTTTCCTGAAGCCCAGGTGGGATTCAATGCTTCTGATCTTGGCAGGTAATAGGTTCCAGTTGGTGGCGGCGAGGACTGGGAAGCTAGCGCCCCCTGCTCTGGTTCTGATGCTTTTTGGAATAACTAGGCGGTTAGTGTGGCTCAACCTAGTTGGTCTGTTAGAAGGGGGACCAGAGAATCTCTGGGTAATAAAACAGGGGGTTTGGAGTGGACCTCCACAAATAAAAAAATATGTATTTGGTCCATAATGAAATGTACCACTCTGTAATTGTGGTCGGTAAAATCACATATAACGTATGCACAATAGTCCAAATGCAAGCCTTTTGCTCCAGATAATTGTCTTCGGCTTGCACTATAGTGCTACTTCATGCATAGGTGAACCTTCAGAAATGATAGGTGGCGCTGTGACATGTGTGACTTGGCTCAACTGGATAGCTCTACTTTCCCATTGCAGGTGAACGGATTTCATCAAGCCTTTGTAAATCCACAATACATTTGCTGGTGTTTCTTTTTAATATCTATATATATATATATATATCCTGTAATTATGGTTAAATTGTCTTTCCCATAAGAAGAGCAGTTGTTGGGTGGCTTATAACGTTGGCACAATTCAAAGAATCTGCACAAAACTTTGCATATATGTATATATCTATATCTAAATATACATATATATAGTCTGTGTGTGAAATATACAAATCCATTTATATATATATATATATATATATATATATATATATATATATATATATATATATATATATATATATATATATGATGAAACATCACAGTGCAGGTATTCACTTGGTCTCAAGGCGATATTCCTGTATTTCAGATGTCTAGGCGCTTGCCTATAACTGCAACTTCTGTGTCTGCCCAAAAGTTTGAAATAATCCAAAACAATGAAAAATGAACTTCATAAGAATTGCAAAAGTATTGATTTAAGAATAGAAAATCCAGATCATAAAAAATAAGAGATTCTTTTTGTCTTTTTTGAGGATATATTGATAGTCATCAATGCAATTTGCAAACTTGTCTAACAGGTGCTCTGCCATAAGATACCTACATTAATTGTGGTTTATTTATTGTTCCCTAGTTCATGATCGCCTCTTTCTTTGATGATTGTTGAAGTTGCATTAGATTCTGGTGATCATCCATCGCAAGATTGGAATATTTGTTTAAATACGCAGGTATGGTATTTTGCCAGGATTGCTATTCTACTATTTTTCAGAATGAGATTTTCAACAACTTGAAAGGAGGAAGGAAGGACCTTAGCTTAGTTATGAGTGACCTACGTTCTGTCACTGTCACATTGTCGCGGTGTCAATCTGTGGCTTCGTTCAGTGCATTACAGCTGACTGCGGCTGGCAACCCCAGGGAAACCTTCAGAGGGAGAAGCAATGATCTGCTGTCTGCAGTGGGCCCTGAACTGTGAAATAATTATATGGAGCCTCAGCTTGAATGTGGCTATAGGGGCATTGTTACAAATTAAATTAAATTCAGCAGAATGAGGTACATTATACACTGTTACTGAGAGGAATAAGTGGCAAGAACATGCAAGGCACCATTTCATCGACTTCCTGAACCAGTGACACTAATGCAATTCGCAACGTGAGGAAGTGGGCACACAGCAAAGGATTAACAATTCATTCTAACGACAAAAGGAGGTTGATTAAGATCTCATTAAATAATTATATTAGTCCTCCATTCAGTTGAAGTTCACACCAGAGCGCATGCTTTGTTGTCGCTTTAGATACTACCTAATGCCCCCAAAAGCCTTTCCATTGACAAGAGATGCAGTGATGACATCCATTCAGACTGGAAATGCATGCACTGTGCATTCAGTTTTTCCTCGAGTGTTAACACCAAGGGCTGGAAGCTATCATTTTTGCCACTTGTATAATGTGCTGTTCCCCAGCTGGATTTGGTAAAGGATGACTGTGCTTCAACATAATGTGCAAAATCTGGCCCGGGCTCACATTATGAATGAACAAGGAGTAGGTTCTACTATATCTATTAAAAGTTAGTCTTTCTTTTATATTGACATAAAATAAGGACTACTTTCTGCTTTCTATATATCCCATACACATTGCATAAGGTACGTTTTCCTACAGTGCAAGTCAGGTAGAACATTTATTTTTGTAAAATACAACATTTAAATTCTGTGCCCTTCATTGCAGGGATTTAAATATATATTTATAATTTAAAATGTTACACTAGTCATCAGGGTTTGGCTTCACCTCTCACCTGTGCCGCTCCACCTACACAGAGCTTTAAAATGTGATGGACCAAAATTGCAAAGAACCGTGGCTGATCCAGCTTAGTTAGAGAAGAAATCTTCAGCAAAGCATAGTTTAGAGGAAAGGACTCCAATTGTGTGCCCACCAATGGCGAAGATACCTCCATAAATATGAGGATAAATTAGAGAGGGATGGGCTAATAAAGTGGTAAAGGTTTTCATAATAAGCCTTGGACGTGGCGGTCAAAGATCTGAGTATGCTAGACAAACAACGAAGAACCAGATGCGATAGCTACATGCACATCTTGTGGGACCCCATGTGAACGCGTGTTTCCCTGGAAGAGTTATTGCTAAACTGGGAGTCACGACACAAGACTGAAGGGCGTGCCCCCATTAGTGGCTTCGGAAGTCTTCATCAACGTAAAGGATATATTTTCTGATGCATGGACCTTCCCACTGTCAGGGGTGATGGTGTCCGAACGTTGAGCTGATCTGGAAAAGACTCATGGGCACCTGTAATGATGTGAGTGGGAGCTCAAGGACAAACCTGGAGACTGCATAGGGCTTGTGGTGTTGAAAGTGAGCAATTGGAAAGGTCAGAACAAGCGACTGAAAAACATGGCCTTAATTCAGTTTCTACTTTTCTATGTTGCTGGCACATGCATCCAAATGCTAAACATGCATGGACAATGCGTGGTTAAAAATGACCAATATTTTGGAAAGGATGCAGTGCTATACAATTGATAAACTCGTTGCTTTGCCATTTTCCTATCTGTACCCGAACTGTGCCTACATTACAGAAAACCTGCACGGTAGTATTATTGCAACTAAGTGCTTGCTACGGTTATCTGCCCGGCTCTGCTTCCCCACTACCTCTGACCTCTCTGTAAATGGACTGCATGCACAGGTCAAACTCTGACATCACTCCAAAGTATACCAAAGTACCCTGGCCATGGACTTATCCCAACCTGGTGAGCATTACACACGACAAGTGCAAATCAACAGCCAGTCTAATACCGTTGTATGCATTCATAAAAGTTGCAATTTGGTATCCAACCCTTGGAGAGGAATTTGAAATTAGACCCACGCCCGGGATACCAGTATATGTTACAACTGCTTGGAAAGTAGACCACTCTACACGCTTCTAATTGGGCATCCGCCAGATTGCAAAAATTGAGTAAACTTTTAATCTACACCTGGGATTAAATATTCCCTCTTACTTAAATTTTAGTAGAGCCCATTACTGAATCTCAGCATACGACATACAGCAATGCAGAGCAACGGCGTGAGCTGTGTAGGTTGTGAAAATGAGGTATGTAGATAAAGAGAGAGAGTAATCTATACCTGCACTGACGCAAATAGATTGGACAGTCCAGTCATTGATGGGGGAAAGCCGTTATCAATGCTGTATGGATCCACATGTTATGTATGATGACATGGGTAGGAAATTCACAGCTAATATAACCACACACCATTGTTGCCTCTGTGTCTTTCCTATCATTAAAGCCAAATGTATTGTTATCCAGCACCCGTCTGTGTAAAAAATAAAAATATGGCAAACATGGCTGGCTGCAAAATGGGCCAAAATAAATGGAGTTCCGCTCTCATTCCTGGGGATCAGATATGGCATTCCTAATGTCAATCATCTGTGGTGGCTACCAGATATAAATACTTTTCTAACTTCTAAAGCAGTCTTTCCATAGCTTTTGATCTATAGTCTAGTTGTGACCTGCTCTTCCTGTCCGTCCTTCCACTGGGTAATGAGCAAATCACAGGCCTCGCCCCAGGAATCAAAGACGTCCTCCGTAGAGTCTATGAGCTTGGAACTCGAGGTGCAAATACTGGAAGCACAGTGAAGCGAGTTGGTCGAAACGGGAGGACATTCATTGTTCTGTGGTCCAGAAGCGCTCCCACTAAAGCCCACCTCATTGAGGTTAATTTCACTTTTGGAGGCCTCCGTCTCTTTGAAGTCCTGCCACATACAGTGCGGCTGTATAAGTCCATCGGAGATGGTGTAGACTGGGTCTGCATTGGGCTCAGGTACATGCCCGTTCATCTTGGAGAACAGCAGACCCAACCTCTTGAAGGACTCTTTCTTGGAGCTAGAGAGCCTTTGCAGTTTGTTGCCGTTGCGAATGAACGACCGCTTACTCAGTCCATTGCTTTTTGGCTTCTCTTCCACAATTTCAATTCCCGACATTGTCTTTATTAAAGCTGAGACATTAAAGTCTTTCTTTTTGTTTGCTACGCTGAAGGAAACACTTTTGTCTTTGGCCCGGTCATCGTTCATCTCATCCTTCTGGGAGACCTCAGTGCTGCTGGTTGAATAACTTCTTCTCGGTGGCTTCCTGTTTCCCAGGAGATCAAGGACCTCATATCGGAAGCTGGAAATGTCCTGCTTCAGCTCCTACAATGACAGAATACAGTGTTTAAAGATGGAGATCATAGTAAAATACCAGCTTAAATACACAGCTATATCCTACAAAAAGTGTCTACCAAACTGAAAATAGTAAACCACATGCCATTTGAGATTAAACCTTGAATACATTTTGTATGGAGCTAAATACTTTACTTAATTTCCATTGCATAAACGCTTGAGCACCACAGGGCAGGTAAACCAAGCAAGGCATCAATGTAGGTATAGGGATATATCACGCCAGACCAAGTGGTGGTAATGGTAATTCCATTGGGTGGTATTCCGGAGGATTTACCACCGGACTACTGCCCAACTCGTAATGAGACCGAATCTTGTGTAATGAATCTAATGGGCCTCATTTTTTTTTCGGCGCCTGGGTATGGGCAATTACCAGGGGATTACAGTCCTGGCGGACCCGGTAATTGCCCTTTCCCGGGTGCTGGAAAATACAACTCTCCATTCCCATTTGAGTCCCATTGTACTCGATGGGAATGGGGAGGTCGGATGCACCAGCACCATTTGTGAATGGTGCCGGTGAATCCGACATGGTCTGCTCGCAGGTGCCGGTCCGCCCGGTCAGACCTGGCGGGTGAAAAGGCACCCGCTCGCAGACCTTGTAGTTTGCCGGTCCAGTAACAACGGTATGGGCAAACTTACCAGTACCATTGTTACTGGACCGGCAAACTTATAATGAGGCTGTATATTTACATTTAGTGTAACGATCTGTGATGTATGAGTACAATAACTGATCTGCCTGTCCTGCTACCACAGCCTTTAGGGCATGTTCCCATTCGCCCAGTCATGTCTATTTCTAATACCTATGTGCCACATGTTAATCTTAAATCCATGGTAATCCTCTTAATAAATCTCGGCTCCTGGCCCACCAACCTTACACCAGTCTTCTAATGAGCCTCTTTCAATAGTTTCAAGTCTGATCTGTTCATTCACATTATTTAGTCCTACTCCCCCATAATTACTCCTGCCTGCCTAGCACCACTGACACCTGTCTACATTTCTCTGCTTAGGTCAGCTAAGAGTAAACCCATCCTGCAAGATGTTTCAATGTTGGACTGTCTTAGTGATGAGTCATTTCCAAAACCCTTGAAATAATTGTATTATGTATTTGGAAAGACACACCCCAAAAAAGCAAAGCTTGTCCCATGCAGTCTGTTTCGCTTTCGTAGTGTTTCGTCCAGTTCTAAGTGTTTAGAACGAGCACAGTTAGTTTGTGGTCTGCTAGTTAGACTCTTGTAAGTCAACCTTATTCCGTTTTTTTTCTTAAATGTGGTCCCCCTCATATCACCCTATCGTTGCCCCTACCCTACATCCTCTGGCATACCATAAACACACACATGCACACACGTATGAAACAAAACAAAAAGTAAACTTACAAGAGTCGAACTAGCAGACCACAAACTAACTGTGGTTGTTCTAATTCAGAGGTATTGAAAATGTGGGGGTAAAGGGGAGAAAAGGGCCGTGGCTGCATTTCCAGGTGGGCGGCTGCGGCCCTACCCTGAAAAGTAAAATGAAAATTGTTGCAGCTTGTCCATACTGGGTGAGGGGATGTCGACCTAGTGGCCCCCTCACCCATTATGGATGAGCCGAGGATCCAGCCCAGTGAAACACTGAGTGCTACCTCAGCTACTTTTTTCTAGCTGAGGGAGTGCTCCTGTGCTGGCTGAATTGTCAAAGGGAAACATCAGTTTCCCTTTGACAGTTCAGTTCCCCAGCCGTACATGCTCAATGAGCCATGCAAGGCTCGGGGTGCTTTGCTTCGCCTATGCTTGGAAAAGGTGGTATCTTATACCAGTGTAAGTTAGCTCCACTTCACAAAAATTCATACTCATGATTCACAAAACAGCTCAAATGTAATAGGTACTGTGGCAAGTCAGAAGAAGGATGTGGACACCCGGAGGACATGTTTCACGAGATTGAATGAAGTAAAATTATACGGCCTAACTTTCCCTATCTCTATGGGTGGTCCCTGCCTCTGCTACTAAGGTGCCAGTCACACACTTGTGAATGTCCAAAGGAATAGGTCTGCTGCCCAAAAGTAACCTAACTGGCCCTACCACTATGAAAAATAACTTGGGTAAGGAGAATGACTCCCTTCTCCTGAGGGTACTTCTAGTACCAGTCTGTTGGATTCTTTATTCATACATAATTCTCAAATAGTCTCTTGCGATTTCTAGGATCAGTCTCTGTAACTCTTCAAATTGACTATTAGCTTTTCCATCCTCCTTGTGAATCCCCTTTGGGGATCTTTTATAAGATCTGTATTCCTGGTTGATGTTTTCAGCATATCCTTGGAAAATACAATTTCTCTGCCAGGCGTGCCCTTCTGGGAAATTGTAGTTCCGCTTGTTCTGGCCTACTTGACTTTGTACATTGCTCAACTGAACAGTCCCTCTGAACTCTGGCTCATAATGTTCTTTTTTTTCTGTTATTTTATGCTCTTCTTGCACAGAATATCGAGTTTCTCTCCCTGTTTCCCATGGTATTGTTATCCACTGTTCTTTTCTCTCAATAGTCCAATTTTCAGTAATTCTTTCTCTTACATCACAACACGTTAGGTTAATCAGTTTCAGGTTTAACTTTTCCTCATTACTTCTACTGGGACGAGTTGCTTGCATGGTATTATGATTCCCTCTAGGCCTCCCGTTATTCCTGTTCTCCCCGTTACCTCCGACTGTGTAGAAGAACGTCTTCGGGAGCCTTTTTCCTCAGGGAGCTTCTGTGGTGCTCCGTATCGCTGTCGGTTTATTTTCGTCTGCTTTTTCTTCATCTCGTTTTCTCTTCGCCTCTTTGTGTCTCAGTGAGCAGAGGAGCTCTCAAATTATCTACTGTAAGTACATATTTAACTTTTTCCCTCATTATTTCAATGTCTTTTAAATTCAGTAGTTGGTCAACTGCAAACATTTCACAAGTTCTGTTCTGTTGGCAGCACCAATTATCATATAATATTGAATGTGCTGCATGTCTTTTCTAAATTTTCCCTTTTCTCATTTTGTTCCTATTATTTTGATCATCAAATACAAAGTCATAATGCATCTTAATTATGTTGATTTAGACTTTGATGAAGTTGAATTTATAATGAAATAGACCTGACACTGAGAATAGCAAGGGTGGGCACGGGGGAGAGCTAATGTACAGATATCTTAGGTAACATGAAAGACCAATGATTGCTCAGGGTTTATAAGTTAATTTTAAAACTTGGAGTAATAAGTAAATTGAGAAGAAAATACATATTGCAGCTTGACAAGTATTTCATGTGATGTCCTGATTCTTTCTCTCAGGTGACAGCTAAATGCGTATGGAATTAGAAGAATTCACACTGTTGAATGTATCGCCCCACAACCACATGTGTCCATATGAAGGATCTGTTCATCGTGCACCAATGCCCTCAGGATAAACCAAGGACAGAATATTGCTTTATTTTTACTAGATCAGCGGAGTGGCTGGTCTTTCTCAATTAAAATAAGATGAATGTATATTTCATAATATGGAATGCTCCCCTATGGCAGGCACTTGACAGGCATGGTATGCAAATATTGGAATCAAAACGCTATTATTTATTGAATTTATTGAATATGCCGGCTTCTTCTTTGTCCTTCAGTCTGGATCTAGAGCAGGATATGATTCAGAACCTGCCCTTGCCGGCATGATGGAGGATTTACACTTGGCCCTGGATATGAGTTGTATTTCATCCTGTGTCATGTTGGCCTTTTTAGCAACCCACTGGCCACAATTGCTTACTGCCACACCTATGAGGCCGTGTGGAGATTGGGGGCACTGCCCTTAATGCCTCTCCTTGAACCTGCATGGCAGGGTGGAACTGTTGAGCATGAGGGGCTATTTAATACCCGTGGGTCTTTTTCCTAATGAGTCCTTTCCCCGCTGTTGTTTAATGCCTACGTCAAGCGGCTGTGTGACATGACGAAGAATAACCTGCAACGCCATCAGGATGCTGGTGACATGCGCATGTATGTCTCTTTCCAAGGCAGCCCAGGGAAGGTGTTTGTATCCCTGACAACCTGTCTGGCTGAAGTGGCCCTATACCAGTTACCGAGGTATACCGCCACATGCATGCTCAAGTGGTTATACGGGTAAAGGCATGGTGTTTTCATCTTAGGCCTGTAGTGGGATCGAATGCCCTAAAATCTTTGGTGCACACCTTCTTTTCGATGTTTATAGACTGTGTGCTGTATGCCAGTGCGGCTATGCACCTAACATCAAAATTGCAATTGGTACAGATGGGAACTACTCAAATGTTGTGGTGTATCAGGTTTTATAATGTTATCCCCCTTCTGAACAAATTTCATTGGCTTCAGGAAGATTTCTGTTTGAAGGTCACATGAACCATTAGGGACTGTGAATCCTTGCAGGTGGATGCATCAATTCACCTACTTTCAGGAGTGGCACCCCAAAGTGAGTGGATAGAACTTGGGTTGTCACTGGGGGTCCACTGTGAAGAGTTTCAATGTCCTGGAGACTTGTTCCTTGAGATGCATGCCAACGTTATCCAAGTTCGGGCGTAAAGTAAGGCCCCTTCTTCTGTTTGGCAGTTGATGCATTTGTGCTATAGATGTTGGCATCTATTGATATTTAATCTTCTACAATGTTGTGTATTAAGGTTGCCCGGAGTCAGGTAAGTCTGCAGAAATACTTTATTTATTTAAATACCTGGAATACAGCAGCAGTCCCCTCAATGACATCTCCACCCGGCTCTCTTTGGAATACTAACATTCTTCACCATCACGTTATACGTTGCATAAGACCCTTGCTGTCATTCTGATTCCACTGGAATGCTTTGATGTTGTATACAATCAACTTAACTATTTACAAAATTCTACCAATAACATTGTGCTATCCTCTTTAGTGGCAAGTTTAATACTGCAATCAATACCTTTTAATTTTAAAATGGAAACAAGAAAAAGATGGCAAAAAATGTGCATGTTCTGTTGAAGGGACATATCTAAATGTTCGCCCGGAGCATTTGGGTATATGGGGGGTCTGTAATTGTGGACACTTGATTGGAAAGTCTATGGGCTCATTACATGTTTGACAGTCCAGAAATCAAGTGCCGGTAATAAAGCATACCTGCACCTTTCCAAACCGACAAACTACAAGTCTGCCGGTAGGAGCTGTGATCTACCGGCAGGCCTGACCTGCCTGTAGCACAGGCTGTTAGGGGCCTGAGCTACAGGCAGGTCAGGCCGCAATCACCTGCACCAGTATTACCAGTGCCTGTCATTACTGCATTCCCATCCCATGGAGTCCTATGGGAATGGGGATTTACCAGGGTCTCCGCCGCACATAATATCCCAGCAATACTGGGATTTCGGGAGGCAGAGATGGTATCCTGCCGGAATTACTGGCGGGATCCGGGGGGACTTGCAGTCAGCCTGTATGTTTCCATTGTACTTGATTTACTTGGCGGTAGGTCATTTATTACTAAATCTCAGAAGTTCTGCTGTGATGCGAAATAAGGACTCTACATTGGAACTGACATCACTGGCAGTGCCCGCGGGATCAGATACTTCTGCGTGTTCCTATGTCAAGTGTTTTGTTAACGATACTTTGATTTACACGATTTGCACTGGGTCGGAGTGGGCAATCATTGCTTCAGATTGTTGCCTTTGTCATGCGTCAACAGGCACAGGCTAGGGGTCAGTTACGTAGCTCTTTATGAAACGCCCTTTGTATTCTGTAGGGTTGCTAGAGCAAATGGCTAGAACCTGCAGTTAGCTGGATATTTTGGACTATGATTCTCATGTTCCTGCACCATTGGCAATGCTGGCTATGCTAATAGGAGGTTTAGTCCAAAACACACCGAGAATTGAAGGTTACCGACTCTTGGCCTAGCGGAACACTGCATCTGGATCACCCAGAGACTGCGTATACCCGCCTCCAGGTGTTGGAGAGGAGTTTGCAGTTTTCCACTGCTGACGACCTGTGGAAACTTAATCAGAATGAGATGTTTTGCTGGAATCGTACCTTAAAGTTTTCTTCTGTTAATCCCTCATTTGTTTTGGAATTTCTTATCATTGCTGCCACATATCGTTTCACTAAATTCCGAATGACTTCCTGGAAAACAAAATATGAGTAGTTATACAATAAGGAACAATTTGTTTCCTACATATATCCAGTTATTGTTCTCCAACATCATACACAATGGAGTTTTGTTCATTACTTTTTGTGTGGATTTAAAACTTTAATATTCATATAATCAGTTGGTGATTTATATAGCGCTTCATGCTGGATACATGCAGTTTCAAAGCACGGTACTAATCAATGTCACTAGTATTAGTCCTGCACGGTTCTCACCATAGGCACTCTGAGGCGAGTTGATTTTGAAGGGCTGAGTCAGCCCCGCTGCGATATCGAGCCCATGGCATCATACATATCAGGTGAGGGCTCTGTCCTACTTGGCTGATGACAGACTAACAATAACTTGGATATCCTGATCTACTGATTGCTGGCGCGTATAAAGATTGAGCCGCATCGAGACCCTCGGATTCACGGACAATGGACTGTCTTCAGTGAAACGTTATTGTTCAAGTTCCCCATTGACTAACATCTGCTCACCGCCCCCTTTCTTATCCTATATTATTGATAATCCTGGGTCATTGCAGCCACTTCCTTGAAACCGCCCTGGGCTCCTTAATGAAGGAATATAAGGTGTAGAAACACACGTGTCTTTGAGAACTCGTTAAGTGAAAGATGGAGACACTCGGGGTTCATAGAGTGGCACAAAGTTTATTTCTAACCAACTTTTGTTTAGCAATATCTACGAGAACTAATTAGAGATGCCATTTTGTGGGATAGTGCCGCTTCTGTCATGCCTAGACCCTGTTTCTTGGCAGTTAGGCCCAGACAACTCCTTTAGGTGTAGGCCAGCAATGATTGATTTGCATCTTGCTTCAACCTGTAGACACGCAAACTAGGTAGAATGTGATGAAATACCAGCACAGTAAATTTCCACTGGTTGAGTGTTTCATCCTCACCCCTCACTCTAAATTTGTTGCGAGTATGTGCAACCATGCCACCCTTCCGCGTTCTACTTAAAGACTCAAGTTGCTCCTCACTAAGGAGGGCAATAAGGCCAAAACCAGTTTGTTTTGCCAATCTTTGCCAGGACCAGTGGCGTACCGAGTGGGAGAGGTGGGGTAGGAGGGGCAGCTTACTCCCAAGTGCTTCTTTTGAGAGCCAGGCCAGGACAATTAGGGTGCTGAGCAGCTCAGCACCCTCATTGTCCTGGCAGCAGGACACCTTTTCCATTGGGGGTTTGAACAGCAGAGGGGCTCTCAGAGGCAACTCACACGTTGCTCTGTGTCAACAGAGCACTACAATGGGGGCCATTAGGCACTGATGGGAAGGAGGGGAGCTATTAGCAGGGACTTTTGACCCTTATGAAATGTGAATGAGGGTGATCAGAAGTGAGAAGGGTGCATAATGCTGCATGCTTTAGGAAATAATGACTATGGCTTTAAAACCCAAGGGGGATTTGTTAGGCTCACATTAATCTGAATGATGCTATTGTGATATTACATGCAGGATGGGGAGAATAAAACTAAACCCACTCTTATTGCTCCTTTGCGATGTTTTTTTCTGTGAAGTCACTTCTGTCAGTGCAATCCATATACAAATTAGGAAGTAGACTGGCATTTGGGGGCAGCCAGTCTAGGCCTTGTTTACTGTGGCATGCCTTTTTTTGTACATTCTGTTCGGGGCAGCAGTATTGTGGTGTGCGCCTGCTCGATCGGCTGCCTGTCTGTTGACAGCGGTCTGGAGCAGGACACTGACAGTAGTGCAGCCGTAATGTCTGGCTCTGCACCCTCCGTGCAGAATGGGGGCATAGCAGGAGCACGCTCTGTGTCCCACCCAAGGCCGTTGACTGCACTGCTGGCCAATAAGGGGCAGAGCCAGATGCTGAGCAGGAGCACACAGCTCCATGCCCCACTCTTGTCCGAATATTGCAGGAAGAGGTTACAGAGTGAAGTCATCATATGGGGGGCAGGTACGATTTTGTGTCTGTTTAGCATTCATTTTCTAAGGTGCAATTGGGAGACTGAAGTAGCAGGACTTTTTTCGTTGCTTCCCACTGCCTCTCCTTTCTTGCAATGCTGGATAGGGGGGGGAGAGAGGGCAGTCATGGGGCAATAAGGCTGAAACAAATGTTTGTTGCTCATTTTAGGAGGGGGGTGTAACTTAATTGCTCGGGCCAAACGGCTCTTTTGGGGGGCAGGGTAGGACTGATTTTACTACTTTGGGCCTCCTGCCATACAAAGACAAGCTTAGTCTTGATCCCAGAGGCGTACCTCAGAGGTTGAAAAGCTTTTCCATTGTATGTCCCTTTCCTTGTGGTGTGGAGTATGCTGATGTGAGGGTTTGTAGGCCTGTTATTAACATTTTAGTCTAAAGAGAGGCAGCAGAGCCCTATATAGAACCCTAGCAGATGAATAACATCACAGTACATATATAGGTACTCAATGTGTAGGGACTGGAGAATCTGCTTCTTTGGGCCACACTTCTTCCACCAGCTTCTCTAGATTCGCTGCATGCAGCAATGACAGGCATGGGAATCTGGGCAGGCCTCTGCATCTGCTGTCGCCTCATGTAGCGAGTGTGTCCTGATACTGTACCTCTTCAATCAGCAATGACTGCTGCCATAATAAGCCTGTGGAGCCATCATTGTGAGGGAGTTGTATGAAATCTGCCTGCTTTTTACAGGTGTAGAAAAAAGGGCAGTCTGGGGGGGGAGGGGTGCTGCAGGAATCTGACCAATCTAGGATAATCAGTACACTGATCATCATGGTAGGCTTCGGATTCCTTGTGTGTGGCAGTGAACCCCCTGGGCCCGCGTTTACACATGGGGTTCCCGCTCCATGCAAGGAATAATTTGAGAATGGGGCAATCGTGAGAAATTTCTTGACACCTTCTTGTCTACTGGAGAACACCGCCTGGATTTCATGCATAAACAAAAGATGTTCTTTCTCTAAAACGCACAAGTGCATGAGTTGCTGTTTCTCTACTCCTAGAATGGAGATTGTTTACCACTAGTGTGGCCTGGCATAGTTTGCCCTTTGGGGCAACAATCGGACCCCAACCAGTGGATTAAGTGGGATGCTAAATCGAGGGGGACTCTCATTAGGGAGCCTGGCCTAAGTGTGAGTGTACTTGGGCCACACCCCCGACCAGAAGGCCTGGTGAAAACAGGGGAGCTGGGGCGCAATGGCATTATCACCTTCAGTGATATGGAAGGGCTGCTACTGTGTGATGACTCTGTACTACGAAACAAGAGGAGGGCCGGAGGCCCCAGCCTCTCCTTTTGTTTCTGATTAAAGAGTCACACGCAACATGGAGCTTCATTTAAAAGTATTTGTGCTGCATGATGACTCTTTACTCAGAAAGAAAAGGAGAGACTGGGCCCTCCAGCCCTCCTCCTGTTTCACAGCTCAGAGTCTTCTTGCACCCATGTAGAAAAAGCCACGGTTACACTGGCTGTCTGAAGATGTCAGTACTTCCGAAGTGCTGACACCGGCAGGCAGTCCCTGTAAATGTGCAGCACCTCGGTTACACAGCTGCCCAAGGTTGTGGTATGGGTGGGACTAGTCAGGGTGTCTCGGGAGACTGCGGGGCTTGGCCCCGGCCCACTTCAAGCCCGGTCCAACAACCTGATATGGCTTCAGTCTGTCAATTTCGGCCAGGGGGAAGGTCAGCTTTCATCAATTTATTTTGCCGGAGCATTATTGTACATTCACCCACGGGCACTCGCTTATTGCTATGGCAACCGATAGCTTTAGCTTTAATTATGGACCAGAATAAGGCAAAGGGCCAACACAGTGCTTCCCCGGTTCATATTGTGAAGTGGGCATGCATCATTTATTTCTGTGTAAATGGATTTCGCTCACAGCCCGCCCCACTCTTGTCAAAAAGTGGCATAGCCGAATGAAATGCACTTGTAAGTGGATTTCGCTCACTGCCCGCCCCACTCTTGTCAAAATGTGGCATAGCCGAGTGAAATGCACTTGGACATCCCCAGCGTGTTGTATCCAGCACTGCCAAGAACAGGGCATTAACTGTCACGCTGCGCTGCGGTCCTCACCTGGTAGTGCTGATTCTGAATCAGGTTGTCAGCGTGTCGTTCCTGAAATTAAAAATGCACATTTGCATTAGAAAGGCAATAACGCAGCCGGTGCTGCAAAGGTCCCCTGCCGGCTCTAAAGAGGGCGCCGAAGGGCTGCGCTGCTAAGAGCGGCGGGAACGCAAGCGCCGTTGCGAGCGGAAATGAATAAGGTGTCGTGCACCGGAAACAGCCTTACCGTGAAGGTCTTCAGGTTCTCGTGCTTTTTGTTCTCGTCCTCCGAGTCCTTGGCGGGGCACACTTGACAGTGGATCCATTTGCACAGATACCAGATGGACTTGGGACTCGGGATGATGTTGAAAGGGGGCGGCAGGGTCCCGCCTTCGTCGAAGTAGCTCATCCAGAGCTTAGTCCGTGCGAACTTCCACTCGATGTCGGCGTGGTCCTGTGGGGGATCAAGCAGAGGCAAGGTCAGCGCCCCGAGCTGCCAGGAGCATGCGCAGATCAATGCTTGACGGGCATGGCTGCTCTCAGGCTACTGGGTGAAAGGCTGATGTATATTTGCCAACATTCTGTGACCAAAAAGATGTAGGATTTTTCAAGTTTCAAAAAAAAATATTCGCATAACAATGACATCACAGGAAAATACAAAACATACATTGTTGCACATTTGAAGCATTCGAAAATACACAACCCATCAAACAGCACAACAAATGAAAGATGTTCAAATGTTAAAAATGTATAATTCTGAATGGTAAATTAATACCAAATTCAATTATCTAACTTCACAAAAGTGAATCACACAGAACTGGTAGGCAACGTTTGCAGCATCCTGGGCAATACATATGTAATCCTGCAGTGCAAGTTGAACACTGAATGACAGTCGGATGGGCAGATGCTGTGTGATGGTGGTGCGCTCTGCCACTTGCCTTCACTGGTGGTTCAACTAAGGGTTGTACCGGCAAGAGTGCAGGACAGAGTCACGTAGCTGTCAAGTCAGTGGATTGGACTGAGCATAATCAAAGTAATCACCTACCAGCCCACTGTACAGATAGACTAATTAATGTGTTGCATGCTTTGTCCTGCAGTCTGCCTTAGAGTCACATAAATTACTTGCCACTGTAGAAAGCAGTAGGATCTGTCACCCAAATCTGTAGGCGGTAGGACTGCTTAAAAAGCAGTAGACTACTGCCTAAATCTGTAGGGTTGGCAAGTATGCTGATGCTCCAGGGCCGCCTTATACCACAGGCAGTGAGCTCTAGTGCAGCTCTGTTCATATTAAGGATAAGCTATTGACAGCCTGCCTAGATAAGATTAGTGTAAACACAATATCACACTCAGCATAGACACAAAATCACACAATGTTATGGACGATCAGAACCAATGAAACACTATAAATCCTACAACAGATAAACCCCAAGCAGTGCAAATGAAAACAGAGCAATGGTTGTGGGCTCTTGGTGGTTCTGGGCAAGATTGCTAGATGCTTTCAACCTATGTCCCAGGTCGACAACTAAATATTATCAAAAGCACACCACCCGGCCTCACGACAACACACTCGTGACCAGGGTAGGAAATGGACTGGAACAAGATGGAGCACGTCCGCCCAGACCAGTCTTACCGGGGCAGCATTCAGTTGCCCAAGGCCCAAACCCCCCAGGCTAGGCTAGCCCAGGGACCTCCAAGATCTGTCCCTGAGCCGAGGCCTCACCCAAAAGCAGCTAGTTCTTCAGTAGACTCGTGAACACGAGTCTCGGGGCCTGATTCGTGGAATTTTTTGCACAGTGCAAAGTGACTTTTCAGTGGTGCAAATTGACTTTGCACTGCCAACAAACACCCTGATTCATGGAACCGTGCAAAGTGTCTTTTTGCCATGCAAAGACACTTTGCACTGCAAAAATGCACTTTGCACTGCAAAAAATACACTGTTCACTGCTCCATCCTGATTCATTGAACAGTACAAAGTGTCTTTTTGCCGTGCAAAATCACTTTGCACTGCAAAAATACACTTTGCACTGCTCCATTCTGATTCATGGAACTGTGCAAAGTGTATTTTTGCAGTGCAATTGACTTTGAACGACAAAAAGACACTTTGCACGGTTGCATGAATCAGGGTGTTTGTTAGCAGTGCAAACTCAATTTGCACCAGTGAAAAGGCACTTTGCGCCGCGCAAAAATGTGCATGAATGAGGCCCTCAATGTTTAAGTATGAGCTTCATGCAGAAACAGCCAAAGGCCCAAATCCTCTTCACAAGCTGTGCAAATTGCAATTTACAGAAATGTTTTTGTTAGGGTGAGTATTGTGGCAAATGAAAAGAGCAGGGAGCCCAACTTCAAAAGGGTTTCTTCTTGAGACACTATGACAGAAATATTTTAAATATTAAATTGTGAGTATTCTTAAATTCACAACATGCTCTTTGCTTTTAGGAAAATCACCAGGCTTGGGTTCCTTGAAGAGCTAGGGTGTTGCATGGCCCGAGCTTCGGCCGCCCCTCTCTGCTCCACACACACACGCACACGCCCTCCCGCCTTCCTCGCCCTACCCCAGGTGGAGGGGGTTCCAAGAGAAGAGTAATTTGTTTTTCTATTTCCAGCACTGCTCGTGTCAATACAAAGCCTGCAAAACCAGTGCACCCATTGAGCAATTGGGCACAATCAACATACCACAAAATGTTTAAAAATCCAAGACGCACTGACATGCGGACCTACCAACGTAGTTTACCTGATTGTAAGTAGGATTATGGATGTCGTTAATGTAGGACAAACACGTGCTTATATAGCACAGGACAAGCAGCAGTGAAGCTCCTCACCCACATCGATTCTTGTAGTAGAACCATTTAAAAGACACATTGGCAAGGCCAAAAGTTTTGGCTTTTGTGTTCGCATGGCGTAGGCATTTTGAAGGCACTGAGATAACCCACTACCTGTGAAGTCTTATTTAATACCTACAAACAAACCAATACTCTTGGCTTTGCCAATGCATGATTTAAATAGGAGTTCAGTGCAAACAAGAGATGTGAGGACACAAATATTGCGTATAAATCAAGTGGCTGAAGGCACGATTAGTTAAGACAGTTTTATAATCCCAAGACCGTTTTTTATAATTGTTTGTTTTGGTTAATTTAAACCTTTCGAATAGTTTAGAAAAAACTCATTTTTATATAAATACACAAAACAATTCATTCATAGCAATACACAAGCATCAATTATGTAAACAACACAGTACAGAAATAAGTATGAAAGAGTGAAAAGGAGAAGAAAAAAGAAAACACCATCTTTAAAACACATAAAGGTCCATAAACAAGTTTCAATACACTTAAACATTTTAAAACAGCCAATATTAAGGGGGTCGCTTGGGAGCACAGTACATACGTCTCCATAAATTGTCACAATCCATGTGTGAATCATTACAAACAAACCTCCCAAATTGAAGAATGCATAAGGCTAAAAGAGCAGGACACAAGACTAGTAAGTGCTTAAGTGTGTCAGGCTCCACCGAATTACAGTACCAACCATTCGATGTTGGATGGGTCTTGGCATCACGGATGTGTGAAATAGTCTTAGCGCGCAGTAGATTTATACACACTCTGAAAAACGGATGCCTTACATTGGCGCTAGGGAACTTGATGAGATAGGAGGGATGACCACCCCACTTCTTGTGCCCCTGCACGTCGACAAGATTGTATAACATTTTTTGGCCCTTACACACAACACCACTCACATAACCTCCTGGACTAGGTCTAAGCTCCCTCATACAATGAATTGTGTGGGGGGGGCGAGGGCCATTCTATGTAAACACACCATATTCCAGTGCACTCTAACTTTAAGAGCTAAAAGTCCCAATTCAAACCGCATGGCGGAGACTGGTGTACAATTTGGATCTTACCTTCTACCTTACTTAATTCCTCCGTGTCGAAGGTAAGGATGGTTTCCAAATCGTAAACGATTTTTGGAATAACTTTTGCCTTGTAGTATTATATAGTTGGAATAAGGGAGAACCGGCCATATTTGGAGTTAAACAATTTTATTCTATGAATGAGTTTGTCAGCTTTAGTCTGGATATCTAGCACTAACGCAGTCTTACATTCATTGCAATCAGCGAAACGCCTAAATTGGTGAATTGATTTACCACCTCCCAGGGCTTACCAACAACCACGTGAAGCCGGTTTTACACTTCAAATGGGTAAGCTTAATCATTTTTCTCTGTTTTAGTGATATTCAAATTATTACCTTTAGCAGAACTAGAAAACACGATGTTCCGAACCTCTGCAGACCTACCTGTGTCTGATCCAGCAGAACCAGATCATCTGCATACGCTAGGCAGTGAGGACGAAAAGTACCCAGATAAGGAGTGACAAACGAGACTGCTAGCAGATGTTGTGCCAGGTCAGAGATTGAAGAGGCAGGGAACTAATACGCAACCCCGCCGTATGCCACAATGGGCTGCATTGCTCTGAGATGTGCCTCCCAAATGGTTCAATCTTACCATGATAGAGGTGACCGAATGCAAATATATCAGTGTATTTAGGAGCCCTGGTGGAAGACCCCAATGTGCCAATTTGGCCCATAAGATCTCACGATTTACGGTATTGAAAGCAAATGGGAAATCTATGAAGCCCATGTATACCGGTGACCCCTCAAGGAGCAATGTTTTTTGTTGTATCAGGCTAATGATTAATCCATTCAGAGACGTTGCAATATTGCTCCGAATTCCAGATTGAAACCTACGCACGTGACCAGAATGTATAGCCCAGGATTCGAGTGCACCCAAAGTAAGAGCAACAAAGATCTTGCTATCCGTGTCCAGCAGGGTTATGGGTCTATAGTTCCGTGGATCCAATCAATCCCCTCTCTTGAAAATTGGCACCACGTAAGAGAATTTCCAAGTTGCAGGACCAGATCTTTCCATAATTATGCTGTTAAGTAATATATACAATATATCAGCCCAAACTCCAGGTCCTTTTTTTAGCACTAAATTTGAAATACCATTGGGACCAGGTGTTTTAGAGTTACTACAATTGCTGATGATCTGTACAATGTATGCCACTTCAAACTGTAGCGAGCAGGCAGAATCAGCGTGTTCGCTTGTCCAGTCACTAGGGAAGAACCCATCCGAATATAGCTCGGAAAAATGTCTAGCCCACTCACCACTATCTATGGGATTGAGCTGTGAATCCAACTGTTTACATTCTTGTTTGTTAGCCAAGGAACCAAATGAGGCATCCACTTTAGTGGCCAGAATTCCCAGCATTAATTCAGCATCAAGTTGAATCAATTTGCAGCGCTGCCGAATCTGCCAATTCCTGTATTTCTGTTTGAGTGATTTAATTTCTTTAACTTTAATGTTGGGGGCAATATTCCCTCTCAGCAAGACTCTAAATAGAACAACAAAGAGCTCCTTTCTGCTCGTCACTTCCTCAGAATATAGGCGAGAGTGAGTTTGTGTACCACCAGGGCCCTTTAGGAAGAAACTATCCACATGTTATAAAATTTTACAAAATGTCCTAGGAGTCAGGATTCCCCTAATAGACACAAAGAGGGCGGTAATACATTCCCACATCATATTGTTACAGTTTGTAGTAATTCTTGGGTTCCAGATAATGCGTAATCTACTTGAACTAATGCTCAAGTTCTTAAGTCCATTATCCACAATGGACGACTTTACTAGACATAATTCCACCAGCAGCAAATGGTGATCACTCAAATCACTGCTGTGCATTTCAAAATGAGAACATTTATGAAGAAGTGCTTCACTCGCATAGGTGTAGTCAATAGCAGACCCAGACTCTGTGTCTACTATTGACTACATCGAATGTGCCACGTTGAGCACCCTTTTATGTCCCCGACATATTGCCATTTAATCTATGGCAACCATTACCATTCATAAAATTGGACCATAAAAGGCCCTTCTGATCATTTACACATCTGTTTTCCTCCTTCCTTCCATTATTTGTTTCCCCAGCAATCAAAACATAACCACTAGCATTATTTGTATGGCAGTCATCGAGAGTATGCTTTAATGTACCTGGAGCTTATTTACTCTGTCAGACAAGCTACTTACTCTTAGAGGACTGCGTAGAAATATCCCAGGGAGTCCCAAAACAGCAAAACGTTTGTTGTTACTGTGAGATAGAGTTAGCTCAAAGAGATCCCAGGAGGGGGTGTTTTGGGCAGAAAGAGGCAGGTAATGGGTCTTAATAATCATAGCGATAAACATGGCCATAAACGATCATCTTGGTTAGATTCATATTTATTGTTATTGCTTCTACTGTTCTATGTTTGATGTATTCTTGTTGTTAAACTGTAAAGCGCTTTGGATTAAGGCACTATATAAATACAATAAATACAAATACAAATACCTTGAAAATGCCATATCATATCAGTGGGTGAATAAATAGCCAAACAACCCCAGTAGGCTGTGTCTCTCCTCACATCCAGCCTTTCTCCCATCTGTATTACAATGCAATATTTGTATCTATTGGGTGCTGCTCATGCACCACCCAATAGCCAAAACAAATGAAATTCAGTGCGACAAATGATAACCTGGCTGGGATTCAGTAGTGAATGAATTAATATCAACAGGAAGTGATGAGGGCAGGGAGGTTAGGATGTGTGCATGATATGTGCACCCTACATAGCATACTAAAGTTGTTGTTAGATATGTTCATTATTGAAATGGAAAGGAGATATGTTATGTAAGGTGGTAATTGTATAGCACCTGCTGACATACCTTGAAACGATGCGAGGAGGAATGCCCTTGAGAAGACTGTAGTCTATGTTGATAGTAATGAAGGAGTGGTAAAATACATGTCTGCATTTATAGCCAGATAGTGTGTGTCATTTGTAGCCAGAAGGTAGGTAGAGAAAGACTATGGGTCTCATTACAAATCAGGCGGTCGGAAATAACGGTGGCTGTAAACCTGCTGCCACCGTTGTTTCCGGACTACCTGATCCCGACTCCTGCAGGCGGGAGGTGATGTTCCCGCCAGGTTTGACCTGGCGGGTTTAACACCGCCCGCCTGCAGGCGGACGAGGAAACACCGGCAGCATTACGAGATGCTGCCGGTGTTTCCATGATCCCCAATCGCATTGAGTCCCATAGGACTCAAAGGGAATGGGGATTAACACCATTCCGCCTCTGTGATTCCTGGGAAACCGGGGTTGTAATGCCCCGGTAATTCCGGGAATCACGGAGGCGGAATGGTAATACGAGTCCGGCGGTAACCAGGCGGTTTTACCACCTCGGTTACCGCCGGACTCGTAATGAGGCCCTATGTCTCCAAACAGTAGCCCCGAATATGAAAGGCTAGTGGGCGGGTGCTGTGTCAGATTGGCAAAAGAGTCAGAGTCAAGCTATGTGAACAGCTGGACCAAATTGTGCATGCAACTCAGCTGTAGTCAATGGGTCGTAGCACCTAGTGGTCGAGGGTGGTGTATCTTTAGGGCAAGGTATAGCGCTTATCTCAAAGGTGTGCATGTGGTTATGTGAACAGCTAGGCAGAATTATTTGGAGGGGGTCAGTTGTATTCTGTGAGATGAAGTGCATTATAGTGCTGTGAAGAAAGACTGAAGCATATTAGTTTTATTCATGCAGTGCATACCGTTTAGGCGTGGTAAGGAGTGCTATGATCCCCTAATTGACTCTTGTGCACCTGAATTCCAAGCAAGTGTGGGTAGCCGGTGGTTGGTGCTCGAGCTGGGCATGAGGTCTGGGTTAAGTGCGCGCGGATGCCATAGGAAAGAGCCTGGTTATGAGTGCCTTCCCGAAGGCAAGGTGGTCCTATATGTGGTGGATGGTTAAAGGGAGGGAATTCCAGATTGTTGGTGCTTGGACTGAGAAGGAGGAACCCCCAATGTGGATTTATTTTGTCAATAGAATGACGAGAAGAAGTGCTGAGCTTGATCTGAGGTTTATGTTAGGCCGGGAGCGTGTGAATTTATGATGCATGTATTCCGGTCCTTTGTTGTGGAAGGCTCAATGGGTGATGCACATCGCCTTGAAGGTGGATAGCCATCCAATCAGAAGCCAGTGAAGGACACAGCGAGTGGGGGAGATGTGTTCTCTGGGGCCTAGGGCTAGGAGAGCCACGTTGCAGTGTTTTGTACTCATTGGAGTTTTTTAGCTGCAATGTGGGGTCCTTGGCATAGTCTAGTCATAAAAGATGAGATGATTGCAACGATTGCGGAGATTCTGTATGGGAAGATCAGGTAAGGAAAAAGGAGGGGGAGGTGCGTATGTGTAGGTAACAACATTTTACCACAGAGATGATATGAAGGGTCAAGTCAGCGTCCATAATGCATGTGAGATGTGTTACTTTGTTGGAGGTGAGGACTTGAATGACACAGTATATTTTGACATGTCAAAGCTAGGATTCTGATCCACTGCTGAAGGATTTAATGTCACCACTGTACCTCGTATCACTCTGCCGAAAGGCCTTTAGTAAGGATTTAGAACAACTGCACTTGCAAAGTTGTATACAGTGACTCCCTGATTAATTACTTTTCAGATATTAAGTAGGATCAGCGCATGTACTTAAGAATAAGAAAAAGTAAATTTCATTATTTGAGACCCTGCATATCCTGGACAGTCAGCAAAGCCCTCGAAGAAGAGCAGAGCTCAAAACATGTGTCGGCTTGTCAAAATAAAACTTACCATCCGCTACAGTATTGACTAGTCATAAATCTATTCAATTTGTTTATCAGTATCAAACAAATTTTCAGGACATATGCGTGGTCTGACTGTGCCATCCAGTTCTTCTCACTTTTAACTATTGGAGACTTGAATAGAGGATCCATTACAGGATGCAGTCACTTGCAGCTGGTCCCTTCACATCTATAGTTGGATTTGAATTACCGTGTTAGGCGCTGTGGCTTTCAGGTCTTATCTGCTCTTGGTATACATATACTAATAGCTATATTGTTCTTTCACAATTGCATACTACTAGTTACGTTTGTACAGGAAATTAAGAGACATGGAGACTGGCTGAACATAAAGTGAGAGGTGCCAGAATGGTGCCTTTTTGTGCTCACTTATGGTGTACTTTTCTACAACCACAAACCGTACTTCTGGCACATTACTGCACAAAAACAATGAGGTATTTTACTGAGCTTTGCAAACAAAAAATATGGGGTCTGTAAAATGTAGAGCAATTTTTGGGATAAATCAATAACAAAACCATTCCCTGCAAATAATGGATAGCAAAACTACAAGAAAATCATAGAACCAGTGACAACTCTTATGTTAGTTGGAAGTCATTGTTAAGTTTTAAAAATGAGTTTAATGTATTCACCTGCAATTTCATAAACCATGTATGTTGAAATGACATATATTTTCCCAGGCAAACCAATTTGCAATGCAATTCATTTACAATATGTGAAATAATATTAAGTATGAAAGTGATACATTTTTAAATGCAATTACCTCATTGTAAATGTATTCAATGTTAACGTATGTGATACTTTAAATGGGGAATGCATTACTTTTTACATCTGGAAAGCCAGATTGGTGTTTAAATATAGCTTTCCCAGTGCAAGTTTTGCTGATGCTACCGGGAACCTGACAACAAATTAATTCCTGTTTAGCCCTGAATGTATTTCTTATGGGAGAGGCTTTAAGTCCGATGAGATTAGATTGGACATCTGGAGACAAACTTACTTATCTTGCATCAGACAAATACAGTGGGACCTACACTGCAAATGAATTCCCAAAGTCCAAGAGAAATATTCTTATACAAATATTGGGGTACATTCCAATGGGCCCAAATCCATGGTCTTCTGAAGAGATATAATCTTAACTGACCACATGAGGCTCTGTTTTCCAGGCCCAGTGCTACAAATGCAGCTAATTGCACGCCGAGTGTCACCTTTAACATAGAATTATCCATTAAAATTCACCAGCGGTCCAGTTAACCATATAAGGTTTCACAAAGGGGCCTCTGAGAGCTGTTCACATGACTCATTGTGCCAACACTAAGTTTCACAGTCACAATTTAGGAAATTAAACATGTCATGTAAAAGGTCTTAGAAATGCTTTAAAACACAATTTCTAATATAACTCAACAATGATATGACTTAGGGCCAAAAGAAAAGATGTTTTGAAACCGTGCGATTCCCCTGTATAAAATGAGTTGAAATATCGGAATATTGATCAGTAATTAAAACAAGTATAAATATTAATAACTGAATTCATGATGGTCATGGGAGTCATTAAATCCATATGTCGTCAATGTGTCATGCTGCTATGAAGAGCTATGGAAGACATATTATTTTTGAGTTTAAATGTGTGCAGAACACACCCCTGTGATATGCAGAAATATTTTGACCTATTACTTGAAGCAATGTATTTTGTAGGTGTGTCAGCCTGTTAAGCAAACCAATGGAAAGACTTGAGCAATCAAAAAGCATGATGTCACCATGACACAGTGTGGGAATATTATTCATTAGATAAGCAGAAACATACAAGAAGTAGGGAGAAGAGTAAGGATACTGAAGCTGACGGAAGGGGAATCTCTGAAATTCAAATAGATGAGTGCTGAGCTTGGATAATATCTGCAGGTAAAGGGGCCTTATCCATGAAGAAGCCTTAAGAAGATTTTACCTGAGGCAGACCTGCTTTCCTAGAGGGAGAACAGGATCAGAAGGGGCCTAGCTGACTGAGGGAATTTTTTGAAAACTCTGAGGGTCCATGCTGGCTCCTTGATTTAAGCAAAAGTGACCATAAATATTCCACAAATGTAATTAGATATATGCATTGTAGAACAATTGAGGGGGGGTGCTCATTCCAACTAAAATACTTTAACATTATAGTGTGACATTGCTTTATCACTATATTTAAAGCCAAATGAAATCTGAATTACTGTGGAACTCATAGCATTTTCCTGTGCACAGTACGCAGTGGCTGATAAATTATCAACAACAGAATAGGTATAGGATGTTGTAGCCTGTTAATGTGAATTATATCATGCTTTCACTGTATTCAAAGCCGAATGTGATTACACTTAAATAAGAACAAATAACATATTGCCTTTGTCTGTGCGGTATGCACATTCTATAGCAGATAGTATTTTCCAACGCAGAAAGTGCACAATCATATTAAAGCATAGCCAATTAAATGTAACCCCAGTGTGACGGATTGCCATATTAAATAATACAATTAAGCAGGTAATTCCATCTCTGAAAGGGTAATCTGCTAATCAGATTCCCCTTTTATAAGCTCCATACCAAAATCATAGGGTGTATATGGGTCCTGTTGCATCAGTATCCTGATTTGCAGTGCCTGCTCTACCAATGGCACAGTTGCCGATGTGACTTCTGCAGTGGGAGCTAAGTCTCTGGAGTGCTTGGGTTGCATTTAAGATATGCCCCTGTACCAAAAAAACTATGAGGATCATAAGTAGCCCATGGTGGTGGCAGGTTAAACTAATAAAGCTATGCCTGAGTTAAAGCATTGTGCATGGAACTACTTATAATCATTGCAGCCACATTCAAATTGATATCACAAGTAAGCTCATGTGAGCCAGCTCAAGCTATGGAAGGTGATTTGTATTGGCGCCAGACAGGCTGAGGCTGCTAAATGCCAGGGCAGGAACCTGAATGGGCATGCCGCTTTATTGATCTCTTTGTAAGGGTAGGTAGCGCACACTACCAGAGCCAGCTGCCCACAGGCAGCTGTCCTAGGATCAAAGGAGCACACCCATTGAAGGGGAGTAGCCTCACACCTGGGTGATCCATTTCTAAAGGCTTTTGAGCACATTGAGAAAGGGAGGGGTGGGTTTAGAGTAGTCAGAAGGGCTCTGTACAGTGAAGGAAGACTTCCAACATTTTGTGTCTTCATGTGTGTTTGTCTCTCTCTCTTTCCTCTTCTTCTGGAGTAAAGCACCTTGGGTGGGATGGCAGAAGGGCAACGTCTTCTTCTTTCAAGAACTGGGATTGGACTACGAAGACAGGCTAGCTTTAGTCCAATCATCCGTGGACTTTTACCTTTAAAAAAAGGGGTCTCCCACCACTTCTTTGATTCATTCCGGAGCAACACCTGAAAAGGATTTACTGGATATGTTTGCACTTCTCCAAAACCCTCAATCATTGAGTTAAAAAAGGACCAGTCCAAGGCAGAGGAAAGCTCTGTCCCCTACCAACTCCCCGGGCATATTGGTGTGACTCTTGCTGTGGACCGGGATATGGCACTCTACACAAGGATCTCCTAAGGCTTGGAGAGCAGATCCTGCAAGGACTAATCTTGTCCTAGAAACCCTGGAATGGATCTTACAGCATCTGGAGGACCAGATCAGCTAAGCCTCCCTGTTCTGCTGCACCAAACCAGTCAAACTGTTGTTGAACCACGTTTGCTGTTCATCGATCCAGCGGTCTCGCTGGTGCTGCCTTTGGCATACCTCTGACCATTTGATCTTCATTGCCAGCATCTCAAACCAGCTTGATGCTGCATCGTGCTGTTGCTAAGCTTGAATCAACTGTTGGCCACTGGCACCTGACTTGAACTGCTGTAGAATCTCTTGCTGACTTGGACCAGGGGTTGCACCATGAATTGACCTGACTCGTCTTAAAACCACACACTGGAAGAAACAGGATCACAGATTTAAATCATCACAGCCTACTGCCCTGCACCACTGGAGCATTACTCATTGATCCTTCCTGGCAGTTACAACCTGACTTCACATGGCTCTACTTTGAAAAGATCCTACTGAGCGCCCTGACTTGTTTCACCAAACGTTCAACACAAACCATGCAGCGGTACCTTATTCACACCTGCTCAATCCCTGCATGCTGCTTGGGCACTCCCGATCTAATGTACCCAAACTGAGTTTGATCTGCTCGCATCACACCTCAAAGCTGGATTGTACTCCGCCGAAATTTCCAACAACTGCAACAATGTACTATTGACTATTATATGCCTCCTGTTCCAATTAATCTGGGTTCTGCCCTTTCTCCTTTTCTTTTCAATAAATATATTCACCCCCTAGTCAAAATCATTCACTCTTTCGGTTTTTGGTGCTACTCCTACGTGGAAGTAACACGCATCTTAGTTTGCTTTTAACTGGCCCTATCCTCGACCACTGAGCGCTGACACTCCTGCCTTCTGGCCATCCATGCGTGGTTGGGTAGCAACTGGCTCAGTCTTAATGATGATAAGATGGAGGTCTTGGTGGACGGTGCTCTGCCTGATTCCTCACCTTAGTGCTCATATTATTTGTTGGCCAAACCCAGCCCTCTGCCATCTCTGTCGACAACAGTGAAATATTTCAGCCTCAAACTATCAGTCTCTCTGTCATTTTGTGACCAGGTTAGCACAGTCTGCAAAGCTGTCCAGTACAAACTCAGCATCCTGCAGAAAGTCCTCCTCTACCTCCTGCCGCATCTCTGCCCTCTGGTTGCCCAACCTGCGTATCTCCTATAACGCCTACAAATCATGCAACATTCAGTGGCCGGGGCGGCCGTGGGGGATTGTCGCCTTTCCTCTGCCTTTGACATCTTTAGCACTTTGCATTGGCTTCTAGTGGCCAAACAGGTAACGCTTAAGGCACTGGAATACCTACAGTCCAAATGCAAGTGGTACATCTCTTCTCACCCTCTCTGTGCAGCGGTCTGCTGTATTTCTGTCCCATGTTTTAAGTGCCCCACATGGGGGAAGGTGCTCCTTCTCAGTAGTCACTGCCCTGTATGGAACGGTCTGCCTCTCTCACCACTGCAATGGCGATCACCTATCTTACCGGGGTGTGGTCAAGAGCCTCCTGTTTACCGCTTAATCCTCTGCCTTCTTCTTTATGCTGCTCCCTCAGTCGGTGCCCCTTAGCACCTTGACGCATTAGTTGTTGATGGTTAGCGCTCTACAAATACTAATTATATAACAGACTGGTTAGGTTACTAACCAGTCTCTGTTGCAGCCGGTCTGATAGCAAAGCGAGTAGCGCGCTTGCTTTAACATCTGTGCGGAGCCTGCTGACGCAGCTTTGAATCCCAGCAGGGCCAAACTCAGCCTTTCATCCTTCTGAGGTCAATAAATGAGAAGCAGTGCTCAGATGCCTGAGGGTTCGTAGTGCTATATAAATCATAAATTATTATTATTATTACTAATTCCCTTTTTGCAACCAAGAAAAATATCTTTTTTAAAGAACATTGTAGTTTTTACTTGCCTTACTTCACTGATTATTGCACTGTGCTATCTTTGCTTATTCTCGGTTCTTTCCTCAGTGGTCGGTTTAGCGTACTTTTTTTCTATTGAGTTATTTTTCAGATAGTGTGTTGTATTTCTGTTTAACCTTGATTGGACATTCCTTTTATTTTGGACTGTTATTCACTGCTGTGTGGGCTGCTACTGAATCACATTCACACCCCTCTTAAGAGCATAGCTTTCCCTCAGCCCATGTTACCTCCAAAGGCAAAGGAGGTATATCTTTTAACTTGCCTGTTTTACCTTTGTAATTGCGTTTGCTCTTGGTTTGTAGAAGTGTGAGGACTGAATGGGCATTTTCACCCCTATACATCCGTGTAACTCCTGCAGAGCAGAATCGATTTTGTCGCATAGATATTTTCACAGGTGTAGTCTGACACTGGATTTGTGAATGGAGGTACACCTTCTACTTTTCCATGATTAATTGGTAATTCTTGACAGGTGAAAGCCTAGTAATTTAAAAAGAAATATTGGGATGAAAGGGAGCCTAACGGAACCATCTCCACAGAGACTGATGCAATTTTCCTTGAACAGTAAAATTTCACTATTGACATTTTTTTACAGTGAAAGGTGTGTGAATTAAATACCCCTAAATCACCCAAAAGAATTAGCGGATAGGTGGTGTCCTTCAAGAAAATCATAGCCTTGGGTGTATACTAAGTCAATATTCTGTGCATTATAAATTGAGTGCACAACTTCTATTAACAGAAACCTGCAGTGCCTGGCTTGGGTAAGTGTGCCAGCAGCCCCCAGCAACACACCGTGCTTTTAAAATTATTATTTCTTTCCATTTTCCCCTCATTGTGAGCACTCCTGTGCTCATACCCTGGCCCTCGCTTGCTCATCAAGCCGTTTCCAGGGTCCCAGACCCACCCACCTCCCATCCTGCCTACAGAGCCTCTGATTGGGCCCCTGCCCGCTCCAAATGCAAGGTGGCTGTGGGCTACTCGTTTCCCCTCGCCAGAACCATTTTTGCAGCACCTGGCTTGGGGTAAGTGTGCCTGCAGCCCTCCGCAGCAAATTGTGCTTTTAAAATTACTGTCTTTTTTTCCCTTTCCCCTCATTACAAGCACTGCTGTCCCCATCCCGTGGCCCTCGCTTGCCCATCAAGCTGTTTCCAGGGTCTAAGACCTACCTGTCTCCCATCCCGCCCACAGAGCCTCTGATTGGGCCCCTGCCCGCTCCAAATACAAGGCAGCTGTAGGCTCCACGTCCCCTCGCCAGAGCCACTTTGCAGCACCTGGCTTGGGGTAAGTGTGCCTGGAGCCCTCAGCAGCACATTGTGCTTTTAAAATTATTATTTCTTTCCCTTTTCCCCTCATTGTGAGCACTCCTGTGCTCATACCCTGGCCCTCGCTTGCCCATCAAGCCGTTTCCAGGGTCCCAGACCCACCCACCTCCCATCCTGCCTACAGAGCCTCTGATTGGGCCCCTGCCCGCTCCAAATGCAAGGTGGCTGTGGGCTACTCGTTTCCCCTCGCCAGAACCATTTTTGCAGCACCTGGCTTGGGGTAAGTGTGCCTTCAGCCCTCCGCAGCAAATTGTGCTTTTAAAATTACTGTCTTTTTTTCCCTTTCCCCTCATTACAAGCACTGCTGTCCTCATCCCGTGGCCCTCGCTTGCCCATCAAGCTGTTTCCAGGGTCTAAGACCTACCTGTCTCCCATCCCGCCCACAGAGCCTCTGATTGGGCCCCTGCCCGCTCCAAATACAAGGCAGCTGTAGGCTCCACGTCCCCTCGCCAGAGCCACTTTGCAGCACCTGGCTTGGGGTAAGTGTGCCTGGAGCCCTCAGCAGCACATTGTGCTTTTAAAATTATTGTCTTTTTTCCCTTTCCCCTCGTTGCTGCCAAAAGTGAGTGCGTGTCTCCTTAACTGCGAACACACCTGTGCCTATAATAGTGCTTTTAAAAATAGGTTTGCACTCTTGCACGCACCTGCTGCCATGACTCCCTCCAGCCCACTTCCCTGTTAAGCCACACAAACCCCTGATTGGCCAGAGAAACAATCTTAACACATCCTCCTAGGGCAGCCTCCACTGGCTAAGGACCCTAAGGAAAATGGCAGCTCCCAAAGAAGCAGCTCCAGTCCATGTTCACCTGTAAAGCCAGCCTCTGTCAACCACCAGTGACTGATAAAGTAAGTGTGGTCTGGGTGGGGAGTAGAGCAATTATTGTACTCCATAAAAATGCTACCACTCTTATTACCTTACATAAAAGGTAACAAAGGCAAGCTCATCTAGACACACCAGAACACCCTACTCCCATTGTCTCGTGCTGCCCAAAGTCAAACTCGCCAAAGCAGGTGGGCTAGCATTCCTTTTTTTGCAGCCAGACATTGGAACTCCCTGCCAACTTCTCTCAGAGCAGAACCTTCTCACTATACAGTCCGGAAAGCTCTCAAAACGTGGTTGTTCACCTAAAACCATGTATAGGCCTTCCTCTATCACACCCGTCTCCCCCTCTCCCGTTCCAATGTAACTATGTATAACCCGTACCGGAAAATTTGCAAGCATTCTACTGTACTCTGTAACAGTGCCTCGGTGCCCCTGGGCTGGGGAGCACTTTATAAATGAATACAATAAAAATAAATAAAAATAGCACACCAATACCAGTCAGCTGCTAAGCAGTTTTCTAATTACTGCTTTGTCCCAATTGTTAGGTTTTGCTACAGTTGCAGCTGTGTCTCGAATATAAGTGTTTTTCCAACTTGCCAGGTATCTCAAATCTAACTGCATTTGCTGTTGGGTCCCAAATGTAGGCGTTTCTCCATTTATCCAGGCACCTCAAAGATAGGTGTTTTATTATTCACTGCTGTGTCTCAAATCTGGGTGTCACTGTATTTGCTGTTGGGTCCCAAATGTGGGCATCTCTTCTCTCCCATGAGAAGGACTAGGGAGTAAGCCTGACTGAAGTGCAGAGAAGAAGAGACCCGTCCAAATGGGAGGCAGGCTTAGGTGTACCCATCCCTATAGAGAGTCAAATAGGAAACAGGAGTGAGAGATAGGTCCAACTTAATTAGAGAACTGACAGAAAACCTTAGAAGTGTAGAGGAGGTCCCAGACATGGCCTGCACCCCATCCCCTCATTCCGAGGTACCAGGAGCGCACTCGCCAAGGTATGTGACGTATGAGGAGCAAATGAACCAACAAAGAGCTGCACTGGGACTCTGCCCAGTATACATCAGAAGATCCATACCTGTTGAAGCGCCCATAACCAGACAACCCTGGGCAGCACGGTATCCTATCAGACAGCCGTACCAGCTGCTGAGACGAAATGAAGAGTACCTACAGACGGTCCATGAAGAGACCCAAAGAGCCTTAATGGAAGGCCAGTGGAAATGACATGAGAGCCTGAACAGACTCGCGAATGAACACAAATGGCTATCGAAGATAGCACGCCAGTGCGAGCAGTTGTGAAAATATATGTAATGGACGCAGGAAAGAGACAATGTTAAAAAATGAGGAAACGTTGCTATGAGACAAAAAGGAAGCAACCAACCAGTTAAACGTGTGTAAATAGGCTTGGAACGCAAGAAGCTAAAGATATTGATACTGCTTGCAATGCTTAGTAGACGATTAGAGCGGCAAGCGCTAACCATATATCTACCTCATTAAGGCACATTATACAAGTGCGACTCCATTTTGTAAAAGCAGAAATGTACCCAGGTTGCCAGGGGCCTGACAGGTCGAGTTTCAGAATCCAGCCAGAGTCAAGAGAAGGAGCGGAATCGAAACTCAACAAAGAGCTGCTCATGCCGGGGAAATCGAGGTCAACCAGAGAAAGGGAGGAGAGCGTCAGCTAACAAGACTCAAACTTCAGAGCATACCAGCCTGCCCCATGAAGGTCAAGAAAAGGGGGGGCCCATGCAGGTGGCGAGGCTGAAACAGAATTAAATACACTAAAAGCTGGAAACTGAAGCAGATTCATGGTGAAGAGACATGTGACCAGCCAGACGCGAAGAGGTACCACCACCTTTTGTCATCCAGGACCCGAGGATGCCATACATTTTCCTGATAAGAGGCTACAGTTTCGAGGCCATACCCAGCCAGCTAATTGACACATAGCCCTAAAATATTGATTGATGGAAGGGAGGCAGGGTGAAACTTGGGACACCAGGCACATGGGTGTCCATGCTACATGCTGCTAATTAAAATGGGGATTTATGTCTAGGGGTGTAACCTGCCCAATCACAATGGACCGAGTTATCTGGAGTCCTATACAGGGGAGTTGCTAGGTCTGGAAAAGACCCGGGGCTAAGCTGATGTCGGAACTGCTGGGACTGGGGGCTAGCTAGTCTTTTGGCTGTAGCTCCTGAGATTCTATCCGGGGCTACAACCAAAAGATCAGGGGCTATAGCCCCTTTAGCCCCCCCTAGCAACGCCCTTGGTCCTATAGATAGTAGAACCAATAGGACATCATACTTGTAGTGATGTCAATCACATGTGATGTAGTGGGAAGGGCGTAGATGCCCACACGATAAGAATTATCCAATCTGCATGCTCTATTATCATATACAGATATAGCACCTATACTTAAGTTAGCTTTCCTAACCAATTATATTGCATGTCGAGTTTTGTAGAATTAGATGTCAATGATGACGAATATTGCCTATAAGAATTGCTGTTCAACTGAAGTTCGAGGAAGTTGGAGCGAGACAGGTGATCGCAATGCTGCTGATTTCCATTTGTTTCTCTGTTTGATGAACCTGTCATTAAATGGACTTCCCTTTGCCAAACTACTGAGTCCTCATTATTGAGTCGTGTTGGAGTAAGTGAATCATGCACCCCCAGTCCTCACATGGTGCAGCTATCTTGTTTTATAAGTACTAGAGGGTGCGCACTGATCTATGCGCCCGTCAGTGAAACCCTGCTCCTCTGTACTTGGTAGCGTGAGGATGGTTTCGGCCATTAATTATTGATTATATAATACTAAGACACCTTTAGACCGACGGCGCAAAGTAACTCTGGGCCTTCGGCAATATCACGAGTCCTTTCGCCATTCCGGCTGAGTAGACTGAGAAGTTTCCCGTGGACAATGATAGAGTAAAACTTCAAATAACTGCAGTGGGTCTGAAGGAACCTGCCTTCCAAGCATAACCCTTCTCGTTCCCACGGGCAGCCAATTGGACGAAAAACCCTTAAAAGTCTGGAAGAGGAAGGGGCGGTGATCCCGAAGCTCCAGAGAGGAAAAGATGCGATTGGTGAGTGAAACAACAAACTCGTTACTTTGGCAAATGTCGTGTAGGCATTAGAGCCAGTAAGGGAAAGGTAACGGTGGGTGGTGGAGAAAATATTAAAATAGTCAGATGTAGAGAAGACTGTATATATATAGGGGGTAATGACTCGAGCATAAGCGATAACGAGTGGATACCGGGGGGACACCCGAGAGAAAAACAAAGGGTGCCAGGGGGATACCTGAGATAAAAAAGGATTACCAGGGGGACACCTGAGATAAAAACAAATAGATTACCAAGGGGACACCTGAGATAAAACCGAATGATTACCAGGGGGGCACCTGAGATAAAAACGTAAGGATTTGCCTTGTTCCTGTGCTTTAATACAGCGGTCAGAAGAAACGTGAACTCATAGCCCATATAATAAGGGACAATTAGACTACGGTGACGTTTAAAGACGCATCAAAGGAGTTAGTTTAAACTCCATGATGGGGTATTGATTAGAAGGCAGGTATATGTATGACCAGCTGGTGTCCGTCTAGTCTGTTAATTGTCTGTCATATGTGTTCTGTTGTACGTCGAATGTAAAATAATTGTATTATTGATTGTGTGAAATGTAATTTGGCTTTACGTGATTCTGTAACTAAGAGGGAATCGCCAACAAATTGATAGTTTTCTGAGCAAATAGATATTATAAAATGTTGGCAGGAAAAGATTGGATTGGAGCTTGCGTAGTTGGCGCTTGCTCATACTATTGGAAGGATAACAAACTGTATAAGTATTGTTGGTGTCGAATTCAAGAATGGAGGAAGTTACTCCACTTGCACATTTGTGCAAGCAGCTACCCAAGCATGCACCAAAACTCAAAAAGTATAGCACAGAGTGGGTAAAGGGTACCGCCCACAAGATGTTTATGCCTTGGCCACAGAATGGGTCCCTTTCTAAGGCTGTTTTACAGCAGATGACGACTTTCCTACACGCCACATAAACAGGCAAGAAGCTAGAGAAACGTCTTGCTGTTCTAGAATTATGGAAGATGTTTGAAGAAACGAAGGTGGAAGAACCACTCACAGACTGGATACTAAATGTATGTACAGAGGGGGGTGAGACGCCTACCGCGCCACCAGCCCCGCCTGAGCCAGTCATTAAAGGGAGTAAATCAGAGGGGCTTTACCCGCTCAGAGAACTTAAGGCAGCCACGGGGTACAGCAACTCCGCATATAAGTCGCCTACGTAGAGTAGTGACGACAATAAGGGAAAGGAACAGGAAAACAATATTGCCTACGCGGTCTCAAGGGACAAAGAGAGACGCGAAGATGAAGGAAAAGATCGGGCACGGAGTTCTGCACCTCCTGATAAGGAGAAAGACGGAAATAAACGAAAGGGAAATGAGGGTAGAGTTGATGAGATAGCATTCGCGAAAGACAAATGGATGGGAGGTCAGATATTACTGAAGTTGGATGGAAAAGGAAGTGATGACATAAGGCCAAAAGAGAGGTCTGATGAGACGCAAAGGAGAGAGAGAGAGAAAGAGATGGAAGTAAGGGATGAAAGGACAAGAAGGAGGGATAGGCTAAAGCGAGAACAACTATATCGCGAAGAGCAAGAGAAGCAGCTTGATCTCCAACAAGAGGCAGCCTACAACCAGTACAGACAGACTAAGCAGAGGATGGAAGAAGAGCAAAGGGTGCATGAGAAGAGAGCAAAGAGATGAGGAGAGGAGGAAATTAGAAGGGCAAAGGAACTCAGAAAAGAAAGGATGAGGGAAGTAGACAAGGCTAGAGAAGAAGCGAGAAAGCGTAAGGAAATAGATGAAGAAGCATAACGTAAGCGCAGACAGAGGGCACGAGATCTTGAATATTTGGAGCGGGAAGTTAAAAAAACACAATCCTGTTGTAGAATGGGAAGACATAGAAGAATTCTTTCCTGCAAGCGACTCGGTGCAAGGTATAAGTGGGACAAACATTGAAGATGACTTCGACACCAGAAGCATCCGGGAAACGATTGATAAAATATACGATGAGATGGGGCTAGAACAGATATCCGATGGGGGAAGGGAAGATGAGTGCTTGGAGAGCACTCAGCTATATGAGGATGTCACTCAGAGTAGTGGGAGCAGGCGACTGTCCCAAGACAGGCTGGAGATTGGGCAGAACAAAGAAGATGCAAGGAGTTGTGTGAACTGGCAGTATTCAGAGTCTGACTCCGGTGGGGAAATGGAGGTTAAGGCACAAGAGGAAGGGAGACAGTGTGAAAAACGGTTCCCAGGGGACCGAGGGGTACGATGGTCAGATGCTAGTGGGTCCACAAGTAGGACACCGAAGTCTGCCACGCAGTCCGGCCGAAAAGAAGAAACACCCCACGGTCAGAGGGGGGCGTCAGCACCTGCCTATGCTGATAGATTAAGGGCATTGCCGGGGAGACAGCAAGGTGGAAATGCCACCCCAGTGACAGACCGGAAAGCTATGGGGAAAGAAAAGGAAGACTGCGTATTCCGATTCCCGCTACTAGAAAAGGGGGGAGCAAGACCACAATATATTCCATGGCCACACATGGACCGAGGGAACTTAAAAAATAAGCTTCCAATGCTGACATCGGGAGCTGGGAAGTGGATACATGAGTTAGAGAAAATGACGGGGGGTGTCACCTTAGCTATAGGGGACATTAAGGGCCTCTTAATTGCCATACTTGGTGAAAGGGCAGATGATATATGGAAAAAGGGCTGGCTACCCTAGGGTAACCCTAACTAACACCTCCCATGATGGAGCGCCATTTAATAACTGTAGAGCAGCAGTCTGGAAAGCGCTGCGAACGTCATATCCAGACACGTCTGATATGGGGGCTATAATGACTCGGAAAATGAAAGAGTCACAGGATCCGTTGATTTATATCCAGAATTTTCAAGACGTGTGGGTGCTCGAAATGCATGAGTCTTGGACGAAATCTATCCCTGTATTCTACCATATATTATGCCAAGGGTTGCCTGAGCCAGTGCAAAAACAGCTCAAGAAATTGGTAGGAATAGAAGCTAAACCATGGGCTGAAATACAGTTGACAATTGCACATTACTGTAGATTGCTGCAAGAAAAGAATCGGAAAAAGGAAGCAACCCCTAAGGGTGAGGAGGCGAAGCTGGTGCAAAAGAAACTCTCAAAGTATGCTCTCGAGGGAGTCATGCTGACAAGCCCAGTAGAACCACTCGCACAGCAGGCGACTAACCCAGCACAGGATAACCAAGGTAGCGTGGGATTTTACCCGAGGGGAAGGAGTTTTGGAGGAAGAGGATGGCAGAGTAATCAGGGTGGGTTTCGAGGTAACCAGGGAGGTTTTCAAAATAATCAAAGTGGCTTTCAGAACGCGCAGATGGGCAGTCCAGCTACGCCAGATGGACAGAAGGCCCGACCACCGCCAGTGTGTTGGCTGTGTGGAATGACAGGACATGTGGCGCACGTGTGCAGAAGCCAAGGCATGTGGCAAAATAGCCAAGTGATGGGGGCAGGCATGGTGAATCAGCCTGTCGTCCCGCAGCAGGGCAGTGCACAAAATCACACAGTGCAGCAGCAGGTGCCAGGCTTACAGCAAAGTGCACAGCAAGTGGTTCAACCCCCGCACATGGGGAATGTACCGCAGGGACAATCCCAGCAGGCACCACCACAAATGTCACCGGGCACTAGCGCCGGAGGGGGAGTCAACCCTGGGGCTTGAGGAAATCAACAAGTATACAGTGGGCCGAACTTATATATGAAATCGGACAGCTCACAGGAGACACTGATGCGTTCTATCCTATCAGTGACACCAGACCCTAATAGGGAACCTAGGGTGGATGTCGTCATAGGGGGTAAAGAATATTCCTTCTTAGTTGACACGGGTGCGACATGCTCATGCACACGAGAAGGCAAGTTTTCCTTGTCCGGCGAGGCCATAGATACTCAGAGTTCAACGGGAGCTCACAGTAGAGTTCCCTTTACAGACGCACTCCTAGTCTCTGTGGGAGAGCGTGAAATGAATGTACACTTATTATATTCACGTCAGACCCCAGTAAACATCCTGGGTCGGGACTTGTTGAATATGACAATCTCGTTTACCGAGAACGGTATAGTGTGCTCCACTCCAAGAATGCATTATTCGAACGTATGCAAAATGATCAGAGCATACTCAGGGCGCATAGCCATGAGAGCTATACCGTTAGAGCCAGAAGTCTTTGCATATGGGGTGCGCGAACTCATGGCAGGATTGCCAAGCCTCGCAGATAGAACTATGAGGATACCTTATGAGTTTCTATTCAGACCCAGAATACCTATGCACGAAGAGGAGGGACAAGCATTTCCCTTAAGATACAATCTGCCACAGTGCAAGGGAAAGTGGTATTGGTCGAAGGATATGATGACGAAGGCAGACAATGGTGTGCGATTATCGCCATTGAAGAAGGGTATCGAGTGATTGACGTCACCGATGATGATCTGTTCGAAGAACACCCTGACCTAGAAGAGATAAGGGTGGAAGTAAGTCTCACATTTTGGGTCAAAATGATCAAACGGGAGGTGCCACAGAGAATGATGTTGGCACTGATACATCCAGAATACTTTGATGACGACATGGCCCAAGTGCCTGCCGTGGTATGGACTATAGGGCCCTATGACGTAGAACTCCTAAGGGGGGCAGGTGAAGTAAAAATTAAACTGAAATGAGGAGCAATTCTACCACGAGCACAACCATATCCTATGTCCAGAGAGGCAGATGAAGGAATTGCGAAGACAATTTCCGCCATGATGGAGCAGGGAATTCTAGTGACGTCAGAATCACCTTGCAACACAGTGATTTACCCTGTCAAGAAATCAAAGGGAGGGTCTTGGCGTTTAATCCAAGATTTAAGAGCATTAAACGATATAGTCGAAGCCGAGTTCCCTCTAGTCCCTAATCCATCCACCATTCTATGCAACATACCCACTGAAGCGAAATATTTCACGGTGATTGACTTGAAAAATGCGTTTTTCTCAATCCCGTTGCACCGTGACTCTCAAGACCTGACGTCATTTACTTTAAGACAAATGCGCATGAAAAGTACCAGGTTGCCACAGGGGTACTGTAAGTCTCCATCAATTTTCAACAGAGTCCTGCAGATGGACCTAAACAATATTGCAGTAGACAGTGTTGTTTTGCAGTATGTGGATGACATTCTGATCTGCAGCCTCACTGAGGAACAATGGAGGCGCGACTCTGTCCAGCTACTGACAATCCTGGCTGGGAAAGGATATAAAGTTGATAAGGAAAAGTTACAATACTGTCAGCAAGAGGTGCTGTACATAGGCAAGCTAATCTCACACGATGGGAAAAAGGTAACCCCAGAAAGGGCTGAAGCTATCATGAACACGGCTAAATCACTCACGATAAAACAAATACAAAGCTTTTTAGGCCTTTGCAACTATGTCAGAGCATGGGTCTTCGACTACAGCTCATATACCAAGCCCTTGCTTCAGGCCCTAAGGAAGGCCCAGGCGACAGGGGAAAAAATCGAATGGACTGAGGCAATGGAGAAGGGGTTTGCAGAATTTAAGGGGGCAATTTGTAAGGCCTCAGTTCTCGGGATTCCTAATTATGCAGAGGAATTCTACCTGTTCTCACACTCTGATGGCAATTTTATGACGGCAGTGCTAGCGCAGCAAACCTCGCTGGGGTACAAGTCCCTAACATATTACAGCGGGAGTCTGGACCCGGTCATGAAGGGCAACTTCCCATGCAAACAAGATGCCGCGTTCGCCGTTGAAAAAGCGTTGTCTATTGTGATGGGGTGGTCCATGACATTGTACGTCGAGCACTCATTATTCGCCATACTAGAGAAGCCAAAGGGCACGCTGACATCACAGAGAGCATCTGCCTATGAGGTGATTATCTCCAACCCATCGATCAAAATAGTTCGATGTAAAACTGTAAACACTGCTGCGTTCATAGCTGAGCCAGTCACAGAAGGAGAACCTATACACGACTGTGCGAATTATGAGGAATTCTATGATGAAATCCCCAGGGTAAAGGAAAATGCCCTGGTGGGTGGTGAAATCGTGTTAATTGACGGTTCATCAAGAATCAACCAAGAGTACGGACAAAGGTACATGGGCGCGGCCGTAGTGAAACACCTGGCTAATGGGGAGTTTCAGGTACTCGTCAGTGCGCGAATACCATCTCACTATTCAGCTCAAGCTGCAGAACTAGTGGCGCTGATACTCGCCATTGAGAATCATGCAGACCAGGAAGTAACGGTGTACAGTGACTCTGCCTATGTGACATCTACCGTGCACGCAGGCTTAGCACGCTGGAAAAGGAGGGGCTACCTCCGAGTGGACGGCACGCCATTGCAACACGCAGCCTTATTGGACAGGTTGATAAAAGCACTACAGCTCCCAGTGAGCATAGCGGCCGTGAAATGCGCAGCCCACACCAAGGGGACAGATTTCGTGTCATGTGGAAACCATGAAGCGGACACGGAAGCCAAACGCATGGCATCCAAAAATGAAACAACCATGGACATGGAGGTGGCACGTACCCATGAGAGGATGATGGTAGCGCGAGCCACACCTGAGGCCTATAGTAATATGGGGCAGACTCATTTTATGGAACTCCAAGGGGAGGCACCTAAGGAGGAGAAAAATTTGTGGTGTTCCTTAAACCCTTTTGACGGGTTGTGGAGGCAAGACAGCACTGGTAAACTAGTAATGCCTGTCTCCCTGCTGAACGTAGCATTGGAACAACTAAACTACCCTATACACATGCCTAAAGAAAATATCGCTGCAACGCTAGCAGAAGACTGGTTTACACCGAATTTAGCAGAGCACGTTGTGTTATTCATGGTGAACTGCATAATCTGCTTGGAGACCTATTCTCGTGGGTCCCACAATAGATGGCAGATATATTCAAGTTTCTGGTAGCCCTATTGACAATGGTACTGCTAGGAGTTTGTATTATCAAGATAATCATCGCACAGTGCCAGAAAACTGCGAAGAAAGCCATAGGGATGAAAATAATGGTTGATGTTGAGCAAGGGTGGAAGCCCAGAGACCTGACTGATGAAGAAATAAGAGACTTTGTGAAGGCCAGCAAATTTGCCCTAGAAGGAACAAAGTTCACATATCCTAAGAAACGAAGAAGGTATGAAGGAAAATGGATCTACTAGAGCCCAAAGGGACAATGCCAGCTAATGACATGGAACAAAGAGGAACATGTGAAAACAGCAGGGAGTTTGAAAGGAATGATAAAAATATGGACTCCAAAGGCTCACACATTCACACCATCATGTACAAACCCTGAAGACGATGAACATGACACCGAAAAATCAAAAGAAATAAATGCAAAAGAGGTTGCAGAAGTGGTCGATAAACCGACCAGAGGGGGGAGTGTAGAGGAGGTCCCAGACATGGCCTGCACCCCATCCCCTCATTCCGAGGTACCAGGAGTGTACTCGCCAAGGTATGTGACATATGAGGAGCAAATGAACCAACAAAGAGCTGCACTGGGACTCTGCCCAGTATACATCAGAAGATACATACCTTTTAAGTGCCCATAACCAAACAACCCTGGGCAGCAGGGTACCGTATCAGACAGCTGTACCAGCCACTGAGACGAAATGAAGAGTACCTACAGACGGTCCATGAAGAGACCCAAAGAGCCTTAATGGAAGGCCAGTGGAAATGACATAAGACCCTGAACAGACTCGCAAATGAACAAAAATGGCTATCGAAGATAGCACGCCAGTGCGAGCAGTTGTGAAAATATATGTAATGGACGCAGGAAAGAGACGATGTCAAAACATGAGGAAACATTGCTACGAGACAAAATGGAAGCAACCAAGCAGTTAAACGCGTGTAAATAGGCTTGGAATGCAACAAGCTAAAGATATCGATACTGCTTGCAATGCTTAGTAGACGATTAGAGCGGCAAGCGCCAACCCTATATCTACCTCAATAAGGCACATTATACAAGTGCGACTCCATTTTGTAAAAGCAGAAATGTACCCAGGCTGCCAGGGGCCTGACAGGCGGAGTTTCAGAACCCAGCCAGAGTCAAGAGAAGGAGCGGAATCGAAACTCAACAAAGAGCGTCTCGTGCCGGGGAAATCGAGGTCAACCAGAGAAAGGGAGGAGAGCATCAGCTAACAAGACTCAAACTTCAGAGCAATACCAGCCTGCCCCATGAAGGTCAAGATAAGGGGGGCCCATGCAGGTGGGGTGACCGAAACGGAATTAAATACACTAAAAGCTGGAAACTGAAGCAGATTCATGGTGAACAGACATGTGACCAGCCGGGCGCGAAGAGGTACCACCACCTGATGTCATCCAGGACCTGAGGATGCCATAACTTTTCCTGATAAGAGGCTACAGTTTCAAGGCCATACCCAGCCAACTAACTGACACATAACCCTAAGATACTGATTGATGGAAGGGAGGCAGGGTGAAACTTGGGACACCAGGCACATGGGTGTCCATGCTGCATGCTGCTGATTAAAATGGGGATTTATGTCTGGGGGTGTGACCTGCCCAATCACAATGCACCGAATTATCTGGAGTCCTATAGATAGTAGAACCAATAGGACGTCGTACTTGTAGTGACGTCAATCACGTGTGATTTAGTGGGAAGGACGTAGACGCCCACCCGATAAGAATTATCCACTCCGCATGCTCTATTATCATATACAGATATAGCACCTATACTTAAGTTACCTTTCCTAACCAATTATATTGCATGTCGAGTTTTGTAGAATTAGACGTCAATGATAACGAATATTGCCTATAAGAATTGCTGTTCAAAAGAAGTTCGAGGACGTTGGAGCGAGACAGGTGATCGCAATGCTGCTGATTTCCATTTGTTTCTCTGTTTGATGAACCTGTCATTAAACGGACTTCCCTTTGCCAAACTACTGAGTCCTCATTATTGAGTCCTATTGGAGTAAGTGAATCCTGCACCCCCAGCCCTCACATGGTGCAGCTATCTTTTTTTTATAAGTACTAGAGGGTGCGCACTGATCTGTGGGCCTGTCAGTGAAACCACGCTCCTCTGTACAGATGAAAAATGGAGAGAGGGAGGCGGGACTACAGCCCACAAGGAGCGCATACCCTGTTGGAGGAGACTGTGGGATGATGGACGATGCACACCAGAATGTACTAAGGGGGAAAGGAGATGTGCAGGACTCAATCAGATTGCTGAGGGTGGAAAAGGCACTGTCAATGTACAACCCATTGAAGACCCACTCCTGTGCACACAACACAGAAGTGGTGAGTGTAGCACACCAGAATATGTGACAGGGGAAGGGACATGGACCGCAGTCAATTCAAAACAGTGGGGGTAGGATAAGGTACCGTCACTATCCAACCCTACTAAAAAAAAACTCCCCCTTCTGTATAAACCTCTCAAATGCTGAACTAAACACAACCATACCTCTACAGCACAACAAACCACCCGCACTTCACTACACCACAACAATAAAATAAACCACACATAACCTTGCACAACAGCACATTATGGCTACCAAGTGAAAAACACACCTACACTCAGCGAACAATGTAAACCGAATTGAAGCTGACAAAAGCACATCAAAACTCTCTAGATCTTTTCTCCTACTCAGGCCTACTAGTGTCTTACTGCATTTGCACGTTCTGAATGTCACAAGTAGGATCATTTTTGTTTTGTTGTACCTTTTGCCCCACCCTCTGGTCTTATTGTGCCTCGAAACACGTTGTGTATCGGCACATTATAAATACCCAATAAATAAAATAAATAAATAACCTCCCCCTCCTTTACCCTCTTGTTTTACAGATCTGCCGGAGTGCCATGGGACCATGCAGGTGGTGACAGTGCATGGTAGAAGAACCTTTGACATAACATAACATACATGTACATACTAGAAACCAATCACACCCGATTGCAAATGGGAACACATTGCTAATGTGAACTATATAGCAAATGTGTTTTTCTGTACAACATTTCTCTGATGCCAATACTTGTTTTTCATATTGGAGTAAATAAATGTAAAGTGATTTATGATGCACATAAGTAGCAAAAGCAAAACCTATATTAGCCGATAAGCGATGATGTCTATATGGTCTTAGATTGTGTTGTTTAGAAATCAGATTATCCCATTAGTATTAGATATTCAGAAATATACTCATTTGATTGCTGGAATGACTGCATGTGGGCACTGGATCCAAGTGAGATTCCACAGGCTGGCCAGTTCTTATTTCTGTAAACCAGACACCAGTGTACACCCATTTTACTGTGGGGATTACCGCAGCATAACGTTTGGGGATCACCTTTGGTTCTCTTTTATTTAGATACATGTGGGTTTTAATTCTAAATATAGCCTGTTTCTTATCCCAGAATTGTGATGTGGGGTTCTATTCTGGGTGTGTTTAATTAGTGGCTGTACAAAAGTGATATCTATAGTTGAATCCACAAAAGAGCTTACATGTTTTCTTAATCTATCTTTTTTCATTTGCATACTATATGTATTTATTTTACGATGAGTGGCAAGCATGTTTAATCATGCACTCATATAAAATACCAAGTTCTAAGGTCCAGTATCCAACTCGGGAGACACATTAATAGGCAGGAGTGTGCTCTTCAGTTTGGACTAGGGTTAGAATTAGAGTAGCTTTACAGGAGAAGTAACATTATAGCAGGTCTCTTTAGTCAGGACTAGTGTACAATTACTATTTATTTATTTGTATTTTATTGAACATTTGTAAGGTGCTTTATACAACAGAATTGTGTTTGAAAGCAACACAAAGCTAAATGGGAAGGGAATATGGGAAATAAAAACAGAGTCAAAATAACAACAGTGATATATACATTCATGGTCCTACTAGGCCTTGTGGAACTCAGCCATGCAAGTGTATTGAAGAGAAGTGCAGGGGAAGGGGATGGATGGGGGCAGAGGAGTGGACAAGTGCTGGTGGAGGGCCAGGGAGGGAAGTGCTAAGGGGAATCAGGAGGAGAGCATCAGGCTAAGTGCTAGTACAGGCAACTCTGAAGGCTTGTATGTGGAGCCATAAGCCAAGGGCCCGCATGGTAGGGCAGTAGGGGAAGGGGTGCTGGTATTGACAGGGAGTGCTGGTATCGACTGGGAGGAAAGGCCTGAGATCCTCTGACGTCCATGAAGATCATGCCACCGGTCGCTGTGAGGTGATTAGCGGGGAAAGGAAAGAGGGCAAGAGGTAGAGAAGAGCAGAATTTTGAGCAGTTTTTAGCAACTTAAGGAGGCCGGATCAAGTCTGGGAGGGGTAGGGAGGCTTTTCCAAAAGGAAGCACCAGCCGAGGGGAGAGACCTACCCCCCACTTTTTGGGCTCTAGCCGGAGAGTATTTAGGTATGGAAAGTTGGAGATAGCATGGTCCGAGGCCCCAGAAGGCCTTGTGGATGATGCAGAGGGTCTTGAAGTTGATCCTTGCAGCCACCAGGAGCCAGTGGAGAGATTCTACGGCTGGAGAGATATGATCCCTGGGCTTGAGGCCCAGGATAAGTCTTGCATCCCTACTCTGGATTAACTGGAGAGGGTGAAGGGAGGAGAGAGGGATATTGAGAAAGGGGCTGTTTCAGTAGTCCAACCTGGTGAGAACCAGAGCTCTGGAGACATGGAACTTCTGGGGGAAGGTGAGAAAAGGCAGAATGCCTCTGAGGAGGCGAAGCTGCAAGTGGGACTTTTTTTTGTAAGGTCCATGATGTGAGGGGTGAAGGAGAGAGCAGAGTCAAAGATGACTCCAAGGTGTTTGGCCTCACAAGATGGTGGGGGTAGAGGGTCCAAAGAGGATGGCGAGAGGGTTGGAGGAAAAAAGGACACAGGTGTCCCGATGAGGAGGATCACCATTTTACTGGCATTGAGACAGAGATCGTTTGCTGCACACCATGCCTGAACGGCGGACAGACAGTCGGGATGAGAGACGAGGAAGAAGCCGAGGTAGGTGGAAGTTTGAAGGAAAGCTGTGTGTCATCGGCATAACACTGGAAATGAGGAGAGATGGAGGAGATCAGGTGAGCAGGAGGGGCGAGAGATAGATATTGAAGAGCAATGGCGATAGGATGGAGCCCTGGCGGATAGTATAGAGTTGAGTAATGGCGGAATTAGAATGTGACTTTTATTTAGTTTGAATTTCCTGTGGATGCATGACACACCTTTTTCCCCTCAGTGAGCAGAAAATCACAGCAAAGAAAAGGAGGGACATTTTTTTTCCATGAAGGAGTAGCACATTGTAAAGAGAAAGGCAGGTTTCCCTCCTCTTTAAATAGAAAGTTCAAAAGACTGGTTTTCTGTTCACTCTGAAAAAAGGTACACCAAAGTGACACAGGGTTGAAAATCACAAGGACACATTTTATTCTTCAGGGAGTAGACAATCATAGCATAATTGATTTTTTTTTGCAAAAGTTAAAGTTTTGTTTTTCTCAGGGAATAGAAAATTGTAGTGACTGGTATCTTTTTCCAGAAGAAGTAGAACATTGCAGAGTGACAAATATCTTTTTACTAAAGGAACAGAAAATTGGAGAGTGTCTTTTGCTTTCTCCAGAGGCTGTAGGGAATAGGAGCGAGTAACAGGTTTGTTACTTGGGTAGTTATTAATGTTATTTCCTGAGTAAGAAGAAATCACAGTGACACGTTTTTTCCTGTTTTTTTTCCTGAGACAGTAGAAAATTGCAACATACCATTATATTTTTTTCTTTACTGCGTAGGAAATCACAGATTGCAGTTTTCCTGTGATTACAGACAATCCCAGGGTGCCATTTTCTCTTCTTCCTTAGGGCAAGGAAACTCAGAATGACTAATGTTATTCTGCTTCAGGAAAAAGAATGTACCCAGTGATTTTATCATTCCCATTTGAAGAGAAAATCAGAGTGCAACACGTATTTCACCAGACGCAGCAGAAAAAACCACAGACCGAGAGGCATGCTTTTTCATCTGAGTAATCCGAAAATGAAAGTGATGTTTTTTCTTGAGGGAATGGAAAATATCAGAGGGCAATACATCCTGCTTCTACTGATGGAACATAATTCTGTGGAGTGCGACGCATGCTTGCTTTCCGTCCGTGTTACAAGGATCAGAAAAGGATCAGAAAAGCATAGTGACACCTTTCTACTGTGGAAGCAGAAAATGACAGACTGGCATGTTTTTTTTCTTTAGGTAGTATAAAGTCACAGCAACATAAATAAACACGTTTTGTATCCTGAGGATCTAGAAATTTACAAAGAGGGACACGTGTCTTTCAAAGTCAATAGAAAGATCAAAAAGGGAGACACGTTTTTTCCTATGACAGTGGATTAAAGAGGGTGACACAGAATTTGTTTTAATAATAAGTAGAAAAACACGAAGGGTGACGTATCAACTTTTCCTCACAAATTACAAAACCACAAATGTGAGCACATCTTTCTTGCTGTGTGAACAGAAAGGTGAGGACGTGAGACTTTTTTTTCTTGGACGAGTTAATTGGAGAGAGTGACCCAGGGTTTCGGAGAGAGACTTGTGTTTTTTTCCCAGGGAGTACAAAATCAAACATGTTTTTCCCTGAGGAATAGAACATTCCAGAGTGACATGGATTGTGTTCCAGTGCGTGATAGAAGAGTATACCTTAGGGAGTGACAGGGGTTGGACTCTGAGGTAGTAGAACATTGATGAATTTGACATGCCATTTTTCTCATGGACTACATCATCACACACAGTGGGATCTGTCTGCTTTTCTCGGGAGTGGACCAGCACGGTGCGATTTGCTATTTTGCCTGTGGTAATAGAACATCATCCAAAGTGACCTTTACCTAAATGAGAGCACTAAAGAGTGCGACACGTCTTTCCCTGAAGGAACAGAAACCCATAGTAAGTGAAATTATTTTTTTTCCCCTGAGGGTGTAGAAAATCCCAAATGAAAACATGCTTTTCCCCAGGAAATAAAAAATTATAAAATGTAACCCATCTTTTTTTTCTGAGAAAGCTGCCAATAGTAGCGAGAAAAGTGTGTTTCTAATGGTTACAGTGTTTCACAGAGTTACGTATTTTTTTTCTGATGTTTGATACGTGCTTTTGCTTTGAGGGACCAGAAAAATGTGGTGGTCGGTCAAAATCTCGATAAAAAAATGTCGAATGACAATAAGGTCGAAAAAAAATCTCAAAAAAAAAATGTCGAATTAGTCTTTTTTAAATTATATATTTATTTTGGGGTCCGGGATTAAAAAAAATGGGTAAAAAAAAAAAAGGGGGGTGGGGGGGGGAATCCCCCATTTCGAATAAAAAAATACATAAAAAAAATGTCTTTTTCGATTATATCACTATAAACCGAACAATGTTGAGTAATGTATTTTTTCCTCAGTGCTTAGAAACTGACCAATTGGTTCTTTTCTTGAGAAGTCAGAAAACACAATAGAGGAAATTTGTTTTAACTTCTGAAGTAGTGGAATGACGGAGTAAGAAATATTTTTATTGAGGGAATAGATGTTTACGGAGAGAAAAACATGTTTTTTTCATCATGTGGTAGGAAATGACAGTGTGCATGGTATGTGTTTTTTCCTGTGTGTCAAGGAAATTAGAGCAGGTAACATGTTTTTGTCTGAACAAACTGAAACTTGCAGGGAGTGACTTATTTTCTCCAAGAAGTAAACATTTGCTTATCATAGACCTCTTTTTTATGAGGGAACGGTGAATGATCTTTTTTGTAAGCATAGAAAATCAAATGAGTCACTTGTGTTTTCTTTTCCTGAGGCTATATAAACATTCCAGTGTCATGCCACATTTTGTTCTCCACTGAATAAATTAGCATTTACTGAGAAGACACATGCTTTTTTCTGAGAGGAATAACCATCCACGTGGTGTGAAATGCACTGGGAATCACTGATACAGGGGTCTCTTACTCCTGTTAGACATCTCATCTGCCTTAGACATAGTCGACCACCTAATATTCCTCTCCTTCCTCGCAAACAGTTTGGACTTCTACGGAACCATTCTAAAATGACTCCCACCCTACCTATCGAGCAAATACCAATTCATACAGATGGGCTCATTCAGATCCCGCCGTCACCCAGTCACATGTAGGGTCTCCCAAGTTTCAATTTCTCCTCAATCATCTTCAATATATACATGGACACATTGGGAACACTCCTAAATGTCTCCAACATAGCCATGCACCAATACGCTGATGACACCTGGTTGTACCATTAGATCAGTGAGCCCCAAGGACATCACTCATCTCCATGAATGCCTGGTCAAATTCCAAACAGAAATCTCAAATGACTACCTCAAACTGAAGTCAAACATGACCGAATTTGTCCTCACCAGTCCCCCCGCCAAACAACTCATGCAACACTGGCTGAGCTTGGAAGGATTCACCCCACAGCTGTCAAGCTCTGCCAAGTCATTGGGCTTCATTATTTGACAGTAGCCTTACCTTGCAGAAACATATAGCCAAAAATACACAAACTGTGTGGCTATGGATATCACCAAACCCTTCAACCCCCTGCATGACTTCCACATGGTGTTCCAGACACTCATCATCTCACATAGATGGGGGAAACACCCTTCTTGCTTTGCTCCCAGTTGCACATGTGGCCAACCTCAAGGCAGTCCAACACACAGTAGCCCACCTTATTGCTGGATCCCCCAAATTCATCCATGTCTCTCCTACACTGCACAATCTCCCCTAGCTCCGCACACCCTCCAGGCTCATAATCAAAACTGCATTTATTACCTACAAAGCCACCTCAAAGGGAACACCAAAATACTTGGCAGCTGAACTCCGCACCTCTGGAGGCTCTTGCACCTCACATAGCAAAACCATCAAAGGTTAGGTGTCTAAGATAGCCTTAAAAAGAAGACTATTCTCCTGCCACGCCCCAACCATCTGGAACTCAATCCAGGCAGAAGCTGAAACTGCCCCCACCATCCTTAGGTTCCACAAAACACTAAAAGTGTGGCTCTTTCAACAATACCTATCAGACAAATAGAAGGTCTGCCCTCCCTTCACCAACAGTATTGAGCTATTGTATAAAATGCCAAACCCAGTGCTGGCACATGCCTGTTGTATAGCACTCCGCTGATCTTGAGCTACGTTTGCACAATAAGTAATACAATTAAATATAAATAAAACATTCTGAAGATGAGCATCTGTTTTTTTCCCCTTGGGACCTAGACAATCAGAGTGTGTGAAACATATTTTCTTCTGTGAAAACCGAAACTATCAGAAAACGATGCCTTTCAAAGAGCAGAAGATCAAAAATAATGACTGTAGTTTTTCTTCTTGAGAGATTACACAATTGCCTTGAGTGATGTATATTGTTTATCTGAGGAAGCAGAAAATCACACAGATGAACACACATTTTTTTACTGAGGGAGTAGAAAATCACAGAGAGGCATTCAGAAAAGAAAATCACCTAGCCTGAAATGGCTGTTTGTCCTGCGTGTAGAACAGGGTTGTCCAACTCCAGCCCTCTAGGGGGTAGATCCAGACGTGTTTTCAGGATATCCCTCATTAATATTCATGAGGAAAAATGTGTATACATTTAGAATCACTGTATGCAAATGTATGCCATGAAAATTAATGAGGGGTATCCTGAAAACCCAATATGGATTTGGCTCGCGTGGCCTGGAGTTGGACAACCCTGGTGTAGAATGTTTAGTTAGGGGGAGGTGTATTTCTGTGGGAGTAGAAAATCAATTTTCACCACAGCTAACACGAACATCATCAGGCATTACTTACCCTTTCGTGACTGCATCTGACTCACGTTCAGGGTAGTGCCACTTTTCAACATGTTGAAGGCAGGTAGAAGAGATTGTGTGACACATCCCACTCCCAGTTATAAATCCTCTATGTTTCAGAGTATTTACCAACAGCACACTTTGGTGGTTTACGGAAATATAGAAGGTAAATGCATGCATGGAATCTGGGAAGGGATGGTCTACTACGGCGGCCAGTAGCATTGTTGAACTAGCCATTGACAACCTAAAGCTGCCCCTCTGCTAGTGCACTTTTTGAGAGAATCTTTAGTGCTGTGGGCTGGATTGTGTCTGATCTCAGGCATACATTCACATCCCATACTGACATCCAATTAAATGATCCAGTGACCCATAACAGCCAGGCATTTCTTTTCCAACCCCAAGTGGAAGAGGTAGAGAAGCTGTACATGTCGCCGTGCACAAGTCAGGCCCAGACATTTGGAATGGCTTTGTTGCATGGTCCTAGGGGCCCTATACCAGCAGTGGCACTGGTGGCAGAGCATGACAGATGAACACTTTTGCTGATGGTTATGACGTTGGCTATTGGGGTGACTAGTAGCCCACTCGAGTCTGACTATACAGTTTAGCATGCACAGCACCCTTGCCCCTTCAAAATATCCACTAGCTGGGCCATGGAGCGGAACCACTTCCTCCATCTTTTCAGTTCTCCCACAGTGCAGAGCCACTCCTTGATATTTTCAACTATCCCACAGAACAGCATCATTTACTCACTTTCCTCCTTCTCCTTCCGAAAAGGGTCACATTTAAAGCTCTCCAGCAGAGCCACTCTGTCGCGTCTGCCTCTGTGCTTCTCACTTATACAGAGACTCACACGAAGGATGCGTGATTTAGAGCATGTGCCTCCGAATTTCACTCTTAATTACCCTTGGCCCCAGCTCCAACTAATTGAGTAGTGCCAGAGAATGCTGGCACAATGTGCCCGCCCTCTGGAACCGTTGGTCCTACTTATTTGCCAAAAAGGGTTAGCAACCACATTATGCTCCAAAGGGTACTGTCCAGTGGCTGCTTGACAATAGGGGGGTGCCGGTGCTTTTCACGAGGACACTCTGGGTCCTGCAAATACACCTCAAAAATTAATAAGAATATATTTTTCCCATTTGCATTAGGAAGTGAGTATCTTTTACTTTCTCCATAAAATGAATATTTTTTTTTATCAAAATATATATGACAATATTTAGATTGCTTACAAAAATAAAGACTGGTCCATGTCACTCTTACGTCTTGCAGGTCGTTGTGCATGGGACAAGGCCAGGACAAGAAACCCCCCATGTCTGACTAACTTACAGTTTTGTGAAATACAGTTTTGTGAAATACAGTGAGGTGCCAGAACCCCATGGCCTTGTTTGTGAAACACGGGTGCTGGCAATGCTGCATGTCAAGCCCCAGGAAAGCTGCTTCAACCTTCCTTTCTCCTGCCTGTCAAAGGGTGGGTGATGAGGTCAGAATACTGACCCCACTCCAGCCCTGATTCCTGAATAGACTGTGAATGAATTCTGCTCACCCATGACCTGCCTCCTGCGTGCAGCCGGCGCCTGAGGGATGAGGGAAGGAGGTATCAACCACGGCCCAAGACACGTCAAGTGTGAAAATACAAAAGACAGGTGTCTGTGCATGTGTGTGAATGTGGGTGTCTGCCTGAGTGAGAGTGTATGCGTTAATGAATGAGTGAGTTCGAATTGACTAGCTAGCTTAAGGTTAAGGTAAGCAACTGGATTGCAGCAGAGATCTCCTTGATGAGGGGCTGCAAAAAAGCATGATGTCTTCCACCAAGGTGGGCTTTGCCTATTAGACCACCGTTTGCTTGATGCCTCCTGACTACTGCTGGCACAGGCCATTACTAACTATATGAGTTGCCCCTTTGCAATTATCACTGGGGACTTCAATGCTCAATTGGGCCCTCAGAGCAAGATGACTGAGGCAAGACAGGAATCTCAATATGCAAAGACAAGAAAGCTGGGCGTATTATTAGACTCCTGTAGGGATGATCACTGTCTGGTGGAGCTCAATGGCAGATGCCATAGACTACTGTTTATTAGATTGCTATATTTTTCAGAAGATAAGGGAGTTTGCAGTAATTAAACGCTTGGACAGGAAGGCGACCATTTTCCCCTCTTCCATGTGGAAAATCTTTATGTAAAGATAGGCTTAAACCCCTGCCTTTTAGCTCTGTAGCCACGCTGGAGAAAGGGAGAGTTCAGAAAGCCTTTTTCGAGAATATTTTTAATCTCCCAGTAATTGGGACCAAAGTGGCAAAATTGATGGGGGAAAAACACCAGGGGGAAAGAGTGCTTTGAGAATTCCAAGTTCTGATGAAGTTTGTCAGAGAGAGCTGCTCGACATCCTTACTCAACTGAGGCATTCCCTGATCGGGAGGGAGAGTGCTCTCTCCATGGTATGATGCAGACTGTACAGTTTTTTAAATACATTCTGGATAAACTAATCTGTAAAATTGGGGATGAGTGGAGTGGCTCCCGCCAAATTTAGAAAAAGAATATAAAGCCCTCCTGAAAGAAAAGAGTGTATTCAATTAAATTATGGGATTTGATGGTGGAGGCTGTCTTAAATAAAGACGTTAACACGTTTTGGAAATTATTGGCCATTGGGTTTGACGAACCTGGGGCATTCACAGGGGGTCCATCTCACTGGAAGATTGGGTGAACCACTATCAAAAAATCATCTAATTGAGGATAGAAAAGCAAGACGCCCATATGGCATAGAATATTGTTTTTTTCTGTTGGGGAAGTTGACCTCTCTATGAAACACTTGCCATTCAGGAAGGCCACTGGCCAGCAGGTTTAAGGGTTTGGCTCTGCTGTATATAAAGGGTTTTGGGAATGGTGCACTTCTTTACTTATACAACTCTTTGAGGCGGTTTCATCTGAGGGAGTTGGGCATATATCCTGGAGTGGGAGTCTCATTATCCCGATATAAAAAAGGCAGTACTGGCGACCCCAACTGGTATCGACCAATATCCTTATTGGACACGACCAACAAACTTTTCAGCAAATGTTTGATGCAGAGGCTGAAACAATGTGTCTAGAGTAATAACATATTGAGTGCCTCTCTAGCAGGGTTTAAGAACGAGTTTTCTACTCTTGGCCACAGCTTTTTTAGAATGAGAATAGAATTGAGAAGTATTGTAAGATCAGGGGAGGCAAGTGGGATGTACTGTTTTTAGACCTGGGAAAAGCTTTCTACTCCATAGATATGAATATCCTTTGGAGGAAGCTGGAAACACTCAAGGTTCCAAGTGTTTTGTTGAAGCTGATAAAAGCTCACTACTCTTACTCAAGCAGCAGTATATTGTCCATCAAGTTTTACCCATAATTTTAATACCAATAAGGGGGTAAAACAAGCAGCACAGAAAAGCGAAAAACATGACCAGCTGCAAGAATAGTATATGCCCAGGTACCTTTGCCCCCATAACGAAAATCAAAAGCTGGCACACATGAATATATGCACAGTAATTGAACATATATCTTAAAGTGAAATATACAGATGTAGTTCAATTGACCTTCCCCTTAGGCAAACGTGCGCAAGACAAAATAGACAAAATAGAATTGAATTTTAAAAAAGTAATGCACACAAGCGAAATAACCTCAGAGAGGAAATGGTCCAATAAATATGATGGCAAAGTATAAAGGTGCTCACGTTTTAAACAGCAATCTGTATTGAAATATTCCCAGGAAAACAAAATCCCAATACGTAACAAGTGCTAGTGGTCTTGTGGGTAAGTATCTGCACTGGGAACATGGCAACCTGAGTAAAATCCTGGTAGTCAAATACTTGAGACAGCTTTCAAACCTCAAAAAACACAAGCGGGTGTGTCCGCCCTCTGAAAAGAATTACGCTATCCACCCACATATGTCCTTCACTTATGCCCTGAAAAGCAGCCACACTCAGGGGAAAATAAGTGTACAATTTTCAGGATTTCAAATTCTCTTGCCACATCCTGGGAAAATACTGATGACTTACTTGCCCTCTCATAATTTCTTCTCCTCACCACCATGTCTGGCTTTCACCAATACTCTGCTTTATAAAGACAACTTGAAAAGTACACATGCCATAGTGAAACTCAAATATATAAATCCCTATGGAACTATATTAGGCAAAAAAGTGTACAATTGTTGCTTTATTTGACCCATCTTTACTAGGAGAGTACAAATACCATAATGAAATTCAGCAACAGGTAAAGGAAATTTTCTCTCAAAGAACACTGGGAACATAGAAGATCTTTAAACCATATTGGATTATATTATATATATATAACAACAGGTTATATATAAGGAAGTACACAGCATCCAGGACTGTTGACTGCTTCCCATCCGTGCAGAAACCGGGACAGACACTGCCTAGCTTCAAAGCAAGGAAGGGGCCAGCCCCCTCAGGCCATGTTACTGGTCTTGTAATTTGTGGTAATTTATTAGGCAACATGGCCTGAAGGGGACAGCCGATTCCTCGCTTTGAAGCTGTAGAGAGGCAGATGTACACGTCATTTCTAGTGTCCGCCCCCTCGCCTCCGTCATTCTGGAATAGCAGCAAGAGAGCACTATGTGCGACACCAGGTATCGTCCCAATACAGCATAGAAGAAATGAGAAACTTTATGCATTCAGACAAGCATATTGAATGTACCCTCACACTGACGTGGTGGAAGGATGTCTGCATACACCACTGGGCATAGAAGAACTATAAGAGACCTCAGACCAGAGCATAATGACATCATGAAGAGAAGATACAAGGATGCAATGAAACGATATGCAAATATTTGATGAATTAAGATGCAACGGAAATAATAAGAGAAACATGTATGTAGAAACAAAGAAATCATATTTATTGAGAGGAGGATCAATAAATGCACATACTCATGAATGCAAGGCAGATAACATATATAAAGAAGCTTGCTAAAGATGAAAATATAATGCAATAAGAGCGGATTTGTGTTAAGAATAACCAAACTACCTCAGAAACCAGGGATGCAGGGCTGAAAGGCTTTTGAAAACAGTTTTGTGCGAGGAACATAGCATGTCTATTGGCCTGGGATCAGGGATGCCATATCAAGGAATAATTGAAAGGCCCAAGACGAATCAAAGCGGATAAGCTATGTATGCATGACATATTTCTCTTAGATTAAGCGCTGAAGAAAACATCTGCAAGTGCCAAGCCCTGACTGATTAAAGACGCAGAAAGCGCATGTGAGATGGAATGACCAAGTCTCCAGATGCCAAGAGGAGTAATGGCACACAGCATAATTGAATTAAATAGCATCAAATAAAAGTTTGAAATGGACAAAATCATGGTCTCCTCACGCTTGATTCAAGACTCGAAAACAAGGCCTATTCATTGGGCTCAAATTGAAGGTAGTGATGTACCTGTGCTCCCATAAAAGTCCCAGAGAAGAGAACAGTCAGCTAGGTCAACTACAAAGAAGAGGCCTTGGCGCAGGGCTTAACAGATGAGAGATGGTAGGCTAATTGACCAAGTGGGTAGTAGTCTGACGTTATTCCCCACACATGGGTTTTGTTTTGTTCACCTGCTGCTAATAAGCCGAAAGCCTAAGGTTGGGAGAGAATGCCAACCAATCACGAGGGCCTATGTAGCAGTGTACTATACAATGTTGCAGGAGCCAATCAGCTGCTGTTATTCTGCTATTAATCTGTATTATCTGTATTTAGAGGTAGTTCAAGGGGCAGCAATTATGTTACTAATACCTAAAGGATATATAGGTATAAATGTTCCCTTAACCAATCCCTCCAATGTATAGGTTTTACTATTTGCCATGTAGGATGACATAATATCTGACATACATCGAAGTATAAGACCTTTGCATAATCAAAATATGTGTGAGCTGCACTTTGTCTGTTCACCAGGTTTCCCTACTTTAATTGAGCTGGTAATGAAGTGGTACTTTGCCATATTCTTTGAGTTTGTCCGGTTATTTGGGTCTGAGATTGTTCATTGGTAATTGCATATGGCACTTGGAATGCTCCAGGTGCTACTGCACAAAGCTAAGCAGGGTTTGTCCCAATAACTGCATGGATGGTAGTCCCGGATGTCTATTGCAGTGATTTTTCACTCCTAACATAACTGCAGATGTACAAATATCTGTTTTTAAAAAAATATTTTTTTCCATAGCCACAGGTAAAGAACTACTGATACCCTTGGCTATCTGTAGTCATTTTTATAGCCGTGAATATCAGGAAAAACTGGTGAAGAAAATGTTCCCTGCCTCACCAAGTGTCCCCCACCTCTGCACCTGCTCCCCACACACCCACGATGGCCTCACCTCCCCTGCCCTCTCCTATTCCCCCAGAGCACATGCTGTTTCTGTGACAGAGTTTGATTTGAGATGTCGGCTATTCACGGCTATTCTGTCCTATAGCCAAGGTTATAGAAAAGATTTGTGTTGTAAACTCAGCCCCTAGACCCCCTCCAACTCCCAAATTTTACTTGGTGTCCTCTTACTTCCCCCCACCTATAGAGTCATGGAATTTGTTGATCTGCAAATGGCTTTTTTCCTGCATTTCCATTTCATTTTCCCATACCCTACAAAATTTGGCCAGAAACTGGGCTGGCCACGCCTGAGCACTCATACCAACTTATATGAAGTTTATATATATATATCAGGAAAGTTGGAAAATAATCATTTGTTGCCAATCAAAGAACCCTTGGGAGAGGCATATCTCGAAATGCACTTAATTTTGTGAGTTTTTTGTCACAAACATGCCTCAGCTGTATTTGACAACGTCGACCGATGCATCCTTCTATCCCTCCTTGCTGACAGGATGGGATTCACTGGCACTGTTCTGAATTGGTTAACCGCTAACCAGATGAACTTGTTGTGTTCTAACCTACTCCAGGTCTCCTGCGGAGTCCCCCAAGGCTCCATCCTCTCACAAATGCTTTTTAACCTTTATATGGAGCCTCTGGGCACTCTCCTGAAAGATCCCAATTTAGCCATCCACCAATACGTGATCGATAATCAGTTGTAAATGAGAGTAAATACTGTGCAAGACATAATGGGTCTCCACGATTACCTCAAACTAAACACATCCAAGACTGAATTCGTCCACGTCCGTCCGCTCGCGAAAAAGCAATTTGTCAAGCAATTGTTACATGATATGCACCTACAAGGATCTGATCCACAACTCTCATACTCGGCAAAATTGACATCAGCTTGTCCGTCCAGAAACACATAGTCAATAAGCCCAAACAGCCCGGCTCAGAAGCTCCATCCTTCGCAAAAATCAAAGTTCATACATTTTACTCTCTTCTCTGTGCCTTTAGTTTATCTGCAATGTACAGTTAACAACATTTTAGATAAACTAAAGGCACAGAGAAGAGGGTAAACAAATCCTGAAGAAGGGGGACTTATCACCCCGAAACGTGTAGAGTGAAATACATAAGCATCAACTGGATTACATATGATTTATGAACTTTCTTTGCATATGTACAATTAGGAAAAGAACCCTATGTATTTAATTGTTTACTTGTATGAATCATTCAAAATCAAGGTTAAGTGACTTGTGAAAGTGAACATATGTTTGCTTTGGAATCGATTATGTTTGATCTAAAGTAATATTATTGTTGAGTTGGTAGCAAACTGAGATTTATGTAAATACTAAAGTAACATTATTTTATTTGATACAAACGGGGTCAGAACTTGCTTTACTGAATATACATTCATAGGGCGTATTAAAATTGGTTGTTTATACAATAACCATTGGGTGTGAAGGGGACGGGAGAGTTCCACAAGTTTGTGGACATCTGCTGTTCTTACTGTGCTTAACACAACATAGTGTCAAGGTTGTTTTTCTCCCCGGTACCCCACTACTCACCATTAATGTATCAACAATAGCAAATTGATTAGGTGTGCACTAGGCTTAAAAGGACACAGCCCAAATGCTGCTACCCAAATTATGTACAGCACTCTTCTGCACTCGAGCTAGATCCGCGCTCTAAGAAATAAAATAAAGTAAACATAGCCCTTACCCGGAACTAATGCATGCAAAGTAAATGGATCTGCCAAATTCGAAATATTCACTTTTGAAAATCCCTCAAATATATCTATAACTTGGACCTGTGCATTTGGTCTGGAGCAACAACAAATATGCATGTTTCACGCACGAATAAAATGCACAGACAACATGCATGGACAATACGTGCAGCGCGTGCATGAGTGAAATGGCAGAATACAGGTGAGCGCCATCGGCACAGGCAACACACAGAATTAGGATATGAGGAATGAGAGTGCATAAGGATCACATGCTCAGAATATGCACATAGAGATACACACTAGGGATAAACATAGGAGACCTTCATATGTGACAACACACAATATGCACATATATGCAGCACAAGCACAGATATGTCGCTCAGAATATGCCCTGGTATGGAAGCCCAGACAATACTCATGGAATAAGCATACACAAAAGCTCACACTCACAGACGCATGCACGCTCAAACACGCCGAAGTGAAATGAGGAAATCGGTGGAAAATAAAGTAAATTTAAAATAGAATTGAGGTTACTTACCTCCAAAAAAGCCGAAACCTACAAACTTTGGGAATCCCAATGTTAAGGTGCAAACACAGCCCCAATTAATTATTTCCCTAAAACTAGGTCCGTCACAGTACAAATGCAACCTTCACTCACACAGCACCACTACCTCGTAGTAACACTTTAAATATTAGAAGCTCACATGCTATTGGTAAAGTGGGTCTTATGAAGTAGTCAGGGATGTCATTTCACCAAAATGCCAGGGGTAACGGAAGTGACATCACACGACCTTTGACCTCTAATGACATCACAGGAAGTGATGTAATCTGGCCCCACCACAAAGTGACATCAAGGGAAGTGATGGAGTGCATCCTTTCATCCCTTGACAAAACAGGAGGTGGCATCACATAGCATTGTTTCTAAGTACACTATGAAAAATATGGTTATGGTATCACTGTAAAGTGATGTACATCGCATACAAGAATGGATCACCATATGTATCATTGATATCAGTGTGCATAGGCTCATATTACCAAATTACTGTGAATGCTAGCAGACGTCCAAGGCCAAACGATAATGATGTGTTATTATATAGCACTTACACTTAAGCGCTTCATATAGAACAAATATACATACAGTATCAACCAACCTGTGTTGGTACTCATTTATTATCCTCAGCAGGAAGAAAGGCTGAGTTGACTTTGCCGGGAGTCAAACCTGAGATCACACACCCATTTCAACAGCGATTGCTCTACCCACTGAGCTATCATACCTGCTATCGCTACCAGACAGCCAGCCACTCGAGAAATAAAGAGCTGCGTGCTGCTGGCCACAACCGATGTGCCTAAAAAAAAGAAAATAACGTTTATTTTTTTCCAATTTTATTTAGGGGTAGCAAAAGGGAGACATCGGTGGTCACAGTTGCGACCCCGGGCGACCGCCAAATGACGTCCCTGGAAGAAGTGTGTGCTGTAGTGTGAGTTAAGGTTGCATTTGTGGTGTGATGGATTCTGCTTGTATTCGGGAAATAGCTCACTAGAACTCAGTGATGTTACGATAATGTTGGAATTCCCCTACGCGTGTAGGTGTGATGCTCACATTAAGGTGAGATCCACTGCGAGCTACTCGGCCAGCACATGTTCTGGTGAAACTAATTCTTCTTTCAATGGCAGCCTCATTGTCTAGGTTTATAGCAAAGAATCGAGAGCCCATGCTAGAATGGATATTTTAATGTGGTCAGCAAGAAGACATTTGTGAAGTTTAGGGGCCTCCAACACCTCCATCAAATTGATAGAGCGGCCAATCCATAATGCTGACTTTCTTCGACTGAACTATAAACTCGAGGCGGCTGAGCGCGAAGGCGGTTCTTCTGGATGGATATGCTATTACTGAATTAAAGAGAGGGATAAATAATGTTATTGATCATCTGGTTAGGCATGGATTTCTGTCTGATAGTAAATCTATGAATAGAGATGAATGCATGTCATGTGACCGAACACGTCTCAACGCTCTGAGGCTTGCCGAATATTCCGCCGCCATCTGTACTGTATGGCAGAAATAAAGGGTGCAGGAGACTTGAATTACAGTGGAGAGAGGGGTGTGAGGCGGTGCAAATGGGTGCAGCTTTGCGCATAACTGTTCTTCAACACTAGACTCTTGATGGAATTACAGGCATTACACTGCTTTGCAAATAAATGGCTACAGTGGGGTGGGGGAAGTGCCACCTCCGGCAGAAGGGGCTATGATTGCATGTGACCCTGTGCAGACATGCACGACTTGCGAACAGAGAGATACTCTTAGAAACCCTCCCAAATGGGTGCAGCTCCCGCACTAGCAGATTTTGAATTTGCACCCTCTTAGCGTCTGTAATGTTCTAAGGAAATCTGCGCAGAGTGGATGAGTATACATACGTCCATAGGCGCAGACACACGTACCTGAGACTCGGCCCCTCCTCTTCTAAAATGTGCCTGTCTCCCAAACTCTAAGGCTCTCAAACACAGCAAGGAGATCCTCACATCCACATTCTCAAGCTCCCCGAAAGAGTTTATGTGGCTCCAGGTTACAAATATGTTATTATTAGGGTGAGTGCTGTGCAAAAATGTAGCAGCAACCAACCCCAGTTTTCTTTGTGTACTTAGGCCCTCATTACGACCCTGGCGGAAAGTAACTGACATGACCGCCATAGCGTAAATAGCGTTTCCGCCATTGCACGATGGAGCAAAGTGCGGACAATTCCGACCCATCGGGCACGAGCACCACGCCATGGCGGAAGTGCAAAGTCTGCGATGGCGGAAATGACCCCAAAACGGCCCATTCCGCCGTCGTACGGCGCCCTAGGTGCAATTCCGCCACCCATCTTAGCGGTCACCGTAATGAGCGGTCAGCGCAAATTACGGTCACCGTAAATATACGGAAACGGAAGTAAAAACATGGGGCCGGAACGGGAAACAGCACGCCGTACACCTATAAAATCAGAATCCCAACACAACCATAAAAAACCGACCCTGAGACACATCCCAACCCGTTAGCCACCCCATAATAAAAAAGAAAAATGGGAAAAGTTGCTAAAAAAGCGTGCGATCGCAAGCGGCAGGTCCACTTCTCCCATGAGGAACTCACCGTGCTCACAGAGACCCTCCAGGAGAACGCTGCCGTCGTCTTCTCGACGCAAATGACCAGGACGGCACTTGCGAACAAGAAGGACATATGGGCCCTGGTGGCACAGCGGGTAAGTGCGGTGGGGACCGCACCCCGCAACCCACAGCAATGCAGGAAGCGATGGGACGACTTGCGGATACGCGTCCGGAGCATACTTTCAGCCAACCGCAACATTGCCACAGCTACCGGGGGAGGATCTGATTCACCCATCAAGTTGACCCCCTGGGAAGAAATCTGTGCTTCCACCATTGGAATGGAGAGCATAGAGGGAGTCGGAGGGATGGAGAAAGGAGTGCAGACATCCGAAGAATCAGGTAGGTGGGCCAAATTAAACAACGCTAAATCCACAAAGTCCAATCATGTGAAGCACCATGTGTCCCCATAGTGCAATAGAAACACATGTCCAGGAGAACGTCCACATACATTGCCATGATAGCGCCCTGTAAAAGTCAGATTAAATACATAAATAAGTAAAAATCCTAAAAACACCCTCTGCATGTGCAGCATGCACACCCTAACTGCAGGCTGCAAAATAACTGCACCCTCAATCCACACGAAAATGAGACCTCCCCCAAGGCCCTGACCCAAATCACCCTCAGGTACCACCCCAATGCATGTGATACATTGCCATTCCAATTACAACAGACCCATAAATAACGCTTGCCCTCCTTTACTCCACCACAGGGTCCGAATCAAACGACGAGCTTCAGGACACCCCTACCAGCACACCTGCAAAGAGGGCCAAGACCAACGGCCAAAGACCCTCCACCTCAGCTGCACGGATCAAGACACGTCAGCAGCACGAATCGAGTGGCAGCACACTGGAGGGGACATCAACAGGCACCCCAGCAGCCAGCATGTCCACAACAGCAGCACCACAGGTCCCCCCAATGGATGCCACAGAAGGCACTGCTTCTGGTGGCAGCAGCACCATAGGTGACACTGCTTTCATGCCAGCATGCTCCGACACAGAAAACGGTGCTGTAGATGTAGGATCCATCCATGACCTGTCCCAATCCCCCTGTATGTTTCATCCCGTACACCATGAGGACACCACGCAGGGGCACCCACAAGACGACGACTGGCCAACCCCCACAAGGCCTGTGGCAAGGCAACATGAGGTGATCAGCCCCTCTGTGACACCACCGGAAATGGCCATGGCCCAGCAGAGGCAACAGTCCCTCGAGCAGATGATAGTGCAACAGCAGCAACTGGCCACGCTCCTCAAGGAGCATGCTGATGAATGTGGGGGTTCTAAGGCAGCCATTGAAACATCTACTGAGACACTTAGGGCAGAAATGGAGCGAAGTACAGAGACACTAAAGGCACAAATTGAGGGAAGCACCGAGAGCCTGAGGGGACAAATGGAGAGAAGCACCGAGAGCCTGAGGGGACAAATGGAGAGAAGCACCGAGAGCCTGAGGGGGGAACTGCATGCGACGTCCAAAGATGTATGTGTTGAACTTGCCGCTGTGCGCCGTGTGCTCACTGAGCTCTCACAAACCCTTAGGGACATGCATGGACGTGAGCAGGCAGAGACATCATCCGTTGCAAGTTCCGTCCAGGGCAGCCCCCAATGCAGATCTGGGAGGAACCTGCGCTCCACAGGCAGGGGTGCCCCTGATACCCGGAGAGGGGGCTTGCAATAGCGTCTGACCAATGACAATGAGCATCTCTGGACACTGGTGTTCTGGGGGGAGGTAGGAGGGTGGAGGGGGTGTGTAGGGTTCTTCCAGGTGGCGGGTCGATTGGGTGTGTAATACCATTTCACATTTTCAATACATATATACACATTAATCCAATGAGATGTGTGGACATTGATCTTTGTGTACGAGGCCTTTCTTGGCGTACAGGCCACATTGTGCATGTTCCCGACACACACAGTGCCACAAGTCCCGTGTCCATGTAACAGCCACCAGGCGTGAGTACTAGAAGCATGCATCTATGATATTCTGACGAATCTCACGGGCCTCCTGTGCCTCGCGGACTCCTTGTGGTGCTGCCACATCCCCACCCTCATCATGACCATCTTCAGGTGCTTGCAGTTCTGCGTCAGGGGGCATGGCCACATTTCTACGTACGCACATGTTGTGTAGCATTACACATGCCATGACCATCTTTGCAACCTTCTCATGGCGGTACAGGAGTGCCCCGCCAGACCTGCTGAGGCAGCGGAAACGAGCCTTCAGTAGGCCGAATGCCTGTTCTATGACTACACGGGTACGTGAGTGGGCATGGTTGTAGTCCTCCTCATGCTGGTTCTGTGGGTTCCGGATTGGTGTAAGGAGCCATCTCTTCAGTGGCTACCCGGCATCACCTGTATGTGGACAAAGAAGGATGTTTGTGGAATAACATTGCTACGTACGCATCCCCCCCCCTTCCTGCCACGTCATTGACGCATCACCTACCCCACATTCACATGCATTAAATGAGACTCACCGAGTAGCCAGGATCGGTGCCCTGCGTGTCGCTCCATGTAGCGTGGTACTGTAGAGTTCCTCAAGACCATAGAGTCATGGGTTGATCCTGGAAATCGGGCACAACAATGTGTAAAGATCCTGTTGGAGTCACACACCATTTGTACATTGATAGAATGATATTGTTTCCGGTTGCGGTACTGGACCTCCATGGCAGGTGGGACAACCAATTCCACATGGGTGCAGTCGATGGCACCAATGCAACCCGGTATGCCGCCAAGTCCATGGAATCCCACTTTTGCGTTTGTGAGCTCCTGCTCCGAGCGTGGTAAACAGATGTAGTTGTCTGCGTGCTTCAGGAGGGCATCAAGCACTTGGAATAGTGTCCGTGACAATAGTGGCTGTGAAATGCCATGCAACTGTCCGACTGTTTGCTGGTAGGTGCCTGTGGCCAGGAAGTGGAGTACAGACACCACCTTCAGTAGGGGTGGGATGGCGGGTTGGGCTATCTATCATGCTGACAAGGTCAGCGTGTGTCATGTCGACAATGGCGGTTATGGTGTCCCGGTCCAAACGGTAGAGGGTGTGGATCTGCTCAGCAGTGAGGTTGAACGGATTGGCACGGAGGCGTGGGATTGCGGGCTGCCTGCGTGGTGGTAGTGGCTGTGCTGGTGGGCCTTGCTGCCCCTGCCTTGCCCTCCTCCTCCTCCTCCTCCTGCGTCTCCTCTGTGCGGCCGGTTGTTGCAGTCGTTGGTGTTCGTCTTCTTCTTGAAGTTGGAGTACTTGCAGTGCTATCAGGTCCCCCAGGCCCAACATCGCTAGTCCTGTCGGTAGCATTTGGGAGTGGGTGTGGTTGTGGGAGGGGTTTGGGTATGCAATTTATGTGTTTTCAGGCTGTATAGCCTCCACCTGTGGTGATTCATTTCACCTGTGCCAGCTGCAATTACTTTTGGGCGAGCACATCCCGCACACAACGCTGCTATTTGACGCATGGCATCTTGCAATTACAATCATGTATGTGATCCCGATGGCAGTGAAATATTGGTTAATATGTTGATTCTGCTATGGTCCCATTGTTTCACATACTATTTTTGCAGTCGCGGACAAACTTGTGAAGGGTCAGTGGAATGTAGTACTCGATCAACGGTGGACCCTCATGCAGCACTGTACCGACGTTCACCGACGGGCGGGGAGTCCCATTAGTGATTGAAGCCAGTTGCCATTTTCACACACAGCCGCACTACATAGATGTATTTGTGAATCCAAGCGTTCACAGATGCCTTTTCGACGTGATGTTGCAAATGAGGAATTCGAAGGACAGCGCTTTTGCTTTTCAACTAGCGGCGAGGAGACGCCCACAGGTCTGACTGGAAATGTAACGTTCTATTGTTGAATGTCCTTGGGACAGGGCCCATGACGAGAATGCAATGATTGATGTGAATTGAATGGGATGCGCAATAGCGTAGTGGACGATGAGGCAGGACGTCCCCAAATACATGTTACTTCACTACACTAGTGAACCGGGCAGGAGCACAGTGGATTTTGCAGACTGCATTCCGCACAGACTCAATGGAAATTTCAAATGTAATGTGAGTAAATATTCAGGCGTTTCTATTCCGGGATGAGGGAATGATGAATGGATGCATGGACAGATGATTTAATTGAGAGTTTGTCATGTGCATGGCTTTTTGATATCTATCCCCTTCCCCTGCGCTATGTGATGCAAAGCTGCCATAGTGGGTCCATCATCTGTCTGCCCTTGTTGAACCCTCCCTGTCTCGACGCGCCTTCAAACACTTGTGTCTGTGCACGTTACTAATCACATCTAATGGATTCTGTTTTGACAGACGCATGCACACATACACTCGTTAGTAATAGTGTATTGAGCTCGATTTATGTCGTTATGATTCGCAAGTGATTTTTTGGTGACATTAATCCTTTTGAGTGTGCTAGCATGCATATGGTTGTATATTTAGTGTGTTGAATGAACTGAGTAATTCATATGAAGTTCGGATGCCCATGCTATTATTTTTTTCTTTTGGGTGACAGGTATCTCCTCCCCTTTTGCCGCTGCCATCTGTACGCCACTCCTGCAGATGGCTTCTTCACTCGACACCTGCAGCTTCGAGTTAATCAGTGGAGCACCATTACGATCTTATGGGACGATCGCCAATGGGCCACATGCCCTTACGCAGTACTAGTGGCTAGGAGCAACATATGTACCTTTCAGCTGGACTAGTGCCTACTTCATGGGACTGCCCTGCGGTTCTAGGCGCTTCCGTGTTGCCTTTTTGGTCGTAAATGTAGGCCCTGTGTACCATGAAGGAACAGGGCGTCAGACAAGTAGAAGCTGGTCATTCATTGCGGATGCAGCCCACAGTGATGGAAATCATTTGGGAGTTAGTTTGCGAATAGCTGTATGGGCTTGGTGATTTGGATGTGCATTAAAATTATGTTCAGATATTGACCGTGTGGCCTTATTCTTTACTAGTGATGTTGCATATTCCGATTTGTGGCGCGATGTATTGTGAGATGATCTGCATTGGGTTCCGGCTTCTGAGTGGAGTTGTGTGGTACTGTACTGGCCGCGTTTGCCTACGAGGAGTTGTGCAATGTGGGCAGGGAGTGGAGTACAGGCACTCAGTAGGGCCATGTACGGTTGGTTCGCGATGCCGTAATTCTCACCATGGCGGAAAGGTACTTTCCGCCATGCTTGATGGCGTTGAGTACATGTCCGCTAGGGTCAGAATTCGCGTACCGTTGCGCCATGGCGGAAATTACGGTTTTGCAAGGCGCGCGTGCGCGTGCTTGGTGCAGTTAGCGTTGGCGTTCACTACGGTGTCGCTAATGGCATCGTACTTTACGGTGACGGGTCATGATCGCAACGAGCGGTATTCGATGGCGGTATTTCATTTCCGCCTTCGTTTTTGGAATTCCGCCAGGGTCGTAATGAGGCCCTTAGTGATTCAGGTAGAAAACCCTTTTATCACAGATATAAAGATCTGGGGTCATTCTGATGTTGCCGAAATGCTCTATGAATTAATACTAAGTAGCTAGGGCCGTAATTAGTGCTATTTGTCCCGCTCCCCTTTATTATAGGGGTATTAAAAAAATGTTGCAATCCGAGTATACCAGACCGGCTATCTTGGAATGTAATGTAATGTTACGTCATTTGCCATTTGTATAGAGCCTTTTTCCATTAGTATGGTCTCAAAGCGCTGATAACCTTATATCTGAAAAGAATGTATCCATCTATTCTAGGCATTTAGAACGTGATGTGCTCAGTAGGATGAGTGTAATGGTTGTAATACAAGTAGAATGCAACCTGCTTTCCTTGGGTTGAAAAGAAAATGTATAAAATGGCACTGCCTATAAAACGCAGACGTTTGCATTTGTGCTAATGTGCCTAGCGGCAATGCAATGCTCGCGTGGCTCTGAACTGGAGGCGAACTTCCATTGAAGGCTACTGGATGGTGCGGTGGCATGTGCGACTGCTGAAATGGCGTATTCTACTTAACAGCAAAGGCTGGCTGGGGTCGGCTAATCTAGCGCTCGCTTCGTTCTTTTCCTAACCGTCCCATTCGTAAGTGGAGGCCATTTCAAGAGAAATTGAAATACACTTTGCAAAACGATGGACACACTTCATGCAATGAATACTGAATTTAGCCAAAGAATTGCAGTCTGAAGATGGGAATTCTATAATGTCCGATGATCATTTGTATTTACTGATCCACATATTGTTCGATTTCTTTCCATTTGTTTTAGTTTTGGCCGAGAGAGGGACTTGAAACACCTTGTTGGCCAACATAATTCTGTAGGGGATGTACGTGCATTCACATAACAGTAGAATAGTTTGTTTTTCTGCTTTCTTTTCTATTGTATCCTGCATTGTGCCCTGTCATAGATGAATTCAGCGCACATAATGCGCCTGGCTGGAGCATAGCTGCTACGCCCATCGCCTGCTGGAAGCCTTAGAGCTGGCCACAGGGATCATTCTCTTTCTCTGCATGCCATCCAGCTACTGTTATGTTATGCTTTTAGGTATTTGTATAGCGCCTTTCACTATTGGTATGATCTCAATGCGCTGTGGGTTGAACGCCCTCAGGGACCGTAGTCCAGGTCAGTGGAGAAAGTGGGGTGGTAAGTAGTGCACTCAGTATGTGTGCAGCTAGGCTGAATTTTGTGGTGGGTAGCTGCCTTCTAATGCTAGGAGTAGTGTGAAGGTTGTGGTGTGTGTGCAGCTAGGCAGAATTGTCTTTGGTAGCTGCATTCTAGCAGAGGTGGTGCTTGTATATGAGATTATGTGTGCAGCTAGGCCAATTCTTTTCATGGAGAATAGCTGCCCTCTAACGATATTTGAGGTGTGCATGGTGGTGGTGTATAATTGTGTGCAGCTAGGCCAACATTAATCATGGGGGTAGCCGCATTCTATTGTTTTTTGTATGTAGCATCCCCCCCAGCCCCAGTCACAGCTGCCACATTGGTGCGGTTGCTGGAGAGCCGTGCATGCCAGGGCATGACCATTTTCCATTCTTCGGCTCCCCTGCTTTCCCCAGGCACTCCCTGACTCTGCAGCCTGCTGTAAATGCAACGAGGCTGGGGAGCCAAGTACCTGCCATTGGAGTGACTGGATACTCCTCTGCCTCGGCTCGCTGACCTTGCAGCAGTACCTGGACACAATGGAACCTCCACTGACTGTGATCATTCAGTCAATGTAATCTGACTTTATTGTGGTAAGAGACGATATTGAAATCTGCCTATTTAGTGGCAGCTGGGCATACTGGAATCTGACCTAATTATGACAACTTGGTCTACTGTGTCATTACTGGGCATGCAGGAATATGCCCACATGGCACACTGTTGTCTGTCTTTCCTGTTTTAAACTAACTTGTGACCTCTTGCTTTTCTACCTGGATCTATGGAATAAGGCCCTGTTGTGCTAACTGGACATAGCTGAATCAGACTTTACTGGGCTGACAATCATACTGGAATCAGAAATTAGCATTCAAACTGGGCGCATATGTGAATATTCCCTTACTATTAACTGGAGATACTGGAATGCATCCTCACTGTGTTAAAATGGGCATCTCACAACTCCTTGCCCATACTGAAAACAGCATCCTTATACATGGCAATCTATCTGGATTCTGGCCTATGGTGGGATCCGAGCCTTCCTTCCTTTTTATGAGGAAGAAATGCAAACAGTTGTACTGTTCTACCATCCTTATTCTGCCCTTTGAATCCATCAGCCATTCCATTCTCCTCCCGCTCCTAGAAAAGGCATCCGGCATCAACGTGTGTGGACTAAAGTGAAACTCATTCTTTTTCAGAGTTAGAGATATCTAGGCTTTTCCTTTCCCTACCTATCATTTTCAACTGGCGGGTCCCCATCAGTTTCCCCAGGCTCTCTCTCTGATATCATCTTCCCTTTCTAATGCTGATTTAAGACTAATGTGGATGGGGCACAAATTGCCTTTAGGCTGGAGGGAGACCCTTCAGCTTACCCTTGCCTGATTGCATCCTGCTTCTTTTGCCCCCAAGCCAGGACGTTTGAGAATAAGCCTTGTCTCAATGTGACCCAGACCCATGTATATGGCCTCTCCTATTGATCCTTCTCGCCCCTATGGGTTGATTGACATTGTCGAAAATGGCAGAAAGGGTCAATAGGATGAGTATAGAAGAGAATTTGAGTGGTAAACATTAGAGAGAAAGTTTGAGAAATGCATGACTGCAGTCTAAGTGGCATGTTTACCATAGAGGCCATTTTCCTCAAGGTACTAGTGATCTGGTCAAAGACTACCCGCTCAAGGACTTTTCATTCATAGTGAAGGAGAGAAACAGGGTTATAGTTTGCTGGGACTTTTGGGTCAGCCGAGGGCTTCTTCAATAGGGATAACACGGTTGCATATTTGAAGGGGGCAGAGAAGAATCCAGCAGAGAGAGAGATGTTTAAGAGATCAGAGACATAAGGGCAAGTATTTGAGTACATTTTTGGCCATTTGGGGAGCAAATGGGTCAATAGGACCACAAGATGAGTTGGTGCTGTGAAGGAAGGGTGGCAATTCAATAAAAGAGGTAGGAGAGAAGTGGTCAAGAGTAGAAAAGGTAGGGGGAGAGGTGATGGACAAAGGGGGATTGGGAAGGTATAGAGAGGAAGGTGTTGAGAGTGTCATGCATTTTAGAAATTTTAGAGGAAAAGTAGTGAGCAAAGTCATTAGCAGAAAATAAGGAGGCATTGACATGGGAGGTGTGAGAACAGGTTTGAGTGTAGATGAATGTTTGCGGTGTGATTGAGAAGGGGGAAGTGTAGGTTTTTGAAGAAGGATGATTTTACGGAGATCAGCGCAGAGATTAGGGCAGCAAAGGAATTTATATAGGGTAGGTGCACGCAATTTGCACCCGCATCGAGAAAGGATTGATGTCAGATGGGGGCAGATGGGCAGTGTTGAGGGTCTTATTGACAAGGAACCCTGCCTCACCACTCTGTGCTACAGGTTATGGAGAATAGGAGAAGGTAGCAGAGTCAGTGAGGAGGGCTGCCAGTGTAGCAGTGTCAAAAGGGAAGTGCCATTCCCTGTGATAGCATGAAGTGTAAGTTGAGGGTGAGAAGAGTCGAAGTGGTCAGTAATATAGGAAGACTTGTTGCAGAGAGATTGTGCATTCCAAAGGTTGAGTGAAAGAGTGATAGGAGGTGGAGGAGAGGAGCAGGTGCTGAGTGGTAGACGAGGGGGGCAGATGAGGTTGAGAGCCTGGGAGCACAGGCATATCTTATTTGAGGGGTGCATGGGAGGATGGGGAGTCTGGAGAGTGATGCAGCTGTTTTGCCAATTTGAGGCTGCCGGGTATGAGAGAAGGGAAGGAGATGAGTGAGTAGGAGGAATGACTCAATGTTAAGATGCCTATTTCTTCTACCCTTCGTCATGCAAGTGAAGAAAATAAAGAAAGGGTGCAGCCCAAGAGAGTGAAGGTAGGTGGGTGAGTGGAAAGGGGAGGGGTGGGTGGTTGGCTGAGGATAAGCATGTGCAAGTACTTAGTTGGCTACACTGGGGCAATAAGTAGCCAGAAGACAATTAACAGACCTAATACAGCACTGCTCCTTTGTCATGTCAGGCAACAGAAGCTCAGTGGTTAATGTTAATGGATAGTCAATGGGTAGAAGGATCCATATGCGTGGACACAGACGTCAGGTAAAGGGTGTGCTCTACGAAGTCCTGGCTTGAGCACGGAGTTTCACCCTGGGCCCTTTCCAACCACAACAGGCCCAAACCGGGACTTAGCCTTTGCTACTTTTGGCACTTGGCTGCAGATGCCTGGCCTAGGAGACTGAATAAGGGAGGCAGAGTGCCACATGTCTCTCTGGGAAACAATCACAGTGCTCCGGATGGCTTGCACAGTTCAAGCAGAGTCCTGGGTGTTGTAGGCAGGGCCCTCAGATGGCGTACAGGTTTCTATGGTAAAGCAGGTTGTTGAAGAGGAGGACTCTACAATGGTCACACAGTGACTGACAATCGTGGGTCCCAATGTAGGGGTTCATGTAAGGAAACTTTAGACTCGTTCATCCTACCACCCTGGCAAAATGCCAGCTGAGCAAGATTTTGGGGTGCAACACTCCAGCTCCTCTGCTGGTAGCCATGCTACCGCCCTACCATCCAGCTACATTCAATTACCCATGTGGAAGAAAATGTATATCAATTAAGTGAAATGCAGAGCCTGTTGGCCGTAGCAAAGCAATTACCCCCACCAGCTCGGGGATGATGGTAGAGCTTCCCATCATCCCTGCAGATTTTAGAGGACTGGATGTCCTCTCACCTCCTTCATCTCAATCCCCCGAAGACTGAGGTTCTTTTCTTTCCTGTTACTATGGTTCCTCCCACCCTGTCTCCCGGTCTTTCTTTTCCACCTTCCTCTCTACTGTTCTCTTCTTCTGATCGTAATCTGGGTGTAATCTTTGACCCTTGTCTTTCTTTTTCCTTACATATTTCTGCTACCACTTTCCTGCCATTATGCTCTGTTCAATATTCGTTGTGCTTGACCTTATCTTTCTTTCCATTCTCCGAAGCTTCTTCTTTTCCGCCTGGTTCTCTCTCGTATCGACTACTGTTCTTCCTTCCTTCTTGGTCTTCCTGCTTCTCATCTTCTTCCCTTTCGTTCTATCTATAATTCTTCAGTTTGTCTTATTTTTTCTTTTTCTCCTTGTTCTTCAGTTGTACCGTTTTTACTTTCTATATTGCTCCTTCCTTTTGCGTCGCCACTTTAAAAAACATGTAATATAATGTGCTAAATCGCTCAAAGAACTATTTCACGCATACATATAAAAGCAGATAAAAAAAATTCTATACAATCATTTATATACATTTAACCAAAACCCCCTTTAAACATATATCTAAATCATGCAAATGCTAAATATATCCATTCAAATCACATCCTAATATCAATCCTTTTGGCTAGAACAGGCTTCAAGTTTCCTTTCCACAACCTTCCAAACATTATGTAAAGCAATCATCAGAGACGTATTACATGAATTAAGGCAAAAGTTCAAGAAACCATCTTCACACAATCCATGGAAACTATGGACAAGGGGGCCTCCTTTTCCCCCCGGGGTTTGTTAGGGAGAATTCTCTGTTAAGGCTAATTTCCCAAACCTAGTGAGTCCCCCAGCAGCTTTGCTGGATTTTTGGGGTTTATTTTTTTCTCCTGCTAAGAGGGAGACTCTTTTTCTCCCACTCTTAGACATGATTTGAGATATCCTTTGACTTTGGAATGTGTTTTATGGGCTATGGGGTCTTTTACTCCATAGGGCTTCATGTGTTTTTGGTATGTGTGTTACACAGCACCCTCTGTGCCGTAACACAGGGGTGTCATAGTGACCCCCAAACATAGACTCCGTACCCTGGGACTGACTACTGTCTCTTAGGGCATGTAAAGTCACCATTGGCTTTACTAGTCCTAAATTGTGAACAGAACCAGTACAAACCATCATATTGTGGGTGTACTGGTAGGGGCAATTCGATTGCCCCTGGGTCTGTTGTTCGAGGGGACGCTGTCCAGTCCCCCCTGAGCGAGTTTTGGCTGGTGGCAGTGGATACTACTTTTTATATTCGACCGCAAATATATTCCTATGGGATTTTCCCATTGTTTGAGGCTAATACTTTTCAACATAGCCTCGAACATACCGCCGGTTATTTATTTAATATTAATTCACCGGTTGGTATTTTTTGCCAGAACTCGGTTCCAAAATGGTGTTTGTGTTCGCTTCTGTGACTCCAACCCAAGTCGAGCCCTTTGTTCCACTTTTTGGCGGGCTTCTCCACAGAAGCCTCCAAAAGTGGTGCCACTCTGTCTGGGTACCACAGGGAGTGTGGGAGGGGGTTTAGGCACCCTGCACTGAGTTGCCTCGACAACTGAAGTCACACTCTTGTGTGATTGGCGCAGTGGTGAGCCGCCCGGCTCACCACTTAGCATGTTTGAGTGATAGCTAGGACTGATGAATGGGGGTTTTCTGCATAAAAGCAGGGCTTTGGGACTGGGACTTCAGACGTCGCCACAGGACCAAAGAATCCGAAGAGGGAGAAGCTGAGCTGACCTGCAACGATGACACCACCGGTGGAGCCCTGCTGAACCGACTCACCACTTCTTCCAACGACAGAGGAGTTCTTCATCCCGAAGAGTCTTCTTCCTTTGACTGGTGGGGATAACCAGTTTGCCCACCTTTTCGCTTTCCCGGATCATCTCATGGCTGCCTTGCCTGTGCCAAGCACCCCGGCAACCGGGATACCACGTTTTTCCACTACCGCAAATGAAAGGGTAGTACCTTTTTACCGGAGAACTCCGTGGCTGGTTTCTTAACTAGCAGTGCAACGACCTTCAGCTTTTCCTCCACGGCGAGACCATCTCTTCCTCTGGACGACGCCACGACTTGCACCTGCTGCCAGGAACAACTGCCCCCGCTGGAGGATCCTCTCCACTTTAAAGTTACTGTGTCCGCCTGGCCTCCCTCGCAACGGTCTGTGTTGGGTGACTCTTAAAGCCTCAACTTACCACTTGGGTTGGCCCTAGGCTGGCTAACTGAACTTTTCTAAACTGAACTAATTCCTTTCTGAACTCTTTGCAAGACTTTCCAAGCCTTTTAAGCTGTGTGATCGTGGGCGCATTGGTGTTCTACTCTCTCCAAGAGGGAGCCTGGCCTCTGAATTTTTTGCTCACAAGTAGACTTTGACTTTCCTGCCTTGCTAAGTGCTTCTAAAGGATTGTGTTGTGTGCTGTTCCTAATTTCTGCCTTTTCCCTCCCTTTTTCTTAAACTTATTGGAGTGCCATCTGTAGTTAAGCGCTCACCTCTGTCTGGAAATAAGTGGTGTTAACTAAGACTTGTCCAATAGGAATAAGGGATGTATATATAATAATAGTGACTGTGTTTTTGAACTTACTTATAATAATAGTGCTAGAGTGTTTCTAAGTGTGTCTTTAAATAAATAATTATATACTTGATACCAAAAGCTCTGGTCAGTGTTTGTTTGTGCTACTGTATTTTGGTACCTATCTTGTATACTCTATATACTGTCTAACTCTTCTTGAGAGAAGTCTGGCTGCTCAGCAACTGCTACCAGGTAAATCTGGGTGGTACAGACTGCTACCAATTGGGTTTACTGCCAACACCTGTAGTCTTAAGCCTTTTGCAGTGGTCCCTAAGGGAACTGCACAGGTTTCTGCCTAACAGGGTTGTCTTGGGTGCTGCACAGGCCAGCAAGCTGGCCTGCACATTGAGCACCACAGGGGTTATTTAAGGGGGCAGGGAATGTTCAATAGCAGGCGACGGTTAGAACAAGCGTTTGTCAAGGTCGCCTGCTCCTGAGCCTTCCCTGCGTTGGGCCGTGTAGCTTGGCATTTGGCGGAGGTGAGGCAGGTCATGTTTAGTTAGCTGATGGAGGCTGGGTAGGAATAGATATTACGTCGTCGGTGAGGTTTAAAAATAGAAAAATGAACTATATATATATGTATATATATATATATATATAGTTCTATCATAGTAGGGGGTGCCGTAGATAAGGTAACCCCAACTGTACCTTGCTAGAGGGGCTCTGTTTTGGCTGGCGCTGTTGGGCGGCTGGGTTGTCGGTGGGTAGCTGGGGTGTAGTTTGCTCCATCCAGTGTTGTCGGCGCTGTCGGGTGCCATCCGTGGCGGTCCATAGGGGGAATAGCGCAGTAAAGGGTGGGGGTGGTGCTGTTTGCACAAACGGACTACCCCCGGGGGTGCAAAGAGGGGGAACAGGTATTGAAGATGGAGGGGCATGGCCCCGGGGGGAAGATGGGAGAAAGCGGGAAGGAAGGCTGGAGAATTTGGTAAGGAGACGGTAGGGAGCAAGGGATAGTAGGGAAGAATTTAAACTGACTTATTTATTTAATTGTTGGGGGAATTTAAATGTTTAATTATTAATTTGTTTGGTGAGTTGTTAAATAACAGTTTGGTTAGTTTGTAAGGCCAGAGGCTAGGGTAGCATTTATTTATGAGCTTTGGCCTGTCACATTAAAGGGACCTTTTCCACTACAAGCGAGCCTGGGTGTTTTTGTGCAGTAAACCCAAAGGGGGGCACTGGGGCCCTGGGGTTGTTTTGGGCCCTGCACAGGCCAGCGAGCTGGCCTGCTCATAGAACGCTGCAGGGTTTATTTAAGGGGGCAGGGAAGGTTCGAGAGCAGGCAACGGATAGGACAAGCGTTTGTCCTCGCCCACCCACCCCCTTTATTAGGGCCTTGTAAAGGTGTGAATTTTGGGAGTAGATGCTTTTTTGTTTGGGGTTGTTCGTTTTCCCCTACTGTGGATTTCTGGGCTTTTGTCAGGAGGTTATAAGGGCCTGGGGGCTGGTAGCTTTCGTGTGACAGGCTGGGGCATTAGTTAGGGAAGTTATGTTGTAAGGTTTTGTTGCTGATGTGGCAGGTCAGCGTGGCAGCAGGTCATAGGAAGGAGGACTTTCGTGTAGAGGGGAGTTGAAGGGGTATGAAGTGTTGGAGGCTGGGGGCATAGCCCCTTTGGATGAGGGGGGAGGGAAGCACAATGGGAGAATAGCGCGGGAAAGGATGGGGGTGGTGCTGTTTGCACAAACGGACTACCCCGGAGGTGCAAAGAGAGGGAACAGGTATTGAAGATGGAGGGGCTTGGTCCCGGGGAGAAGATGGGAAAAAGCGGGAATGGAAGGCTGGAGAAGATGGTACGGAAATGGTAGGGAGCAAGGGATAGGTAGGGAGGAATTTAAACTGACTTATTTATTTAATTCTTGGGGGAATTGAAATGTTTAATTATTAATTTGTTTGGCGACTAGTTAAATAACAGTTTGGTTAGTCTGTAAGGCCAGGGTCCAGCGTAGCGTTTATTTGTGAGCTTTGGCCTGTCACATTAAAGCAACCTTTTCCACTAGAATCGATTCTGGGTGTTTTTGTGCAGTAAGCCCAAAAGCAGGCCCATAGTTTGTTATATGTCAATTCCATATTTGGACAGGAAGTAAGGATATGTTGTGTCGTTTCTAGGGCTATAAAATCTTGACAAATGTGACATGTACATGATTACTTAGGTATGCCCAACTGCAGGCCCAAAGTAGATAATGTTGGTAACTTGTCAAGTCTGAGCAGGAGTTCAAATCTGTGCATCGAGATTGCAGGACACATCATTAAATAAAGTTGTGGTATCAGGAATTTATAGCACAATTCATAAAGCCTCTGATATCTTTTCATATGTTCCAAATGGGAGAAATTGGCAATCCAGTGCCATGCCGTAACTTAATTTGCCAGCTCCTCTTTCAATGTGTAGATGTCCAGAGACCAATCAGGGGACGAGTGCATAGAATCAAAAAGTCCAATGATAATTTAGCCCACTGATAGAGATCTCTACCCTTAAAATCATTATGCATAGCATGGCCCATAAGGTTAAGTAAAGGGCACAAAGGACCTTTCCAAGCCTTTATCAATAGCGTGCCCGTGTGGTGGTAGCGCTATTGCCGCATTACTGCTCCACCCAATCCCGAGTTTGGGCGGACCTCAATGCATTCAACTCCAGCACTTAGCTGGAGGTGAATGTGCCAACATCCTGCCCATTTTCAGCACATTTACCGTGGCGCAATTTGCGCTGCAGTAAATGTGCTGAAAATGCGCCATAGAGTTTTATGAACTCAAAATAAATGGGGATTTACTACGTTATTGCAACTTGGGATCCGGAGCTAACCGCACCGGACTAAGGTGCAGTTACACTAGATTTTCCACCTGGATACTGGCCAACTCGTGATGAGACAATAACCCCAACTCTAAGCGTATCCGCTCAATTGGGACGGAGCGAGAAAGACCAAGTAGAATTCGCCAAAACCTACCTTCCATCCCTTTTGACCATTTAAAATCCCTCATGTGTGCCACCTTAAGCCCTTTTAAGACTGCCGGGCAAAAGCTCTACCTATAAAGTTTATCGATGCCTGCATAGCTAAAGCCGACCTTGTTAACTGTATACCTTTGCATGAGCATTGTTTGCAATGTGGCTTTATGTGTTTTTTCGGTCTTGATTGCAACATAATTCCCCTTATCCATTTCAAGCCCCACATATCTATATGATGGTACTCTTTCAATTGCACCCTCTGATACCTTTAAGTGCTCATTTCTACAGCCCTTTCCATAAAACATAAATGGTGTCTTTTCAAAGTTGATCACCAAACCATTCACCTCAGTATATCTCAGTAGTTCATTGGATGCCCTACGTAGACCCACATGAGTGTGATCAAATATCACAATGTCGTCCGTGTAGAACAACCAATCAACAAGAGATCCCACCAATTTAGGAGGGCAATGGTTGATCTCTGAAAGATACGCTGGTAAGTTTGTAATGTACAGATTGTAGAGTAGCGGCGCAAGCACACAGCCCTGATTAACCCAACGGGAAGTAGGGATTGAGCGGCTGCTCCTTCCACCACCCTCCAACTGCACATGTACACACGTTTGTTCGTGAAGCTGCCTTGTGGCAGCCAGTAACCAAGGGAGGATTCCCATCATATTGAGTTTCTTCCATAGCCTATATCGATCCACCATATCAACCACAGCACACAGGTTCACAATTAACGCGTCCCTATTAGCCGCTCTCCTAATAAGAGTATCCTCTAATCATGCATTGTGTATGGTAGGGGATTTAGCCCTAAAACCAGTCTGAAATGTCCCCAAGATCTTTCATGCTTCTACCCATTCCTGCAATGCTTTCAACAGCAAAAAATTCAACATTTTCCCAGTTGCATCTAACATAGATAAAAGGCAGTAGTTTGCTGGAATGTTTCTACAGCCCTTTTTGTACACCGGTATTAATAATGATCGACGCCAGAACGAGGGAATCACCCCAGAAGCACATACCTTGTTGAACAGGATCATTAATAGGGATACCCATTGTTCCCATTTTTCTTTGAAGAGAATATTAGCCAGGCCATTAGGGCCAGGTGCCCTGGATCGTTTCAGATTTTGCATTAAGATTCCAAAATCATCTTTGTCATAATTTTGCTCAAATGGGATAATAGAATACACTGGTTGTACTTGGGCTGGGTCCACCCTGCCATTAAAGGTATGTTCTATGTATGCCACCCATTTAGCAGTAGTTATAGGGGTAAGGCTGCTCCTTTAGGTGTTGGCTTCATAGGCTCCCAATGCCTCCGATATCAATTACATATTCCCACCCGCAAGGGTTTTCAGGATATTTTGCCATTGACTATTTTTTATCGATTGATTGTGCCGCCTAAACCAATTATTATATTTATTTTTGGCACTTCTAATCAACCTCTGGCTTTCCTTCCAGCTTTCTACCTGGTGGGGCATGCACCTTGTTTTTAATATTAGTGCATGCTTGTTATCCTCAATGACTTCATCAAAATGTTTAAAAGTTTTCAAATTCTTGGTATGGAATGAAGGGGGGCGTTTACGCTGGCTAGTTTAGAGGTCAACTCAGAAATCCATATTTCGGTTTTGTTATGAGTTTTCTTCGAAGGTTGTCTAATATTAAATTCCCCCGTCCCTCCATAAATCTGCTCATCTTCATTAAATTGCGTTCCAACCAACTTTTCCAGTTATTTCCATTATTTACCATAGCCCCCGCTTTGAATGTCATATTTATATTTTCTGTGGGCAAATTCAGTTGTAATATTGCCTGGTAGTGATCGCTGTTCTAATTGGCCGCTATGTTGAGACTTCTTGCATGGAGGATTAACTCATGGAAACAATAAACATAGTTAATAATAGCCCTTTTAGGACCACAGTGCCAAGTGTAGCCCCCTGAAATATCTCCAATTGTGCGGTCATTGAGCATAGCCATATCACACTCACGCATGAAGGTAGACCAACCCTGGCCTGCCCTATAAGTCTTGGCCTGTAACACTAGAGAGCAAGAGCTAACCCACTCCTTTGCCTCCAATTTGGTCAGATCCCCTGCTTGTATAATACTATTGGTATCAACTCTCCACCACATCATAATTATTTCTGTGAAGCAGGCAAAAATGTCTTCAGTGCATTCTCCGCCTGGCGGATCATAGACATTCATTTACATAAAGAACAATTCAACGGAAATGACAGCAGGGAAATATGGACGAGTTATCTGCGAACAAGGAAAGTGACGCGTTAAAAATATGTTATGTTATGTTATATGTATGTATACAGCGCGCATACATTCAAAGGCATTTTGGCACAGTTGAGGTGAGGTAATGATTGAACAGAGTAGAACCTAAAAAAGGGGGGCCTTCAGGGACCGCCGAAAGGCCAGATGGTTGGTAGTAGCTCGAAGTGCCCAAAGCAGATGATTCCAAACCCTTTTTGCTACTACAGAAAAAGCACGGCCACCAATCCGTGACCGTCAGACACGAGGAACTAATAGTAAAAGGGCATTCTGAGAACGGTGTGGACGAGACAGAACATAGTGAATACATTTTTCCTGAAGGTACTCGGCTCCTAACTTGTAAAAGGCTCGATGTGCCAGACACATTGATTTGAACAAAATCCGTTTCTCAATCGGAAGCCAATGCAGTAGTGACATATGTGCTCGTGGAGGAGGGCGCAGAATTGCTCTGGCCGCCGCATTCTGGAGCAACTGGATGCGATTTGTCAGATGACGAGGTTGGCCGAAATACAGTGAATTGCAATAATAAGTACAAGAGCAGCTACCACAGGGGCATGGAGATTACAAGGAATAAAGGGGAGAACCTTTAAACATACTACAACCGAGTAGAATACATTAAAGTAACTGTGAACTAATTGGGTGGCACATGGATGACATATTTTAAAATGAAAATATCATAAAAGGGTAATAAATCGAAACAAACATAAGTGCCAGTCTCCAAAAAGTTATATTTTGATCGGTACATCTATTACAGTATATGTGAAGAGGCAGCTCTGATCTTAGTCTAGGTGGGCTGTCTGGCCATACTCAGGGGAGACACTGCCGTTGACAAGTGCAAATACTGCTGGCAATACTCTGGACAGTAGCGCAGTCTGGATCACTAACTCTACATGCATTTTTAACAATCTAATTTAAAAAGCCTTTTGAGAAGAGTCCCTTGCTTCCACACAGTTTAAAAAGCAGCTCGTATAAGAGATTCATTTACAGCATGGCCTTTAAATCAGCGCCGCTGCCCCTTAGGACTCTGTTAAGCAACACTAGAGCGCTGAGCAGTGATTACACCACGAGTGTAGCGTTCTCTAGTGAATAAGCAGAGGAAGGCTAGGTTTCACAGTCCAGCTCAAGACATGACAACTAGCACAGCCAAAAGCCAGACTATGCTGCACATTTCACCAGCTATCTCACTCTGGTATCCTCAAATTAACTCATATCCCCTCTATGACGACAGCAACAGAACAAAAATATGTCAGCAAGGTTACATTCCATCCAAGAAACACCAGCCTGCCCATGCTTTACATAATCTCTATTTTTGCGATGTTCGGTAGAAGATAATTAGCGGATATTAACCTTATCTTTGCCCCATTATGATGTATACACCACATGGGTGCCTGACTGTTTTTTTTACCAGTAATAACTTCAGTTGATGTCTGGTATACCCACAATATCTTAATAAACTGCTATTCCATCCCTCCAGATAATACCAAAACAAATCTCTAATGCAGTCAGCATCTTCCGGTGTTGCCTAATTGGTGATGGTTACTTTGAAATTGAATCCCTTCGATCATTACATGCAAATGCCCCTCTAGTTTTCCAAGCCAAGACTTATGTCGATAGCCTTTTTGTAGTATTAACAGGCTCAGTGATAGCCATTTTTCACAATGCCTCAAGCCCAGTTCAAGGGCGTCCCTTAAATTAATTGACTGTGATGCAGAACCCCCCTTAAGTGGCCTAAACTTTCACCAAACATAATTTGTGTCATTCATGTCTGAATCAAACACTCGGAGAGAAATACTCACTTCAATGAATTTACTAAAGTGACCTGTGCATTTTTCTGGACTTGTGCTGCAGTGCAAATGATGCGCTGGTGGTTAGACACACACAATGTACAGGGTAATTCATAGAATTTCGCACAAAAGTAGCGCACGCGACTGGCGCACAATGTGCACGTGCGAATGTCTGCGCCAGACGCATGCGCTAAAATCAATTTCTGCGCACAGCGTATTCATGGATTTTAGCCTCCAAAACCAGCCGTGGCGCAGAGTTGCGCAGTGACCCTGCAGCAGCACCAGTTACGCCCCAAAGAACGCCCATAGTGCAAGGAAAAGCCATCAAAATCCCCAATCCAGCGCAAAGGGCTGCGCTAACCCTGGACCAGTTTACAGGGCTGCCAAACAGCAAACGCCAAGCGGGGAACGTCTATAACTGGGGTTCGCGTGAAGTTTCACACGCGAAAGGACCTGTGCGAGTGGGGTACGTGTATAACTGGGGTTCGCGGCGCAGGGTACGAGTATTACGGGGTTCGCGGGAAGTTTCACACGTGAAAGGGCCCTGTGCGAGCAGGGTACGTGTATAACTGGGGTTTGCGGGAAGTCTCACACGCGATTACAGCAGGGTACGTGTATTACGGAGTTCAAGGGAAGTTTCACATGCGAAAGGGCCCTGTGCGAGCGGGGTACGTGTATAACTGGGGTTCGCGGGAAGTCTCACACGCGATTACAGCAGGGTACGTGTATTATGGGGTTCAAGGGAAGTTTCACGCACGAAAGGGCTCTGTGCGAACGGGGTACGTGTATAACTGGGGTTCGCGGGAAGTCTCACACGTGATTACAGCAGGGTACGGGGTTCAAGGGAAGTTTCACACGCGAAAGGGCTCTGTGCGAATGAGGTATGTGTATAACTGGGGTTCGCGGGAAGTCTCACACGCGATTACAGCAGGGTACGTGTATTACGGGGTTCAAGGGATGTTTCACATGCGAAAGGGCCCTGTGCGAGCAGGGTACGTGTATAACTGGGGTTCGCTGGGAAGTCTCACACGTGATTACAGCAGGGTACGTGTATTAGGGGGTTCAAGGGAAGTTTCACACGCGAAAGGGCCCTGTGCGAGTGGGGTACGTGTATAACTGGGGTTCGTGGGAAGTCTCACACGCGATTACAGCAGGGTACGTGTATTACGGGGTTCAAGGGAAGTTTCTCACGTGAAAGGGCCCTGTGCGAGTGGGGCACGTGTATTACTGGGGTGCGCGGGAAGTCTCACACGCGATTACAGCAGGGTACGTGTATTATGGGGTTCAAGGGAAGTTTCACACGCGAAAGGGCCCTGTGAGAGCAGAGTACGTGTATAACTGGAGTTCGCGGGAAGTCTCACACATGATTAAAGCAGGGTACGTGTATTACAGGGTTCAATGGAAGTTTCACACGCAAAAGGGCCCTGTGCGAGCGGGGTACGTGTATAACTGGGGTTCGTGGGAGGTCTCACACGCGATTACAGCAGGGTACGTGTATTATGGGGTTCAAGAGAAGTTTCACACATGAAAGGGCCCTGTGCGAGCGGGGTGCGTGTATTACTGGGGTGCGCGGGAAGTTTCACACGTGAAAGGGCCTGTGCGAGTGTGGTACGTGTATTACTGGGGTTCGTGTGAAGTTTTACACGCGAAAGGGCCCTGTGCGAGTGGGGTACGTGTATTCCTGGGGTTCGCGTGAAGTTTGACATGCGAAAGGGCAACGCCCATGCGCGATATGTCACAAAGGCGCTTACGCGCTAAGGGCCTTTGGTCCAATGAAATCGCATACGTGTGCTGACCCACTTACACGCTAAGGGCCTTTCCTCGAATTACACGCTGACGTGCAATTTTTTCACATGCCAAATCACTCCATATCAAGCTGGCCATGCATACACACATGGAAGACCACGCTCCTGCCCTGAAGGCTATTTTCCTGCCCCCCAGAGCCCTGAGCACGCTTCCACCTGCCATCTACTGCTGCCTGACTGTCTGCTGCCCATGTGCCCTGCTATTTGGTGCCTGCACATCAGCCATCTGCAGGGGTCCAGTTGCTGTGTCCACCCCTGCTGGAACAGAAGACTCCCGACTGGGATACCATCGCTCCACAGCCCAGCCCTAGGACCCAGTTGCCCACCCACTCCTGCCTCTGGGGTTGCCATGTCGGGCACATCTCCATCTGGCACCACTGGCAACCCCCAGCCAGAGAGGCAGAGGGCCACCAGCTTCACTGCCACCGAAGTTGGTGTCCTGGTGGAGCATGTCCTGGGGAATTATGATGCCCTCTTTGGAACATCACGCGCCAACAAGGACGGACGGGAGAGGCTCTGGGACGACGTAGTGGTTGCCATCAACGCGGAGGGGGTGGCAACCCGCGACATCAAGCACGTCAAGAAGCGCTGGGAGGACTTAACGTCCAGGACCCTCCACAAGGCCCAGCGCCTCGCGGAGGGGGGCCGGGCACGCATGAGTAACATCCAGATGATGGTCCTGGAACGGTTAGGCCCAGCGCTCCACGCCCCGATCCTTCGGAGGCAGACCCATCCGGAGTTGAGCGGTAAGTGGCCAAGCATTGCTGTGTGAGACAGGGCATGTTGCAGTGTGCTGGTAGACGGATGCTTGCCTGTATGTGTGACATAGGCCATGTATGGATGTGTGTGTGCACTGACATCATGGTCATGCATGTGAGACCAGTTATGTGTGAACCACATGGTTGGTGCATGTGTTTTAATGCAACATGGGGAGCTCTATGCGGAATGCACACATGAAAGCATGGCTGTCTCTGTTCCTGGACATGAAGGGGGGTGAGGAATGGGTGCTGATGTCATGTACATGTATGGTGCACATGTGTGTGTGTGTGTGTGTGTGCCAGAGAAGTGTGTGTGTGTGACTTTGAAACGCCATGGCTGCATGTGACTTTGAAGGCAATATCTTGGTTTACAGGGGCCCTTCTACATGGATTTTGATTGCAGGCGCCAGGACTGTTTCTGCATGTGTGTTGTGTGCATTCATGTGTTGTGGAATGACAGGATGGAAGTGACAATTGACAGTGCCACTCATGTGTTATTGCTTCCTGTCTACCCTGATGCTTGTGTTTTATGTCTCCCTCTATGCAGCGTCAAGTGAAGAAGAGGGCAGAGATGGCACTGTGGAGCCAAGCGGCAGGGATGCCTCCACTGGGCGGCGATGCAAAGCCCAGCCACCCTCCCAGGAATTACCATCATCCGGGACCGAGGGGGCTGGTGCTGCGTCTGCCAAAACGGCTGTCGCGGAAGGGCTGGGTGAGCCCCCACAGGGGCTTCCAATGGCAGAAGACGGTGTGGAGACATCCAGGTTGGTGGTCTCCACAGAGGAGGAGGAGCCCGCTACTGAGCCGCACATGGGGCCTGGTGGGGGAAGTACCACTGGTGCAAGTGCACCAGCAGGGAGGCCCCATCCCAGGTCTATCCGCAGGTAGGGGAGAGTGCCATGTCATCTGCCTCTCCACTACCTGCGGACCAGGGGTACCACGAAGGTATGGGCTCCGTCCTGGTTGGTGGGTCCCTACATGTGTCGCGCACTCTGGTGGACCTCTCCTCCTCTGTGGAGACTATGCGCCAGTCGTTCTCCACATCGTCTTCCGGCCCAGATTCCACCAGGGCCCCCTGTGGACCTGGCCCGACCAACACAGCCTGCTTGGTGGAGCTCACATCCCTGCCACAGTCGGGAGTCGGCGGCCCAGCAGGGGTGGACACCACAACTGGAGACCAGCTGATGGAGGATGTGCAGGCACCATCAGACACAGCACATGGACAGCAACAGCAGGAGCAGGCTCTAGGTGGGAGCCATCATGGCTCGGGGCCTTCGACATCGGAGGGGCAGGCATCAGCCAGAGGGCAGGAGGACCCAGGACTGGAAGTGTCTTCCGTGTGGCAGCGGTTAGGCCATGCCATAGATGTGGAGCGGCAGCAGGCAGAAGAGGCACGGCTCACGATGGTCAGGGCGGAGAACTCCATGTGGAAGGCCCTGAGGCGGGCTTCGTGCCTCGAGGCAATTCTCAGGGAGTTGGAGGAGAACATGTCGTCGTCCCTGCGAACCCTCGGGCATGGAAGAGGACCGCCTCCAGGACATTGAGCATGAGTTCGATGATGCCCTGGCCCGGGACATCCAAAAGTGAGCCGTCGGACTAGCCCGCTGCCCTTGTAAATAGTTTTTAGAGTTAGGTGTCCTTTTCGATTTCCTTTTATTTGTGGTCAATGGACAATGCTACACAAATTTGTATATAGTTATATCTTTAGGTAGTTAGGTAGGTAGGTTTCAATTTTTTTGGTTGGGATCATGGACCCTTTACATCCTTGGACAATGGATTGTAAATAGTTGGACTATGGAATGATTTGTCTTATTTTCTGTATTATGAACATGAAGCAATGGAGATTTTTGTTTTACATTTCCTTTGGATTTGCGTTGTTGGAGGGTGACTTTGGACTGTTTTTCTTTCAAATTTTTTTGGATTGGTTATCATTTCAGTCAATCATCTTTTTCACATGCTTTTCATTTCATGTTTCATATTTTGGTATGCTTTCATTTCATTTTTGATTCCGTGTACATAATACATTTACATTTTTTACTTCCATGTGTGGGATTCGCTCATTGGGTTGATGCATGTGAAAATGTGGGTTTACACAAGCAATGCCAACCAGTGTATGTGTATGACGGACATGTGTTGATGTACATAGTTGATTTTTGGTTTGTGTCATGAGATCAGCATTTCACTGCTGGGTGGTGGGGGTGCTGGGGGACATGAGTGGGGGCCTGCTGGCAGGTGCCCTGCACTGCTGGGGGGTGGGGGTGCTGGGGGACATGAGTGGGGGCCTGCTGGCAGGTGCCCTATACTGCTGGGGGGTGGGGGTGCTGTGGGACATGAGTGGGAGCCTGCTGGCAGGTGCCCTGCACTGCTGGGGGGTGGGGTTGCTGGGGGACATGAGTGGGACATGAGTGGGGGCCTGCTGGCAGGTGCCCTGCACTGCTGGGGGATGGGGGTGCTGGGGGACAAGAGTGGGGGCCTGCTGGCAGGTGCCCTGTACTGCTGGGGGGTGGGGGTGCTGGGGGACATGAGTGGGACATGAGTGGGGGCCTGATAGCAGGTGCCCTGCACTGCTGGGGGGTGGGGGTGCTGGGGGACATGAGTGGGACATGAGTGGGGGCCTGCTGGCAGGTGCCCTGCACTGCTGGGGGGTGGGAGTGCTGGGGGTCATGCGTGGTTGACCAGTAGTGCAAGGTGACATGTGGCTTGGCTGGGGGGCATGCCCACGGTGGATGGGCTGCCTGCGGGACATGACCAGGGGTGCAGGGTAGTCCCCTGTGGTGTGGGCTGCCTGCAGGGTCCGTGGAGGGTGTAGAGGGAACACCTGGGAGGACCCACACTGCCAAATCACGTGTAGGACTCCCCTGCACCCCCGAAATACACGTACCCTGCTGAAATGGTGTGTGAGACTTCCTGTGAACCCCGTAATACACGTATCCCGCTCGCACAGTTAGGTTTCCTTTTCGTTTTCCTTTTATTTGTGGTCAATGGACAATGCCACATAAATTTGTATATAGTTATAATTTTAGGTAGGTAGGTAGGTTTCATTTTTTTGGTTGGGATCATGGACCCTTTACATCCTTGGACAATGGATTGCATATATTATGTATTAATTTTAATTTTTTTGTTTTGCATTATGGACATAGAGCAACTCTAAAAACTATTTAAAAGGGCAGCGGGCTAGTCCGACGGCTCACTTTTGGATGTCCTGGGCCAGGGCATCATCGAACTCCTGCTCAATGTCCTGGAAGCGGTCCTCTTCCATGGCCCCGAGGGTTCGCAAGGACGATGACATGTTCTCCTCCAACTCCCTGCGAATTGCCTCGAGGCACTCGGCCCGCCTCAGAGCCCGCCGCATGGAGTTCTCCACCCTGACCATCGTGAGCCGTGCCTCTTCTGCCCGCTGCCGCTCCGCATCTATAGCATGGCCTAACCGCTGCCACATGGAAGACACTTCCAGTCCTGGGTCCTCCTGCCCTCTGGCCGATGCCTGCCCCTCCGATGTCGAAGGTCCCGAGCCATGATGGCTCCCACCTTGTTGCTGCTGCTGCTGTGCCTCTGCCTGTGCCCTGGATCTTGCTGCCTGCACATCCTCCTCCGGCTGGGGTGCAGTTGTTGAGGTGGCCACCCCTGCTGGACGTCCGACTCCCGACTGTGGCAGGGATGTGTCCTCCACCAGCCTGGCTGCAGGGTCAGAGGCAGCTCCACAGCGTACCCAGGTGATACATGGGTGGGAAGATGGCATGGAGGATGTCTGAGGCATAGCGGGTTCAGTTGAGGAGTGGGTCGGAACAAGGTCCAGAAAACGGAGGAATCCGGCCCTGCTGAGCTGTCCCAGTAGGTCTATGCGGTCAACAAGCCATCCGAGAAGACGTGCAATCTCCTCATGAAAAGACTGCAGGTCAGCTCGCATGGCCCGTTGACGCAATGCCACCCCACCCAGGACAGGCTCAACCCAGTCCCGGATAGTCACGTCCGTCGGGAGAGGAAGGCCAGTTGTTGTAAGCGGATCCCCTCCCTGAAAACGGGTCTGGACGTAGGCATCCCTGCTGGTGCGGGATGATGCAGTCACAGGATCGGGGACGGGATTACACACAGGCACCTCCACGGTGGCCTGTGCTGCCTCCTGTCCCTGCTCTGCACTGCACCACTGGCACCAGTAGAATACCCACCTCCAGACCCCGTCTCTGTCCCTTGCACCGCCTCCTCCTCCACCAAACCCCCCACCAACCTGGATGACTCCGTGCCATCTTCCTCCGTCGGACCCTGTGGGGTCTCAGCTGCCCCTTCTGCTGCTGAGGAGTCCAACTCCGACCTCCGCCTCTTGGACCTTCCCTCAGCAGCTGCGGCATGGGACACGGCACCGGACTCCTCACTCCCCGACACGATGACAACCTGGGAGGAGAGCCGGGCCTTGCGTCTCCGGCTGGCGGGATGATCCCTGCTGCTGTGCTCCACAGCACCCTTTCTGCCCTCTTCTTCAGTTGACGCTGCAGACAGGGAGATATAAAACACAGGCATCAGGGCACTGTACAATGGACTGATACACAGATGACAGTTGCACATGACTGGCATTGTTTAACTACAGACAGGGCATCACACTCCACGATACACATGTCATTTTAACTCACACACATGAACATTTCAACAGCAACATTGCACCAGGCAGCACCATCCATACACATACAACATCATGAACAGCCAAAGGTGAGCCTAACATCACAAGTAACACAAGGAGTGCACTAGACATGCACACACGCCACCACACTTACATGCATGTCTCTATCTCCTCCAACTGTTGCAGTGATGAGATCACCATACATGTCACATCTGCCATTCATCCTTCTACATATCAGTGTCACGTGCATCCATGATGCATCACATTTGCACACTTGTCAAATACACATACATGCACATGTACACAGTGCAGATACATGAATTATGAACCACCATCCGTGCCACAACCATGCCAATGTACATAAGGAGATATTGAAACCTGTGTGCTCCCACACCTGCATATGCCCAGCATGCTTACCAACACATACACCATCAATGTGTCTCACACCTGAGAGGACTCACATGTGGCAGCCACACGCCCATGTTCACACACATCCCTACATGGCCCTACATAAACACATGTGCAACCTGCACGCTACTGGCACAACACGACACGCACAGCATACCATCAACATGCATGTACACTTACCGCTCGACTCCAGACGCGTCTGCCTCTCAAGGATCTGGACATAGAGCTCTGGGCATATGCGTTCCAGGACCCTCATTTGATGGTCTGACAGCTGGCCCCAGCGCCCCTTGGCATCCGCTGCCTTAGCGAGGCACCGGGCCTTGTTGAGGGTCCTGGACCTGAAGTCCTCCCAGCGCTTCTTGACATGTTTTAAGTCGCGGACTGCCACCCACTCCGTGTTGATGGCAGTCACAATGCCCATCCAGATCCTGGTCTGTCCTTCCTTGTCGGCGCGCGAACTTCCAAAGAGGGCATCATACTGCCCCAGGACTTGCTCCACCAGGGCACCAACTTCAGTGGCAGTGAAGCTGGTGGCCCTCTTCCTCTCTGGTGGGGGTTGCCAGTGCTGCCAGATGGTGCAGTGCTGGACATGGCAACCCCAGAGGCAGGAGTGGGTGGGCAACTGGGTCCTGGGTCTGGGCTGTGGAGCGATGGAATACCACTCAGGAGTCTTGGTTCCAGCAGGGGTGGTCACAGCAACTGTGCCCCTGGCTGACGTGCAGGCAGCAAATGGAGGGCACGTGGGCAGCAGGCAGTCAGGCAGCAGCAGATGGCAGGTGGGAGCGTGCTCGGGGCTCTGAGGGGCAGTAATTCGGCCTTCTGGGCAGGAGCGTGGTCTTCCGTGTGTTTTCGCGTGGCCAGCTTGATACGGAGTCATTTGGCACGTGAAAAAATTGCATGTCAGCGTGTAATTCGAGGAAAGGGCCTTAGCGCTAAGTGCGTCAGCACACGCACGCGATTCCATTGGACCAAAGGCCCTTAGCGCGTAAGCGCGTATTACATTACACGCGCAGGCGTTTCCCTCATAGCATGTGATGACAGAGCACACGTGGAAAAACTGCACGTCCGAGTGTCATCGCGTGTAATTGGAGGAAAGCGCCCGCTTACATGCGTATCTGATGTGTATGTGTGGGCCGGTTTAAAAGCTACGTGTAGGACGCCATTTCCTTGTACGTGCTTTTCGTGGACAGCGAGTGGGTGAAATCTATATTTGTTGTTGGTTCACACGCGATTACTTCACAGCGTTTCTAGTTCGTACTCCCTGTTACCTCTGACAGCTTTTTTCTGATTTTTTGTTGGGCCTGTTTACTCTAACAGAGTTCACTTCTCCTTTTGTACTGTCTCCTCAGACAGCGTACAATTCTTCTTTTGGCGGCAGTGTTGCCAGCGTGCACTAGTGCCAATTTTTCACGTTCTTTTTCCAGGCAGAAGGTGAGTTCCGCACGTACTTAGCAACTATGCTTGCCCCATGTGTTGCGTTCCCCATCAGAGGTCATTGTAGGCTGTGTGTATTATGCGTACGCTTATTTTTGTGTTTCTGGGTGCCACAGCGTAGTGCGGGTTCATTTCTTCACTCACGTGGTCTATGAGGGGTTGCGTGCACATTCATTTTTGATTTTGGGCTGCCTGTGCGTTGCATGACCCGTCATCTTCCCCCAGGGATCACAGACAACCTTGTTAGAGCACTAGGGTACGAATTCCATCTGGTATCCTACCCCTTTGAACCCCAATTGCCCAGGACAATAGTTTACTGCAACTCCCATACGCACAACACCATCAGTGCCATGGCTGGGAGGTGACCAAGCGGTAAGGGAGGCAAAGGTGGCCGACCCTCAAAAGGTGGGTGTGGTGGGCACGGTAGGGGATGTGGCCGGGATTTGCAGGGTGCCCCTATACCCCCATGTGTGGAGGAACAATCAGGGACACCCATGCCCCCCCCCCCCATGGTTGAGGGAAACATGGCTGACACCATCCAAGGACCAGCCCATTGTGGCACCACTTCCAGGTCAGCAAGTCTAGGGCACGTGTGGCGGTGCAAGTTGTTGTCACCAATCCACGTGGATCTGGGGCAGCTATGTCATCTGTTGCCCCAAGTATGCAGGGTGCGGAGGCTGCAGGGGAAGCTGCATCTCCATCCACCCCAGCTCTGACTCTCCCAGCCAGGACAGTGTCAGTCCCGGTCCATCAAACTGACGTTCCTCCTGCCAACATTACCCTGCAACCAATGCCTGCATCAAGACCTATGGTCATTGTGCATTCCCACACTCCTACTACCCAGTCCACCGGTGATTCTGCCCCTACTGACCAGAGCGGCGTAAGCCACTCTGGCTATGCTCCACCTTTAAAGAAGAGGAAGAAGGGTGCTCTGGCACGACAGGCCGAGACCCCAGACACGGCTACACATTCCGGTACCTCAAGGAAGCCTTGCTTTAATGATCCGGAACATGATGCACTTGTGGGCTATGTGTCGGCACATAGCCACAAAATGGTGGTGACTGCAGGGTGCAAGACCACACCTGGTCAACGTAGGGCACACTGCCAGACCATCGCCGACCGCATATGTGCCCTTGGATTTGTGAGGCGCACAGGTGATGATTGCTACAAGCGGTGGAATGACCTGAAACGCAGAACAAAGAACAAGCTGGCCTCAAATCATGCCGCTACTCTGGTGACTGGCAGTGGGTCTCCACAAGAGGACAACAAACTCACTGAACATGAGTCTGTTGCTGGGGCCTTCGTCACAGAGGAACAGATCCAAGGTGTGGGAGGACTACCTGATTATGATGCATTGTCCGGTGAGTGCCCATGCATGTGTGCGTAATGCATGTGTATGTTGTTTGGGTGACGGGTTCTGATTGAGTGCTAGGTGAGGGTGTGTGTGCCTGAGTGGTATGGGTCACCCATGTGCTTCATCCAAAACATTCAGGGGCCTTGGATTTGAGTGTGACAATATCCCTTCTGCCCACATACTACTAATTTGGCTCAACATTACGGGAGTTGCCCTTGAAGTGGCATCTTGCAACAACATTGTTTGTATTTTTCAGTGTTCGTTCAGGCTGATTGTTTCAATTCTACCACTTTTGCTACGCATTCCTCAGCCCTATTGTCACATTTGTGACATGCATCTGTCATTGCATTGGCCCACATGTGTTACCTTGTTAGATGAATGATTTGACCATTCAGGCTAATTGAGTATTGGCCTGATAACAGGAATTGTTGGGGCCTGTTTGAATGTGGAACATGATAGTTCTTTCCTGTCATGTTGAAGTGCACAACCATTGATGTGTACATCAGCCTGCAATCACTGTATTTTTGTACACTGGATGTGTTGCAGTGTGTGGCACATGCCTATTTTGTCACACTATGTAGCATTTTTCATCTCATCATGTCCATCTCACATGGATTGCTGACAGTATTCATTCATTGACATATGGATGTACTTGTGGAATGTACCATGGCTATGGTACATACCATCTGTGTGATGGCATGTGTCATGTATGTGTAATGGACATGCCACTCACAGGCCAATGTGTGATGGCAGTGCTACCCAGCATGCAGGAAATGTGTTGCTCTTCCATCTTGGTGTCATCAGTGTCTGCCGTTTGCCTCCCCTTCCAACTCAGTGACAGTGCATGCATGGGAGGGTTATAGTCATGTGGGACATGTGTAAATCATGTACTGGTTCTGTAGCTTGTCAGGCCTATTTGTGTGCTACGGTGCTAATGCCTGTTTCTATTTTTTGTCTTTCATGTTTTTGCAGGGGATGACGCACTTGATGCTGTTGAGGTTGAGGAGATGGTGCAGACCCAGGAGGAATCTCAGGCATGAACGGGCACCAGTGGGGGACGTGGTGTGGTCGTGGGTGAGAACCCAATCTTGCTGCAGAAGATTCTGTCGAGGGGTGCCTCTGGGTGCACCTCCCCAGACCTCTATTCAGGTGCTGATTCGGATGATGAGACCTATGTGGCGTCGCAGGTAGGTGTTTCTGGCAGGGATTCTGTTCTGTCCAACCCACCTGTACCAGGGGTAGAACCCTCTATGGGGATGTCAGTGTTGGTAAGTCCGCCTTTGGCGGTTACGGATGCAGGGTCACACTCCACAACATCTGATCCTGTTCCTGGGCCAGCAGATCAGAGGGGGAATGCAGTCCTGCAGCCTCAGGCAATGCCGGCACAGCAAGGCGCAGATCGCCTTGCCCCAAATAGGTGTGGTGCATGCCGACGCGGTGGCCATACGCCACCAGGCAATACCGCATGGGAACAATCCATGTACGGTATGGCAACCCAACAGGCAGCATCAGTTGAGATGATGGCTCAAGCAATGGAGAGGATGGCCACTTCCATTGTCCCCCCTGAAAGGCAGATGGAGCAACTACAGCAGGGAACAGACTCCATTTGCCAATCACACAGGGAGGACATGTTGGCGTCCAACAGGGACAGACGGGCGGCACTGGAGACTCTACATCAATCGATATCAATAGAATCCCAGGGCAACAGGGAAGCCTTGAGGGTAGAACTCCATCACCTCAGGGAGACTCTTGTTGACCTTGAGGCTTCCACTAACTTGAGGACAGAACAGCAGCTGGAGCGGCTCACACGTTCGCTCTCAGCTGAGATGCAGGCAACTCGGGAGGAGATCCAGGCTTCACGTCAGGTGCTGCATGGGGATCTCCGCACTATAATCCTCCAGCACAAGACCTTCCACACCCGCATGCTTGCTGCCATGGAGGACCATACCAGGGCTTTGCGTGGGCTGCCTCCCATAGCACCACCACCTCCTGTGGCAGCACCACCTCCTGTGGCAGCAGCAGAGGGTGATGAGAGCGACAGCAGCAGTTCTCCCACATTGGCATAGCAGTGCAGGCCATGAGCCCATGGAGGTGTTTTTTTCCCAACATCCACACAGGTGGGTGTTGGTGCGCACCCTGTCCTCGGACCTCCTGGGTGGCCTCCCCCCCCGAACCCCACATGGCCATTTTTGATTTTTGATTTTTGATTTTTGGTTTTATTTTTTACAGTGTGTTGCCTTGTGTGGCTCCCGTGGGCATCCACTGTATTCCGGCTGGGCACATGCAGGCTTGTCCTGAGTTTGGGTTAGATACTTGGGTTTGTGAGACACACACCCCTCCTGCTTCCCGTTTCCATGGGCTTGCAAAGGGTGTGTCCAAGTGACAGTGACTTACACGGTGACGTTGGACTCCCATGAGCTGTGTGAGCAGTCTGTAGTCAAAACTGTGTATACATTCCTAGTGGATATTGTTGTTGAATTTTACACTGCATGGTATATTGCTATGTGCTTGTGCATCCATGTCTTTCGCCTAATTTGCAGGTTCATTCCTCATGCCTTCACAAGGCCGTCTACTTTGGAGATGGAGTTCATGTTGTAAGCAGTGCACTTAGACATTTGCTTGGCAGCAGCACTGTACAGTTGGAAGTGGCTGATGTGCTGGCATAATCAGGTTGTAAGACTACCACTTCTTTAACTTAGTACTGTCATGTTTATGCCATGTTTGAGGTTGTGTAGCTGCATTGTATTGTTGGTAAGTATTTGGTCATGTGTGTTGTTAGTTTGAATGTCATTGAATGTAAATATGTTTATAGTACTGCCCGAATATATATGCTCTAGCTTACTCATTGAATGTAAATATGTATATTACTGCCTCTAATGTACATGCTCTACCCATCCTATTTGGCGTGATACGTCCGGCAATGTAACCCCAGCTGGACCTCACCTTACTGTATGTAACGAAGCTTTGCAACCCTCTTGCTGCCTCTGCGCCCAGTTACCCTTGGGTTTGGTGCGCATTACAAATAAATAAATACAAATACAAATACATTACTGGGAGCATATTGTGTGTGGGCAGTTTCCATTAGAGACACTGTACTTTGACACTTGTGTCATGTTTTGGGGATTGCTTTGTTTGCTCTCACATAGCATGACATGCCATGGTGTGCTGGGTGGCGGTGCTGGGGAGGGGTTGGGTGACATGGCACTGTTGTCATGTTGTATTTTGCAAGGGGGTAATGATTTTAGCAGCATAGACGTGTGTCTTTTGATGACACAGCATTGGTGGTGTTTGTGTAGGCAGGGATGCACACAATGTAAAACTTCCAGGTGACCAATCTCAGGCTGGTATGGTTGTGACAGTTGACTGTCCCTTATGTCATCATCATTGATTGTCAGATGGTATGTGCCAGGGCTGTGTGCACTCTACAGGGGTGTGATTTTAGGTGAAGTAATTAGCCACCAGCTGTGCAGGGGCTGCCTCACCCCGTGCCCTTTCCACTCCCATGCGCAGCGGGCGTGCATGTGGTTGGGGATGTGGGGGCACCACCATGTCCACGGGCAGGCCCCGGCGTGTTGCAATGTTGTGCAGGACACATACTGCCACTATGATCCTGCACACTACTGGGGGAGCGTATAACAGCTGCTTGCCAGAACGGTCAAGGGAGCGAAAGCGTGACTTGAGCACTCCGAATGTGCGCTCCACTATGCCCCGGGTTGCAATGTGGGCCGTCTTGTATCTTACCTCGGGTGGCGTGGTGGGGTTCCGAATTGGCGTCATCATGTGGGTGCTCAGAGGTTAGGCACTGTCCCCTGGGGAGGTGGTGATGGGTATCATTAGTGGGGTTGTGACATTGCTCAGTATCTGACATGCATGCATGTGCTGTGGAATTTATACTCACAGAGCAGCCATGTATCGCCATGCCGCCCAGCTTCTAGGTCCCAGTTTAGGGTTGATATTCTGTAAATGAAACTGTCGTGGGTGGACCCTGGATAGTTGGCATATACTGAGGTGATGATTCCCTTGGCATCACACACTACCTGGACGTTGATGGAATGCTTGCGGTTTCTATAGATGTGCTCTGATGCCCTGGGGGGACGTAGAGCCACATGGGTGCAGTCAATGGCACCTAGCACTTTGGGAAGTGTGCCACCCCATAAAAATCCTGGACGACAGCCTGCCTTTCTGCAGGTGTTCTGGGCAGGTATATGTGCCTGCGGACTGATGGGCGTGCAGTCATGATGGCCAAGACCTGGTGTAGGCAGCGTGACTGCGTGGCCTGTGACACCCCCCCCCCTTTATAGCAGTTGTCCGCTGAAATGATCCAGTGGGCAAGAAGTGCAGTACATTGAGGACCTTATGCAGGGGTCTGAGTGCTTGGGAGCACAGAGTGGGTGATGTGAGGTCATCCTCCCACTCACTGACCAGGTCGAGTATTATGTGAGGTGGAAACCTGTACCTCCCATACACCTGGTCATCAGGCATCCCAAAAAGGCTGGTTCTGGGTGTAAAAATTCTGGGCCTGACTATCTTCCTCCTCCTCCTGCGGTATCCCACGACCACTGCTGCTAAGAACGATATATTTATCCTGGCGTCTGTGCTTGTTTGTTGTTTGCGCACACTTTTATGCTGCGCGGGTCCACATATGCCTGCTTCCTGCTGGCGTATGTGTTTCCTGATTAGCGCGTCTTTTTTGGCGCATGCCTTAGCCCCGTTCGATTCCATGAATACGTGTTTTGAACATGCGTGTGGGCGTTCTGCGCACTTGCCTCCTGTACTTCCCCCGTGACGCCCACATTTTCACAAGTTGTTCCCCATTCCGCGTGTCACGCCCCCTGTTCCTCCTACTTTTGTTGTGTGCGCCACGCTATGTGCGATTTCGTGGTGCGCGTAGCGCACGCTGTTTGGAGACGTATGCGCCAGCATGCGCCACGCAGAATTTTGGAGCACATCCTGGGATTTACACGCGCACGGACTTCCATGAATCGCTGTGCACAGGTTTCGCTGCGATTTTCGCACTGGCACTTCAATTTGCACGCTTTCGCACGCTTGCGCTGAAAATTTCAGCACACATTAATTCCATGAATCGGCCTGTTAAGCTTTCTTATGGTGGGAGTGCATTTCACCATGTTGGGCCTTTAAAGGGCCTGTTATAATGAAATGTCAAAGAAGAGGAGTTGAAACTCATACCGGCAGTAGCAGTTAATATTGATAATAGCCACACTGGAAACTATGGCACAGAAAGCTCATAAATGATCCTTCTGTTCAATGTGTGGCTCTGTGTGCCTGGTGCAAGCAGGCTTAGGCTAATAAATTGCACGCACACCCAGATTATTTGGGCCCTTCTTCATTACCAATTCAATTTGGTGAATCCACCCTGTAATACATCTCCTTGATATACCACATCCATCATTCCTCAGTCTTCATATCACACATTAGTATTGAAGTGATTGAGCACTTGAATGGGAGCCCCTGTATGCTTGTGGATGTATTTCCTTTATTTTATGTGTACCATCACATCAAGGAAAGTCTTTTAAATTCCTATTAACCATATCCAGAGGTAGTCAATGTAGTATGTTACTTATAGTGGCATTATAGTTATTCACCCACTAAATTCAGCAACTGGTATCAATATTGGTTCCATTCTGGGGATCAGGCTGTAACAAGAATTCTATTGGAAGGCCTATTGCATGATTACCATTAATTGTAGAACATACACCTTTCACTGAAGGGATTTTCACACTGCATGGTAGCAAATGATGGTTAGACAAGGGCATTGGTTGCCTGGCAGTGTTTTCAGTGATACCACATCATTAAGAATGTAATCTGACTGTGCCCTCTGGGATTAGTAGACCCTTCTAAGAGATATTGAAATTGGAAAATCTCTCACACACAAAGGAAAGCAATACATAGGAAATACTTGGAGTTATCCATGTGAGGGTTAAAATCACTTACTCATATAAACCAATCACATAACTCCTTTAGTGGTTGTTACTGGGGAATACCGATCTCTTCAAGGAGTCTCTCCTCCTCAACACCTAGGCCATCAAGTCGCCCCCCAGCGCCACCTGACTTGCTAGATACCGCCTGCTCCTCTCCTCCCTGCCACCTTCTACAGCTGTACCCTTCCTCTGTGCCCCTCTGTATTCTACCCCCTACTGTATATCTGTTCTGTTGTTGCCTCTGAAAAGCACTCCATTATGGATCTGTACTGTTGTTTACCTCTGTAAAGCGCTCCGCTGAATATCTGCACTGTTGTATACCTCTGTAAAGCGCTCTGTTGCTTTTCAAAGCTAGGTCCGTGCACAGAAAATACCATAATAATTATTGCCCGCGGGCATATAAGATCTGGTCATCATGCAAGTAGAAAAGGGTGATGAGGAGTAATGCCAGAGCTCATGTAATGCAGTTTCCGGGCAGGGATTTTAGCTACCAGAATATCGATAGTATGCCACATATGGCCACATCCAATTCGCTGCATTTTGCAGTGGGACGTTTCCCTGCATTTTGCCATGGTAGGTTTGGAGCAGGTAGAGGCACAGGGGTGGTAATATTAGGGATTGTGGGAGGGGGAGAAGGGGTACGTATGTTAGGCAGACCAAATTATATACACCACTCCCAAAGCCAGTCCCTGCCATGTGCGATGGCATCGGGCAGAACAAGGAAGTCGCAGTGGCGGGGAGCAGGCTTTGGAGACCGAAGGGTGTGTGGGAGCGTAAGCAAGGGGCGGCAATCACGTGGGGGTTGGAGGGTACACAGGATTTGTTTGGATGCCATGGCCACGGGCAGGCACTTTATGGAAGTTCCAGGGGTTAGACTCCCCAACGGATCATGATGGGGTAAGGGAGTAGGTGGGGTTCAACAAAAATGTGCCCGTTAAAGACTGCACCAAATTGGCCAATTATTTTTTGGGTGTGACCTTTAACAGGCAGGTTCCTGACATGGAACTTTTTTCTCTGGATTTACCAGTAGCAGAATGGGAGGCATTGGTTGGGGTTGTTGGGGGATTTCATCCACACTGCCTAACTGAGAGTCCAATTTTGGTACATGTTTTGTTGACCTTGAAACAATCAGGGATTTTAATTGGAACTCCAATCTTATTTGGCCTTAAGTGTTAATTAAGGTAACTTGTTATCACACACAAGAACACTTTCAGCAAGGTACTCAATGAACATAATTCTTTGTTTTCACTCCATGTGTTACCTACCTGTCCGTCCCTAAGAAAAACACCCTTTCCCGTTGTGGGGTCAATATTGAGTAAACATTGTAGACACAGGGACATCCCTCTTCATCTTTCCCTTTTAGATAGGCATTGCACCAGCTCCCACCTAGGGACAGACCCCCTACACAGGGAAAGGGTGTTCTTCTTAGGGACAGGTAGGTAACACATGGAGTTGTAGAGGGGGTCCCAGACATGGCCTACACCCCAACCCCACAGAGTGAGGTGCCAGAAACATACTCGCCAAAGTATGTGACGTATGAGGAACACATGAGCCAACAGAGAGCAGCTCTACGACTCTGCCCAGTGCACATCAGAAGAGCAATACCTGTTGAAGTGCCTATAACCAGACAACTTGGGCAGCCCGGTACCCACTGAGACAACCGTACCAGCAGTTAACACGCATTGAAGACTACTTACAGACTGTTCCCGAAGAGACCCAAAGAGCCTTAATGGAAGGCAAATGGTGACGACATAAGAACCTGGACAGTCGTACAGATGAACATAAATGATGAACGAAAGTTGACACACAAGAGTGAAACGTTAGGAATAAAGTTGTAGTGGACGTGTAAGAGAAAAGACGTTAATATAAAGAAAAGTAACCAATAAGTGAAATAAAGACATGTAACTGACTAAAGTGCCTGTAAATAGGCTCAGAACGCAAGAAGCTAAGAGAACGATACTGCTTGCAATGCATAGTAGAAGAATAGAGCGGCATGCGCCAACTATATATCCACCTCAATAAAGCACACTATACAAGTGCGACTCCATTTTGTAAAAGCAGAATTAAGCCCAGGCTGCAACGGGCTAGCAAGGCCAAGATTCATATTACAGCCAAAGCCAACCGGAAGAGCGGAATCGAAACTTAGTGAGAAGTTGCTCATGCTTCGGAATTCGAGGTCAACCTAAGGAAGGGAGGAGAGTGGCAGCCCCGGAGAATCAAGACTTCAGAGCATAGCAGCCAGCCAGTGAAGGTCGAGATAAAGAGGCCCCAGGCAGGTGGTGAGGCTATGGGAGAATCAAGTAATCAAATACAAGGAAAATAAATCAGATTCACGGTGAACAGACATGTGATCAGCAAGGGCGAAGAGGTACCAAGTCTGATGTCACCCAGAACCCGAGGATGCCATAACTTTCCCAGAAAAGAAGCCTCAGTTTCGAGGCCATCCTCAGCCAACTAATTGTCACAAAGCCTTAACGTGCTGCTTGAGGGAGGGGAGGCAAGGTGAATCTTGGGGCATAAGGCACCTGGGTGTCTATTCTGCATGCTGCTAATTAAAGTAGAGATTTATGCCTAAGGGTGTAACCCATCCAATCACAATGGACCAAATAATCTAGGGTCCTATAGCTGGAGAACCAATTAGACATTGTGCTTGTAGTGACGTCTATCACGAGTGATGTAGAGGGATGGGTGTAGACGCCCACCCAATAAGAGTTATCCAATCCCTACGCTTTGTTACCTTATACAGATATAGCACCTATATTTAAGTTACCTTTTCCAACCAATAGAATTGCATGATAAACTTATGAATGTTACACGTCAAAGATGACGATTTTTGGGTATAACTATTGCTGTCTGAATGAAGAATTTGGGAGTTGAAGCGAGACAGGCGATCACATCACTGTTGATTATCATTTGTTTCCCCGTTTTTTGTACTTGTGATTAAACATACTTCCCTTTGCCAAACCGTTGACTTCTCCTCATTGATTGGTGATGGAGTAAGTGAATCCCGCACCCCATCCTCTTCATGGTGCGGCTATCTTGTTTAAAGGTGCTGGGGGGCAAGCTCTGAATCTCATGGGCCCGTTCAGAGATCGCTTTGTCCTCCAGTACATTGAGCAAACGAAGAATGTTGTTGACCTCGAAAACATATTAAATATAATACAGTAACATTTATCGAGTTGGCCTTGACTGTGGCAACTTTTAACTCTAACTAAGAGTGTGGATCGTGGTATTAGGAGGGATATGCGTTCATGGCCGGTAGTGTAGTCAGGCCACACGAGAGAAGTGGGGTTGGAAGTGTGTGGGCAACCTAAACAGCCTTTGCCGGTTTGGGATACAGAGCCTCACGTTTCCCTTGCAAGGAATTTGTGGGAGGTAGTCCCCATCTACAGGGCATGTAGAGTCTGGTGAGCGCAAGGGACTAGTCTTCAACACAATGATCAAGTTCCCGGTCTAATGCAACCCCACAGGTCCGTTTATAAATAAACCTTGTGTCTGTCTTCTATTTCTTTTCTTGTCTGTGCGTGTTTGTCTGATGTGTGATTATGAGTCGCTCTCAAAACTGCAATGGCCTCCACACTCGTGCCTTCCAAAAGATGGCAAGTGAGAAGCAGCTTTTTCTGATGTAGGCAATTACTCCAAAATAACTACTCAGTGATGTGCATACCCACTGCATTGCAGGGGAATTGAGTAGCACTAGTATACTTAACGGTGTCATGCACAGATTCAGATGTAATCTGGACACGTGGTGTAACACAAAGGAAGAGACTGTTGCTTTGCTGCAACACAAAGAAGGAGAGTGCTCCTTTGCTGTATGTGAAACAGAGGAACAGACTGTTCCTTTTCAGCTGAAAGTGTCTGGAAATGGACGCAAACCTGGTGAGCCGCGACAGATTTTTCAGAGTGCTCCTCACTGATTGACAGAGTGGTCCTCCATGTCCCGCTCTGCAAATTCGTGGAGTGCAATAACGTATTCATCAGTGGTTCTGGAATATTAATATTTTATGAGCTGAGCCATGTCAAAAGCACCCGAGAATGGGAAATCAAATAAAAAATCATAATAATTGGTTTAGCCGGCTATAAATGTTCCATCGCAGATTAGGGCTGTTTTTGATTTGGGAGCCCCTTGAGAGTTCGTAAGTGGCTTTCTTCTGTCACGTAACACAGTCTGCAAGTCTGGAAGCAAGGCCAAGCATTCAAGCGCTGCCCTGGCACAGACAGCTTGCAGCAAAGTGTGGAAAGTGCGTTTAGCACAAAAGCACGTGTGTGTCCGTCAAAATGAAGGAGAAAGACATTTTGAGAATGTGCTTGCACAGCGCTTTCTGACTTGCCTGCTCTGCACTTTTGAGCACAGCTGAACGATCAGCACAATCCATTAATCAAGATTGTGAGTCGTGTGTCAGTAGTGAACGCGTTTTTGTTCCTTTGCAATGTCCCAAACTAGCACATTTGTTAAACCCACTTTATGGAGGGACTTTAGACAAACCAACCTACTAAATGGTGGCTCCCCTAAAAATATTCCGGCTTGGCATAGTCCTTTTGCATCATCATATCATTGTTAGAAATGTTGAGCCCCTAGCACATAGGCCCCCTTCAAATCACTAGAACACAATCCAGTGACCATTGAATCCTCTAGATAGCACTGAGGGTTGAGGATTTAATTAAAACCAAAGTGTTTAAGCATGGCGAAACGGTGGTGGTATTCAATTCTGGTAATAGGGTGTCCCAACCTCTTCAAAATCCAGGAGAGGTCAATCACCACCTTCTGGTTTAGTGGAAGGAATAGCAGAAGTGAGAGCGAAAAACAGGAACAAACGTCACTGGAAAATGTTCCCAATTTATTGGAAAGGTAAAAAACAAAAAACCTAAGAGAAGAATGCGGCAAAGACTACCACGGGCTCCTCTTGCCCTAAAAACTGAAACGTATGACAATATGCTACAAAGGCGCAAATGTCATTTATGAAAAAGATATTAGAAAAACATTCAGATCTCTTCTTATGAAGAATGATGCAAAAAAAACCCAAAAAAAGATCTTGATTTGATGCCGCCAGCGATGGTGCAAACAGTATGAAATACGTAAATATATCACATCCAGCAAGCGTTGCTTGAAAAAATCCTTAAGACAGACACAATGACCATTTGGTGGGAATTAAATAACAAAAACCACTAACGGGCAGTTGCACAATCCTGTGGAGTAAGTGAGGGGGACTGGGTGAACCATTTCTCTAATAAATACACCACAGATTTAAGAGCAATGTTAGATGCCTCAGTTCACTGCTGTAAACGTGTATCCTTTAATTTCGACCATCTTGACATAGAGATAATAATGAGCAAGTAACTTCTTGGACAGGATCAATACTGGTCCCGATTTACAAGAAGGGAAATCATGCGAACCTTCTTGTTACCATCTGATTTCGCTTCCAGATAATTCATCAAAGATGTTCTCCAACTTAGTACTTAGACATCTGATGTTGTGGGAGAAAAAGAACAATCTACTTAGTCCATTGCAGACTGGGTACAGATAAGGCGTAGGCACAATAATCAGTGGTTTAACACTGAAAGCATGTCTATCAGATGTGGGAGTCGAGTTGGAGTGCACTCTGTGGCAGCCGTGGATTTAACCTCCGCATTTGATAATGTAGACATCTCTAAACTGTGGTCCAAACTGAGGAAATGGGACATAGATCCTTCTCTGTGAGCATTGACTCGCCTCCTGTACTCGAAGAGTGAGAATGAACATTGCAGGCGAATTATCTAGAGCAATCACTGTAAACATAGGCATACAGCAAGGCTGCGTGCTGGCCCCCACCCTTTTTAATTTTTATTTGGCCGACCTATGGGAGAGTGGGGGGGATATGTACCTATGTGTTCAAGCCTAAAACTAAGATGCATCGCCTTTGCAGATGATATCCTTTTCATGGACTATACCCCAGCAGGTCTTAAGCCCCAATTGAATGGGCTTTACAAATATCTAGAAGATAACTCCCTACAAATAAATACTGCAAAATCCTACGTAATGGTTAGTTCTACCAAAAAGAAGGGCAAGAAATACACATAGGAATTGAACAACAGCTTAATCAAACAAGTCGATTCAATTAGATATGTTATGTTATGTTATGTTACTTGGCATTTATATAGCACCTTATGTATCATTATCTTGGATATGACATAGCAGTAAAAAAGCACACAAGGCTCAAATAGATGATTAGATCGCCTTGTGCTTGTCCCCTTTGAAAAGGGTAAAAAGAAAACTATGTGCCTACTCGGCAGCTCCTTTAATAGACTTTTATAGAAAAAGTATCTCCCTGATTGTACTGTATGGGTGAAAACTTATGAACATTTCTAACAGGCAGTTCTTTGATGTGTTAGAAGGGAAAATCTTAAAACAAGCACTGAGGCTCCCTTTCTCCGTTCCTAGAAGTGTAATAAGACTGGAATTGGGTTTAAAATCTTGGTGGGCCCAGTACATCACTAGAAGCATGTCTACGCTTAATAGCTTAGCAAAGTCAGACCAGAATTCTCTGGGGTTGTACCTAAATATTCAAATAAAGCAAAACACCAATCCGCATTTAAAGAAATTGAAAAAAAGATGTGATAACATTGCCATAATGATTGATCTGGATGGCTCTGAGTCAAAAATAGCCCTTAAAAATAAAATTGAAAGATGGGACAAATCGATGGATCTGCTGAACTTAAGCCACCTAAAACTTTATGAGGGCAAGGAACTACTGTAACTTCCGCAGCCTCACTTAAGATCTTCCTTAGCTAAATTCCCTAGTTCCCTCTATCGTGAATGGTACCTAAAATGTAGGTTAAACTATTTGCCAACATTAGAAGTGGTGGGACCAAAGCTGGGAGTAACTTGTGATCTGCGAAAGTGTAGAATGTGTGACTCAAACACGATTGAGTCACTATTCCATTTGGTAATGGAGTGCCCTGCATTCCTGAGTTATAGGATAAGGTATCTGGAACGGTTTATCCACCCTCCCTCCATGGTGTTGACAAATGACTTATGGTATTGATTATTGACATCTTCACAACTGTCATTACTGTTATCTTTAGTAAAGTTGTTATTTGAAATTATTTCAGCAATTGACAAAGTCTCTGATAAAGGCATTATGGATGTGGCAATGGTAATTTAATGTCTGAACGGGAGCCTAAAAGATAACAATGAATGTATATCCTCTACCCAAGCTTAGTCTCTATGTTATTTTATTTTATTTGAATGTTAGCAATATGGAAATCGTATTCTAGGAATCTGGGTTATGTATACAGTTCTGGTCCTTTTATGAGAATTTGTAATCAGAACATTGTTATGAGAATTCAAAACAATATTTTTTGTTTGTGTAAAATGTATAATTTGTATAATAAATACACACAAAAAAATAGACCCACTTCATTAAAATTGTTACCTTTTCTTTTAAATGGGGTGGTTGCACCCCAACATCTCCCCCACGTATTCCTTTCCCATATTTGAACCTCACATATTTAAAAATAAATGTGTTAAGGTTCCTTTCTGTGACGAATCAACTGACGGGGCACCAGTGGTCCAGGGATAAATACCGGTTTCTAAACCATCAATCAGCCCCACACCTCTAGTACACCACAAAAGGATCCAAACAGATTGGAACACAAGTAACTGCAGCGTGACAACTGCCTCAAAAATGTACTTAAGAGATGGACACTGGTTGATGCTTGTTGTGGCACTCCTCGTAGCATCTTCGCAGGGCTCGTGTTGTCTTTTAAGGTGGACAGCCCAAAACTGAGGAGAGTGTTTTCAGGCAACAGCCTTGTCCTTTGTTCAGAGACTCTCTGTCACTTCCCACATAGGAAGCTTGCTGGCCGAACCTAGCAGGATATGCTGTGTGTCGGCTGGGGACCGGTACTGGAACTGCTGGATGGGTCCTCTGAGTCCGGTATCTCCCTCTGTTCCCGGGGAGATGTTTAGGGGAGGGATCTTGCCTTCCTCTTGAACATCCTTGCCTTCCTTCCCTGGCAGAAGATGTATGGCTGACTGGACCTTCAGCCAGGGTCCAAATGAGTCCTTCTTCTTACTAATTTTGAAGTTGTCGGATAATCTGCTAACTGAGAGGCTCAGCCTTCTTTTAAAGTCAAATGGGCCCCAGTGATTGGTGCAGGCTACGCCTACCTTAAGGAACCAATCCTGGATCCCCACCAACAATCTTTGGTTATGCGTGAAGTCATAACCAGAGTGCTTTGCAACAGTAAAGGTAAGGGGTGACAACATGTACTACTAAGTCCCACCCATCTTCCTGTCTGTTGTGGATCAAAGTGTCTTTCTGGTTAATTGAGCTCTCTGTGACTCTTGATCAAAGCGCAGGTCTCCCTTGAAGTCTGTGGCAAGAACAGACTTCCAGTCTCCCTTAAATCATATACTTGTTCCCTGTGATATGGGTCCTCTATACACGGTTTGCCTACTGTAAACAGTAGTCCCAAACATGCCATTCACTGCCCTTCATACAAAGGGGTGGGAGCCCAGCTTCAATTTGACACATTGCATACCAAAGAGGAGTTAGGCCCTGCCCTCTTTTGTCAGTTCTGCGATCAAGCTTATCGCAGGTCTCTTTCAATTAACTCAATGAACTCTTATCAGTATTTGCTGCCACCAGCAGAACTTTAGACAACAGAGAGGGCAGATCCATGGGGCCTTTGATATTTTAATTAGGCTGGCCATGGCCAGAGGAAGGTGTTTCCTTCCCCCTTCCTGAGATGCTTTGATGTACCCGAGGCTGTTACATTCCAGCTAAATGTAACAAGGAAGACTGCGCCTGCATGCTGTGTCCCTCTGGAGTATATTTGACTATGTGTTTGTTATGCGGTGAGCAGAGGAAAATGTGTGCGAATTAGCCCCACACATTTTCTGAGGTTGATCTCCCATCATTCATTTTCATTAAAAAACTTCAAAAAAGCCCAGGCGAGCGCACACTCCCTGTGCTGATGGTCGTATTCCTCACACTTTCATTCAAGCCTTTCCCTCCCCATTGTGGACATTCCTTTTCACCAAGCCTGTAGCCTACTAGGATATCAAAGTATCTAAATGTTTGGATCCCTATAGTAAAAAACATGTAGCGGTCGAAGGAGGAATGTTTTACAGTGGGCAAACGGTTGGAGGGCATTGAGTTTGTGTTATGTTAGAATCAACGACTTGTACTGTAGAAAGAGAACATTATGTTCCACTTTGATCTGTAAAAGATGGACCTAACTTTGAAGCAAAAGTTACTGGTGCAATGAGTTAAAAAAATATTTCTCACCTCCACTATACTGGTGAAAAATCTAAATATAAACCCATGATGTCTGAAAAACCGGCAATGGGAGATTTTTGCTGCAGCCGATTTCATTGCAGCCAATTGATTCCAGTTTTTTTTTTAATGGGTTTTGCCCAAAATAGATGTAGGGTGTGGCTTTAGGCTAATAATTAATTTGGGGGGTCCAAAGGGGGTGCTGCAAGGGGTCCCCGTGCATATAGTTGGGCCAAAATCATGTTAAAATCTTTCTTTATGATGAAATGTACCGCAATGAAAAAAAAGTCTACAAAATCACATAGAACCAGCAGAACATGCTCTGAGTAAAGCATGTGGCAAAACAGAGCAAAAGGCATTTGTTCATGTGTCCTCTTTTCTCAACTGTACGTAATTCCAGCCATGGCATGACCAGGTGATACGTAACACTGCGTGCATAATTTGTAAAATAAATACGTTACAGGGCCCAAGTATTTCCTAGCTTACCTGTGCCACTGCCCACTGCATTCTCCACCCACTATTGCTCCCCATAATGTTGGCACGTTGGGGTTGATGTGTGCAATAGCCACGACAGATGTCTGATTTACAAATACTCTTCAAAATAGCATTAGATGATAGTTAATTGCATTTTGAAATGAGACAGCAAATGTTTTTTAAGAGCTACTTTAAACACATCATCCTCGTTATCAATTTCCTCTGCTTCTATTGTTAGAAAATGGAATACGTTGTTTATTTTATTTATTGTATTCACTTATAAAGCACACAAACAGCCTTGAGGCATTGCATGTCGCTGTTACAAGCCAATTGACTTCATTGGGCACGACAAGCAATGAGGATAAGTACAGGCATTACATAGAGGTGGAAAAGTACACTTGGAGTCGGGTCAGGTGAGCCTGGTGGGATCGAGGTAAACAACCAGGTTTTCAAGGCTTTTTGGAATGCCCAGTGAAAGCGTTCCTCTCCAAGTGTAGGCGGCAAGGAATTCCACTGTTAAGCTGTGATGAATGGAAAGTTTGCGCCTCCTGCTTTGCAGCGTTTGACTTTGGGTTGACGGAGGCACTGGGCACATGGGGCTTGGTTGGCCTTGTTGAATGGGTTCTAGTGATTTTGTGTACAAGGTAGGGGGGCAGTGTCGGTGAGACATTTGTGGGTGATAGAAAGTAATCATTTCCCGTTTGAGGAGCCAGTGGCTGCTCTCCTAGCTGCAGAGATATGGTCGGAGAGCATTGTTTTGTAGTTTGTGAATGTTTTTGTCAGAGGTGCTGGCAAAGAGGACGTCAGAGGTGCCGATGGCTGCTCTGGAGATGGATAGGCTACTGTCAGTCGAGGGAAAGGGTCTAGGTGCATTTATAAGTTTGGTTGCATAGGCTGCAGAAGATGCAATAGCATTTACCTGGCAGGATAACGAAAGGGTGGCATCAAGGTAGACCCCTAACGTTTTCACGACAGGGGAGATTGGGACAAAGATATCTTCTATGTGGAATGCCCAATATTGTTGAAGAAGATTTTTAAGTAGTCTCGGGGGCCCTACGAGAAGGAGCTCAGTTTTGACTCTGTTAGGCAGAGTTTGCATGCAGTACCCTTTGGGACCATTACACACAACTATGACTACAGGTGTAAGCCAAACCAACCTTTGGTATAAGTCTGTACCACACAGTTTTTGGTAGCGAGCTGAGGAGCCAGGCTTATCTCAAGAGGGAATGTGAGCTTGTAAGGGTGTTACACAAAGGTCTACAATGAAAAGTATTCAGATAGACACTTAGACTCAATGTTTCTTGGTAAAAACACTTCTTAATTTATTACACAATCATTTATAAAGCATTCACTAAAGGAGGCAACCAACATCACACACAAGTTATACTACAATACTAATTACTAAGCAGTGGAACTCCCTTGAAATAGAAGCCAGACAGCATTGAAGTAGGATCAAATAGGCATAAGTTAATAAAATGAATATTGCGGTTACTTTAAAACAGTGCAAATAATTTGAGTTCACCAGAGGAGTTGATTCAATGCAATAGGTAGGCCAAAGTCAATGGACTAATGTCTTGTATAGGTAAAAACGGTTCTGGTATTTAAAGCGGAAAGGTCTTTGCCACGTATCTTAGAAGTAGTTCATCGAAGAAAGGTTTGGATGTCGGGTCACAAGCTGACTAGGTCTGGAAGTTGCCAAAGTTGTACGCACTTTCGCAGTGAGAGGTAAGTTCTCTCGGTCAGGTTTTCACAGCATCATATTTTGAAGAAAAAGATGCAGCTGAAGACTTCTGTTCCTGGCAGTTCCTCCAGATCTCGCTGTTCCTGAGTCTCAGTCGTGGGGACAAAAGGGAGGACTCCTGCACTGCACGGGGACTGGTCACAAAGCTGACAAATTGGCAATTTTTATTCGATTCCGGTTGCTGTTCTTCAAGCACACAAGCTGGTGTCCTTACCCCTGGTTAATCCGAACCAGCTCCGAGAAGGGTATCCAGGTGGCCTACAAGCTGATTGGCCCCACCAACTGAAAGGAAGAGGTCGTCCTTGAAGGGGCTTCTCTGTCAAGGTGAACTTGGCAATTGAGACCTGCAGCAGGGCTCCAACGGGCAAACCAACGATCCAGTAGTTGCAGCAGCCGTCCTCTTCCAGCTCGTCTTCGTTTTTTTCGTTCCAGTGATCGACTCTGCCTTTCAGTCCAAGAGACTCCCCTTTTGAACAGTTTTCTCCCATTCATTCCAGCCTATTTGCCACTCACCCAGCAGTGTGGCTGTCCTGGCTGGACAGTCAGCCAGCCAATCACGCCAGTGTGCATTTGGGTCTCCTAGGAGACTAAGCACAGGGAGTTTCGGGCACCTTCCTCCCTTCCTGTCCACCCTAGACACTCAGGCACCAGAGGTGGTCTTCAGTCCTGAAGCCCACCAAAGGCATAGAAACAAAGGGATCACACCTGGTTTGGCATGCAGACAAACTCTAGAAGGACCTTTCCAAAAAGAAATGGCGAAAAAAGAAGACCGGGACCTGTTTAAACAAAGGGGCTTAAGGCGCCAACTTGAAAAACATGGCTCCCGTGATTTTTTTGCTACCAGTGTTGGAGGTCGGGAAAAATCATGGTAGATTGTTGTAAAACCACTGCCACCAGCCATTTCGGTAGCATATGGCTGCTACATGAGTTTTTAGACACAGGGGATACTTGGTAACCCCTCCAATACTCTATTGTAAGATAGGGTGTGCTGGATCTAGGAATTTAAAAAGACTTGTAAAGTCAATGTAACCTTACATTCTCTGGGAAACAGTAGTTTATCCCAGAGAAGGTATTTAAACCTTGGGACTTCCCTGTGCCACTGTACTGAGGGTGCTGTGTGACACACATGAACAGATGATGCCTATGGAGTTGTCTAAAACTCCATAATCAAAGAACACAAGAGTAAAACACACATCAAAATACATGAAAGAGTGGGAAAAAAGGCTCACACTCTTTCCAGGTAAAAAAATCAAGTCCTCAAAATCCAGCAAAGTTGCTGGGGGTCTCTAAGGAGAAGGGAATTAGCACATTTATGAGAATTCTCCCTAACAGTCTCCATACAAGCAGAGGTGGTTAGCCATCATTCATGTCTGCAAGGTAGAGTATACAGACTAGAGGGTGTTACCGTCTTCTGCATGATTGCCAGTGAGTGGAAGGAGGATCTGGATGTCATTTGCATAGTTGATGTAGGCTATGCCAATGATGTCGAGTATGTCAAAGAGGGGTCTGGTGAATATGTTGTAGAGAGTCAGAGATAGGCACAACCCTTGGGGTACCCCACGTGGGATACCGGTTGGAGAAGCACTGGCATGCTCTGTAAAAGGAGGTGATCCACTTGAAGGCTTTAGAGGAGAAGTTGGCATAGGAATGAGATTGTGACAAAGAATATTGTGGTCTACAAGGTCGAATGAGGCTTACAGATCCAGGAGGAGGGACGGTTTACCCTTGTCTCTGATTTCATCAAGCTGTTTTTTTAGGTCAAGTAGTGCCGTTTCTGTCACGTGGTGTCAACATTCCACCTTCATGGAGCATATAGAAACGCTGGTGTCTAGGACGCCATTGACGTTCATTACATTTTTGTATCATCGCTTGTGCCCGGCCAAGTCATTTTCCAAGATGGCTGCCACCATTCTTATCAATGCCGGTCTGCAGCTGCTCTTGGTTTTGCAACCCTTTGTGGAATTCTCTTTTTTGGGTAAGACGCTAAGTTTCACACTTCCCATGTGTTTCCATCAGCTCTTGTTTTTTCTCCTTTTGTGAACCTTACAGGCCTCATCTTGTTGCCTCACTTCCAGCCTCTGTTTGCCTTAGTTCCAGCCTCTGCATGCCTTGTATTCTTCCTCTGCCTTCTCTTCTCGACACAGCGGACTCCCTACTTACCATTCTCTCCACTGCCTCCTACTGCTCTCAGGATCTCCCGGCTGCATTCCCAGTATACATCTTCTTTCCAATGATTCTTCTCTGCTCGTACTGCATCACATCCTGTCACTGGGTATTACAACGGGCACCACATTCACTCTGGTCTTCAACTGAAGTGTTTTTTCTGCCATTCAAGGCTTTTTCCATTCGTTTCTGGTTTATCCCGGGAAAGAGTCTCTTGCATGACTGCTTATAAGCTGGCATAGTGGCTTCATCACGAGGTAGACCTTACCTCTTCGAGGACCGGAAGTCGTCGTGAAAGAAGGGAGCTTCACCTCCGCCAGACAACCTATCTGAGGAATTCTCCAGTGAAGATTCAGGTGATGAAAGATCTCCCAGTTTGGAAACGTGGCCTGGGTGGAAAACAAGACTGTGATTAACTTCTAAGAAGTGCTGAACTTGTAAGTAGGCTGCCTTGTCTAGAATTTTCAGAAGGAAGGGTACTGTAGCGATTGGCCTATAATTGTTAGGGGCTGTTGGGTCCAGTGACTTTTTTTAGGAGTGGCACCACCCAGGCTTCTTTAAGACTAGTGGGCACTATTCCTGTCGAGAAGTAAGCATTTATGAAGGAGGCAATGAATGGCGCTAGGGCATCTGAGCAGTCCTTAATAATGGCAGCAGGGCAGACATCTCCCTTGTACTGAGAGGGTTTTACATTTTTAAGGATAGCAATTCTGTTCAGCAATCCAAGTTCAGCAATTCCTGGAGGATAATTACACCCTAGGATGCATCAATCCAGATTCTGCCAAAGGCATGGCACATAATCTGCCCCGCTCGATCTAAAAAATCAATTAGATGAGATCAGGAATGAAGGCAAGTCTGCACGGTTCCTCCTCCTAAATTCATCTGCTGCATTCGACCTAGCTAACCACCAGATCCTCTGCCACCACCTCACCACTCACGCTCACTTCTCACCTTCAGCCAATGCCTGGATAGCATCCTGCCTTAATGGAAGAGCAATGAGAGTCTTCTCAGAGATCGGCAAGGCTTCTCCCTCTCCTATCACCTCCGGGGTGCCACAAGGATCCTGCATCGCCCCTATGCTGCACAATATATTTACTAGGCCCTTATTCCACATCTTAGATTCACTCAGCATAGCTTACACGAATTATGCCGACAACACTCAAATCTTGATCACCCTCTCAGGCAACTACATAGAAGACTCTATCACCCTCAACAAAATTCATACCTGGATGGCAGCCAATCATCTCTGTCTCAAAAGGGCCAAGACAGAAATCCTGATTGTTGGCCCGCCAAGCACCCTAAAGACCCTTAACAACCAATACTCTGCCTTCACAATTGACAATTGCTCGATGTCGGTCTCTAACAAAGTAAAGACCCTGTGGGTCCACCTAAACGCATCACTTACCATGACTAGACAAGTATGTGCCATTGCATCCTCGACAGCCTATGCAACCAAGGTCCTTAATGCAGTCAGACCCTTCCTCTCAAAAACCAATTGCCTAACCATTGCCCATACAATCATTGGCTCAAAGATTACTGCAACGTCCTTTTCAATGGCACCTCTTCTAGAAACATACACTAACTTCAAGTAATCCAGAACAATGCCCTTTGAGCAGCCTTGAAAATCCCTAAAAGAGAGCACATCTCAAGAGCCAGAAGAGATGCACACTGGCTCCCCATCCAGGAGTGGATCACTTTCAAAACCTTCTCCATCACCCACAAATGCCTGTCCAATACAGCACCTCCTTACCTCACCAAAAGAATCGCCAAAGCCCCCCTCTTGCAGATCCACTAGAACCCCTTACACAGATAGACTTATTGTACCCAAAGTTATTACGATATTGGCGGTAGCCGTGCCAGTAAAACCGACACAGCTGTTGCTGGTATTATTTTTTTTTTCTGGTGCCCGCGAATGGGCAATTACCGGGTCATTACGGCCTTGCAGGACTCGCTAACTGCCCATTCGCGGGCGTGAAGGGTGTAGGTGCATCCAACATGCTCTGCTCACGGGTGCCAGTACGCCCGTCAGGTCAGACCTGGGGGGCGGGATGACACCTGCAAGCAGAACTCGTAGTTTGCCGGTCCGGTAACAATAGTACCGGTAGCTTACCGGTACCGTTGTTACCGGACCGGTAAACTTATGATGTTAATGGTCTAGTGTGAACATTTAATTATAACTGTATCACACTTTAATAATAAAAAAAGAATTTAAAAAAGAACACTCATCATGTTGCCTTTTACCTTGACACCAGTAAAAAATGCCACGACACAGTATGTAAACCTGCCCTTCCCTCCCCATGTAAGAACACTAATCATTTTAAAAATACAAACCTTCATGCCTAAGTATGAAAGGATCCAGGCTGCCAGCTAATTATAGTACGTTTTTTCCACTCAATCCCTTTTCCACGTAATAACACTCATCAAGTTGGCTTCCCTTTGCCTAAAAATGGCAGTAAAACATGCCATGCACTTGTCAAAAAATGTTCATGCTCCAATACTCCACTGGGCTGCAGCCTCACTCAAACACATTCATCCACCGGTTCTACACCCATACAGCTTCTTTGTCATTCTTACGTGCACCCAGAACATTCATACTGCATTCTCATTCACACACGCACGCTCATGCACACCATTCACAGTGCATTCATTCTTACACCCACACTTACACAAACACTCCCTCACATACATGATATGATATGGCATTTATAACACGCCTATACACAGGTGTTTCAAGGTGCGACAAGGAAAAGGAGGGGAACAGAGGTAAGACAGAGACAGCGATCTTACCAGGCCATGTCACATTGAGATTGCGCAAGTGCAGGGGAGGGGGGAGGGGTGAAGGGGAAAAGTGTGAGGGGGCAGGGTGAGGGAAAGTGCAGTACAGAGGATAAACAGTAAATAAATGAATAAGAACACTAAATAAGAGAAATAAATAAGAAGTGCTGCAAGCTGGTGGCAGGTGTAAGGTAGGTGCAGGCATCAGGTGTCAAGTGCTGGTGAAGGGCTGTAGGGATATAGAAACAAGCCCAGAGTGCAAGGGTTGCCAGCGGGCAGTATAGGTGTGCAACTGGCAGGGAGGGGACCAGGCCGGAGAAAAGAGGGTAGCCAGGTGACCAGTGCAGTTTCAGATTCAGTCAGGAGTTCAGCAGGGGAGAGGAGTAGAGAAAGCAGGAGCAAGGAAGAATGTCTTGTGGTGCTTCCGGAACCGCAGATGGTTCTCCTCATGTTTCAGAGATGCAGCGAGGCTGTTCCAGAGGGAGGCCCCAGCAGAAAACAGAGATCTACAACCAACTCATTGCTTGGTGAAGCGACTGACCCTGAGGGTGTTGGAGGCGAATGAGAAAAGAGCTCGAGAAGGAAGATATTTAGGAAGAGAGAGTTGAACGTATTGAGGCCCCTTGCCCCCAGAAGGCCTTGTGGACAATGCAGAGGGTTTTGAACTTAATCCTCGCAGCCACTGGGAGCCAGTGCAGAGATTTCAGTCCTGAAGAGATACGATCCCTGGGCTTGAGGCCAAGGACAAGTCTTGCAGTCCTGTTTTGGATGACTTGCAGAGGGCAAAGAGTAGAGACAGGCAGATTTAGAAAGAGGCTGTTGCAGTAGTCCAGCCTAGATAGAACCAGAGTGTAGAGATATGCATGTATCAAACAATGGTAGGAATGTTATGCCTCGCAGTGGTCACGCGCGCTCTTTTGTATTGATATGAGCGAGAGCCGCGTGACCAAGCGGGCAGTTTAAAACGAGTTGAAAGGTGTACATGACCAATGTTGGTTGGGGCTCCGGGGAGCTCCGTTTAATAAACAAACTCCTATTTAATTACAAGTACCGTGTCTCTTTCAGTGGCGACGAGGCATGGAGCTCGCCACGGAGCCGGCGGGGTGATCCTCTGAGGAGAGGCAGAGTGCCGAGACGTCGGCATCGGTAGCGGATCCCAGACGCGGCACAGAGCAGCACACGAAGGTGGGGGCCGCAGGAGGACTGTCTCCGCAGCAGCCGGATGGTCAGGTGCTGCAGGGAGACGGTCTCCGCAGTGAAGGAGGAGCGTGGTGCTCTTCGTTCCCCCGCCTCGGCGGCTCACTGATAAGAGCCGCCCATAACAGTAATCCAGGTCGTTGCCGCCCACCCACCCCAGCCTCGTTGGACACAGAGGTGAGGAGCGGAGGGGGAGTGGGGCTGGGCTAAGCACAAACAACAAACAACAAGAGGGGGAGGCACATTAGAGATAAACTCTAAACTGAAAACAGGGCCACCTGCAGTATAAGACAGCGCCACCCAGAGGATACAGCTGGTATAGAAAAGAGAAGTGCTGCCCAAAAGATGTTAAATATAAAGTCAAGGATTAAAGAACTTTGGAATAGAGATTAGGATACCCAAAGAAACATTGACATGGGGGAAGGAGGAACCAGTTAGTAACTGGCAAAGGTAGAGTCAACCGTCTGTTGAGAGTGTGCACAAAAAAAAAATAATAAATTGGTAATTACAATATCAGGATAATACAAATAAAATGGCTGCAGCAAGTATGTCACCGCCACCACTGTTCCTGGCAGAACCAGGTGCCCCGCCAATTAGGTGGGACAGGTGGAAGAAGTTGTTTGACACGTATTTGATTGCCATAGGAGGTGACAAATTCGCATCAGCAAGGAAAGAAGCGATTTTGCTACACAATTTAGGAACCGAAGGCAGGAGCGTTTATGATGGGTTGCCAGATCTTCCACAGCAAGGCCAAGGAGATGTGGATCAGTATTCGATGGCAGAAAGGAAGTTGGAAGTTCATTTTGAAGCTAAAAAGAACATAACATTTGAAAGACACAAGTTCTTCCAGAGGGTACAAGATCCACAAGAACCTGTGGAAAACATTATTGCAGCGTTAAGATCCCTTAGTCACACGTGTGAATTTGGACTACTCACAGACTCTCTGATAAGAGACCAATTGGTTAGATGCACGAACAATGCAAAAATACAGGAGAGGCTATTGTCAAAAGATGCATCACTGGAGTTAGCCATAGACACGGCAAGAAGCATGGAACAGACCCATAAATATATGAATACTAGGAAAGGAGATAAGTCAGAAGGAGAAGTGGCTGCAGTGAGGGGATTCCGCAAAGGGGTTCCTAACAAGGAAATAAGATGTTATAAGTGTGGGAGTAACCGCCACATATCAACAAGCATGTTCTGTCCAGCCAGAAATATATTGTGATTGAAATGCAAGAAAAAGGGTCATTTTGCGAGAGTATGTCGTGAATCGGGAATGGTACAGAATATCGAAGCAGGAGGAAGAGTGCATGAACAAGAAGAGGATCATGCAATGGGAGTGAGCCACCAAGCAAAGCATGTGCTAGAAATATTGGAAGTTTCAAATAAAGGACGGGCACAAACGGATGTGTTCATGGTCAACGAGAGAATAGTAACAATGAAAGTGGACAGTTGTTCACCGTGGACTTTGATGTCGAAGGCAACGTTTTTGGGTTGCATGCACGGAGATGTAAAGCAGTTGAAAGAACATAACATTGAACCCTATGCTTATGGAAATGTAAAAATTGAGATTTTAGGGATGTTCCAGGCATCCATCAAATACAAAGGAAGAAGCTATGGAGCTGAGATATATGTTACTCAAGAAGGTTCGTCACTCCTGGGATGGGGTGAACAGTGGAAGTTAGGAATCAGAATCCAAGCGAATGCGAAAAGGCCTATTGATGTAGCAGAGTTGAAGGATAAATGGGAGAAGGAATATCCTAGAGTGTTTCAAGAAGAATTGGGAATGTTAAAGGGATTTGAGCATCAAATCCAGCTGAAAGCAGGAGCCAGTCCTAAAGTACACAAGGTGAGGCCAGTGCCTCATGATTTAAATGAAAAGTTAAAAGTAGAAGTAGAATCGCTACTTCAAAAGGGAATAATTGAGAGGACTGAAAGCTCTGAGTGGTTGTCGCCGGTGGTGGTAGCAGCTAAGGCAAATGGAGACATCAGACTATGTGTAGACTGTAAGAGGATTCAATTCAACACTACAGCTAAGTCAACGCCTAGTCTATAATACTGAATGAAAACCCTTATTGATATATCTTTATGTCCAGTTCATGCGTTCTGGATGACTACCCCTATATAACACCCCTCTCTCAGAATCCCCCCGACCCTACTGAGCCAAGAAGTAGTTCTGTTTTGCAAGTTAAAAGGTTTATTTGAGAAGTAAAGCAATATATATCTATCACACTTTTTAATAATTAATAATTGAATATCACACTTAATCTGATATGCTAAAGATTAACAACGGAGAATCTGGCACTAGCACACTTCTTTATAATCACTAAGGAGTTGACATGAAATGGATAAGGTAGCAACAATACTTTTATGGTTTCAAATGGATGCAATGTGGAATGAAATGCAGTAAAGAAAATAACTTGATAGGATTTCAGCAAAGACAATGTAATCACTTTCTTGTACAATTCACCCCCCCTTTATGCAATGCAAGGAAATGGAAGGAAGGCACACAGTTCTCAGAAATGCAATCAAATGTGATTCAGTTCACCCCAGCAGCTTAGACTACAGACGTTGAAAACACAGGCCCAAATGCTTTTAAATGTGCTGGCAATGTAGAAAAAATATGCTAAAATGCTTTTAATTCCCTCTAGGAGGTTCAGGGTGAGTGAAATCAAGTTAATATTAGTCCAGGCTCACTTTAGCAAGTATCTAGGAGTAACTAGCAGGTTAAACGAATTTCTGGCAAATGGAAGGCAAGCAGCAGCAGATTTTTACACGTGAAGAAATTTGCAAATCGCGGTAAAATGTCAAATCGCGGCTAAATTTGCGAATGCGCCGAGCGCGATTACAGAGGAACTACAAGGACTATCACTATCGTTTGGGGTCAGATTTGAAATTTTAAAGTTAAAAAAAACAAGTGCAGCTTGCAACTAGAAAATGACAAGTGACAGCTTTACAAATGACAGGTGACAGTTAGGAGACAGTTCTACTTAGATTAAAATAGGATTGAATTATATTATTTTAACTAAGAGATTGGTTCTGCACAGTTCTACTAGGTACTCACACTATATTCTTGAGTTAAATGGGCCTCGCCACGGATCTGGTCAGGTTTTAGACTGGACTCTGGTCTCTGCACTTCACAGTGATCTGGGTCAGCTCTACTCTGCTGGTCTGGTCTAGGTCTCTGAAGGTTGATGGAGGTAAAGTATGGATTTTCCCGGCAGAGCTTCCAGCTGCAAATGGATTTGAAGGTCCCTATCTGTCCTGTCTGTCTGCTTTTATGTGTTTTCAAAATGGGTGTGTGTGCAGCATCACTAGACCCTACCCCTCTCCACTTATCATTGGCAAAGCTTTCATTTCTCCCCTGATTGGGGGAGCTAAGTTGTGTCAGAGTGATGTCATTTTACAGCCTGCAGAAAGTCCACTCCTCCTGTCAACTTGCACACAAATCTAGATTTGAACCAAATACATATTTGCAGAGGTACATATTGTTTTAAAATTACACGCACCCCTCACATATCACAGGAGGTATACCCTGTTCAAACTCTGCTCTTCCTGGGAGCTTGCATTCAGAAATGGCAATATATTGCACTTTTTAACTGGTTTGCAATACCGGACATTACCCCAAATTTACACACATGTGCGCAAGGAGTATGGACATTAGTTGATGAAGTGTCAGATTTTTCACATGCACACATTTTGAGTAATATCCTCTTTTCCGCTAAAACCCCCCTGAACATGCCACCAGTTCTAAAAACCTCTTAAAATGTGGGCAGAAAAATCACAAGAATTATGGTGTCATTTAAATAATTTTCACAAGTCCGTACTATGAGTTATTCATCTTTTTAGAGTTATGTTCTGGCCCCAAAGGGGTGTGGTTTTCCCCCAGCACAAGGTTGAATTTCTGGTTTTTCCAGTTCTGCCAAGCCAGCTTGCTCTCACAGGCAGTGCTCCTCCCCTTTGCTTCAGGAGGAAGCTACATTTACAGCCCCCGTAATAAAACCTTTGCCTGAGTCAGGACAGGGCTTTGTTCAGAGCTCCTGTATTCTGTGGGGGCTCCCCTTAATTCAATTATCAGAGAGATGGCATATCCTTAGTGTGGCCAGCAAAAGGCAGATAGGCCTGGGAACACAGCTGTGACTCAAGTTTCACTCCTGATGGGGGTGGCTGGTGGGCAGAATTCAGTTCCTTAAGCCAGGTTTCAGATAAAATGTCACTTTTTGTTCCCCAGTTTAAGTCAAGACAATTTTTTTACATATGCAGCTAGAATGCTGATTCTAAGTTCAAAACTATGACATTTAAACAATTGCAACCTATGTGACACTCAGAAATAGGTCACTCATTTCTTTTAAACATTTAGATTTTTAGTGTCTTTCAGTCCAAATTTACTTAAACTGCTGAAATCCACAGCTCAGCCAGTCTTGTTATAAACCTTCAAGTCACTTCAGAATATAACTTTACATTGGATCCACCTCTCAGTAAGTCTTTCTTTGTCCTGTTTTGGGTTCATTTATTCAGTTTTCTACAAAAAAGTAAAATCTGGTGGTTTTAAAACGCCGGCTTTCTGATAGTGGTGAGTACTGGTACTGCACCCCTTTTTGGGATTTAAGAAAATGAATTCTCCACAGTTATGGGTTTGCTTTTGGCAATCAGCATTGCCATTCCCAATGGTTTCAGACTACTGTGTGGGTAGTCCAATGGTGGTTTTAGGCAGTGTCCTTCTGTGCCCATAACATCGGCGAAAATGGGTGGCCGCCTATTCTTCATGCACTTCCCTGGGCATTTTCTGGGAAGCTCTGGCCATCATGATGTTTTCATGTCAGTACTGCACAGTTTTGAGGTAGGGCTCGGATGCATGGGTAAATACATCCCACAAGCCCCCCTCTTGCGATGGCCATTCGGTTTCACTGATGGGACTCGCAAGATCTGGGATGTTTCCTCATCTTCTTCCAATAGATGGCACAGTTCAGCATCTTTTCCTCCATCCGGTACTGGTCGATCGGTTCTCCTCGCCGGTCCTGATGGGAATATTGGGCGGTACCCCGGGCCCCCTTGCGTCATCCTCCCAGTCTCCGGATCATCCTCCTTGGTCATTCTCCATGGTTTCATCTCTCCTAGGATGATAAAGCAAAAGCGGCAATACCTACTCATAGACGTTTTTTCACCACTGTTGAGATAGTGGGGCAGCATATGCATTTCATCATAACGAAACATTACATTCTTATTTTGAAAAAAAAACAGTATAACTAAGAGACAGTTTCATGCAAATCACAATATTTTAGAGACTAGATGTGGTATGTTTTATGGTTGGACCTGAATTAATCTGAGACAGTACCCGCTAGGATTCCAGAGGATTCCTCCAGTTGTTGCAGAGTGTGCCTGGGATGGCAACATTTCAACTGGTTTATGTGGACCCACTTGTCTTCCCCCTCTGCCAAAGGACCTTTGGGGATGTGGATTTTGTAGGCCACAGGGGAGATTTTGTCTATGATCTCAAAGGGTCCCTTCCATGTAGGCAAGAATTTCCGCTGTTTTGCCTGGTTTCTTTGGAAGTTGTATAGATAGACCCGGTCCCCCACCTGATATTCCTTCCTGGAAGTCTTCAGGTCATAATGGGTCTTCATGCTATCAGCCGATCTTTCTAGATTCCGCTGAGCGTAAGCAAAAGCATGTTGAAGGTGTTTCCTTAAATTCTCCACATACTCATGAGTTGTGGAGGCATTTATTAGTGTCTGCTCTTGGGTCCTGTAGAGCAAATGCTGAGGAAGCACCATCTTGCGCCCAGTCATCAACTCAAATGGTGACATTTTGGTTGCAGATGAAGGGGTAGATCTGATGGCCATTAGGACCAGAGGTAATCGGATATCCCAACTTGGCCCAGAATCTGCCACAAACTTCTTTAATATGCTCACAATGGTTCGGTTATATCTCTCTACTGCCCCAGAAGAAGCTGGCCTGTAAGCAATGTGTAGCTTTCTCTTGACCCCCAGTATCTCCCACATCTTTGTCATTACTTCACTGGTGAAGTGGCTACCCCTGTCTGACTCAATCCTTTGAGGTAGACCAAAATGGGAAAAGATGTGGTTAATCATCAGGGCAGCTGCAGTTTCTGCCTTGCAATTTGGGGCTGGGAGACATTCCACCCACTTGGTAAACAAGCATGTGACGGTCAACATGTACTTATTCCCCCTAGACGAGCGAATCACAGGGCCTACAAAGTCGATTTGTAAATCTGACCATGGCAGTGTCATCCCCCGCTTTTGGAGAGGCGCACGGTGCGTGAGGGATGATGGCTGAAATTGTGCACACGCAAGACACCCCTTCAAGTATTGGTCGAGGTCCTGCCCCATGTGTGGCCAGTATGCAACCTCTCTTAAGATTTCGAGTGTTGTGTGAAACCCCCTATGACCGGCGGTGGCCGCATCATGGGCGTGACTTAACATCAGGCTTCGGAATGAGGTAGGAACCACCCACTGATCGTGGCCAGCTTTGGATTTCCTTACCAGCAAACCGTCTTGGATTCGGAACATTTTTGGACATTTCATCAACACTCTTAGGTCCTCTTTCCCAATGTAATCGGTATCCGTCAGGGGAAAGTTCTCAGGGTCCTCAAGGTGTTGGTAAAACTTACCAATAACTGGATCCCCCTTCTGAGCTGTAATCAAATCAGCATCAGGGGTCTCCTTACTCCATTGTGCAATTGAAAGGTCGTTGTGAGCATTTGTCTTGGACCTAGTGATAACATTGACCTGGATTTCCCCCAACAGGGACTCAATCTCAATTAGATCCCCTTGGATGGCCCCGGTTTTGGCCAACTGATCAGCTAAGTCATTTCCAGTTTTGTCTGGTCCCTCTACTTTGGAATGACCCTTGATCTTCTTCCAATAGATGGTCATCTCATTCGAGGTGACCAGATCATCAATGTTTTGGATCAACTTTCAATGTTTCAAGGGTTTGTTGTTAGCACATAACATGCCTCTGGTTTTCCAATTAACCAGGTGCTCCACGAACCCGTTCCGTACATAATCCGAATCTGTGATTATGACCAGTTCGCGGAGTTGATGCTGGACAGCAGTGAGGATGGCCTGATGCACAGCCATCAATTCTGCCACCTGACTACCTCGGGGACCAATTTTGTATCCAGCGGAGGGTTCTGGGGACTCATTCACCCATGCATTCCCTACGCCAGCCACCAGTTCTTTCTCCCCGTCGTTGTCAACATGGTACGAGCATCCATCCACATAGACAGTGGGCATTCCCTCACACTTGTCCTCTTCAAAGACTTTGTGTGGGGAATTAAGGTATGCCTCCGTGTTGTCCTTGATTTTTAGACTTTCGTCCTCGAGACAGTTTTCTCTGGCACAATCATGCAAGTCAGCCAGACCTTGCGCGAGGGGACTCTTCTTGTTTTGGCCATATCTGACCTCCACAGGAAAGCCTTGCATTGACAGAATCCAGGAAGTAATTCGGGAATTACTCACATTTCCGGCCCGGATTCTGTCACTGTGGAGATATTGCAGAGGCTGGTGTGGAGTCTCCACTATGATGTGTTCCCCCTGGATAAACGGGTGGTAATTCTTCAATGCCCACACCGTTGCCAGGAGTGCCTTCTCACAATCGTTGAATTTTTCCTCCACAGAGGATAAAGTTTTGCTCGCATAGGAGATTACTTTATTGACCTTGTCATGCTTTTGGTATAATACTGCCGTCAAGCATGTATTAGAGAACCCCGTCTCCAGGAAGAACTCCTTGTTTCTGACGGGGTAAGCTAGGCAAGGCGCTTGTGAGAGGCTTCTTTTGAGTTGTTTTACTGCCTCGGCTTGTTCTGGACCCCATTCCCACTTGACCCCCCCCTTCAGGAGATGAATCAGGGGTCTGGTGATCTCTGCGTAGCCCTCAATGAACTTTCTGCTGTAATTAGTCAGTCCAAGGAGGCTCCTTAGTTCCCGCAGAGTTGTGGGGTCTTTCAGTTTTTGGAGGGCTTCCACTTTCTTTTCCTGGGGACAGAGACCCTGAGGAGTAATCTCATGCCCCAAGAAATTAACACGGGTTCTACACCACTGTGCTTTCTGAAAGGAAAGTTTTGCTCCGGCGGCCCTCAACTGTGTCAGAACATAACGGATCTCCGCTATGTGTTCCTCCACAGTTGAGCTTTTATGAGGACATCATCTACATAAGCCAGGTTACCCCTCGCACCCAAGTCGGGCATGGCCTTGTGTAGAAAAATGTTGAATTCATTGCCGGAGTTGAGGTATCCGAAGGGAGTCCGGGTCCATGTGTACTGCTGGCCCCCAAAGGTAAAAGCCAGTTTGTATTGGTCCTCCCTACTGACAGGCACGGTCCAGTATCCATTTGTCAGGTCTATTGCAGTGAATACCTGTGACTCCTGGATCTGGGCCAGCCCTTGGTCAATGTAGGGCAGAGGCCATCGGGAAGTATGGACCCGTTTGTTGAGCTCCCTGAGGTCGGCGCAGAGTCTCCACTGGCCGTTTGGTTTCAATATTCCCAGCACCGGATTATTGAAGGTGCTGTGGATGGGACGGATTATTCCCCTGGACTCAAGGTTCTTAATTATTTCAGTAAGGGACTCCATGGATGCGAGAGGCAAGCGATATTGCTTCACAAACACTGGAGTCATGCCAGGGTCCGTGGGGATTGTTGTTGTGTGGATGTCAGTGCGACCACAGTCATATGAGTCTACCGCAAAGAGATCTTGGAAATCCAAGAAAACTTGTTTCAACTTTTGCTTTTGTTCCAGAGTCACACAGGCCTCAGCTAGGTTAACTCTCTCTTCCACCATCTGCCTGAAGCCTGGAAAGACTTCTGGTTTGGCTATCTCCGCGGCCTCCTCCAGCTGGGTGGAGAAGTCCCTGGTCAGAGTGCTGATTTGGACCGGAGGCTTCAGGTGGGAAAGGCAGCCCTCATGGACCTGGAAAATCACCTCATCCCTCCTGAAGTCACAAGTCACATCTTCCTTACCATAAGGGCAAGAAGTGTACACCAGGAAGTTCCCCCCATGCCGGGTAAAAATCCTGTCTGGTGTTGTATTGTCTTCACTGTCACTGTCAAAGCAGTCCTTGGGGATTGGCCCTAACAGTTCATTTCCAAGATCAATGGAGAAATGTCGGTCATCAACCGCCATTCCAATAATGGTGCCTGCGGCTAGAGTAATACTCTTTAAGTCGCTGTTATCCACCTCTATTGGAATGGTGTCATGTTCTATGTTGACTAATGGAGTTGGGTTTACCCCCAACCCTTGCTGTTGGAGAGAAGCGTTTAGATGTATGTAAGCATCAGGGTTTTTCAACTCTTGTCCCCTTTTAACTTTCACTTCCAGGGAGAATTGTCGGGTCCTTTCTGGGATGGTGACTTCCTCTTTGATCTGAATTTCAACTGCATAAGGTAGCAATTGAGTTGACCTAAATGCTTTTTCTGGATCATCAAAGCCCATGGGATTATCCGCTAATCGGGACCAAGCTTTGAAGTTTATTAGGTCCAAACTAATGGCAAAGCGATTGAGAATGTCACTGCCTAAGTAAAAGGCGGCAGGGACGTCTCGCACGACCCAACAATTGTGGACTATGCTCTTGTTGCCAATGGAGATTTTGAGCATACACCTGCTTGGCAGGAGATGTTTGGAATTAGGTGCTTCCAGGTCCATTTCCCATTTGTCTATCAGTTTGAAGGTGGGAATGGCTGGATCTTTTGGGAGTTGGCGAAACATGGCTTCGCTGATGAAGCTCTTACCGTTGTTCACACACACTCGAGCGAGAACAGAGTCCTTCCCATCATTTAATTGGACAGGGATGAACAACTGCTCTCCAATTTGCTGAATATCAGCCAGGCTCTGAGCTGATTTCACATCTTTTTGGACTGTAGGAGTGGGAGTTTCTGATTGTGGATTAGTAAAGAATTTTAGGGTGTTTCCTTCCAGTGTGGAATACCACCTTAAACTGGAAGGAAGGTTGATTTTCAGAAATAGAGAGGACCCCCCATCACCAGTCTGTTGTCCTACTGCTATTACTGTCACGTCTGGAATCTGGTTATTCTGGAAGTGAAATTCTACTTGGTCAGATTTTTGTTCAACCATGTGGCAGGTGCCGTTTAAACTAACATGGTTGACACTCTGTTTTAATTTTATTGGTCGGCTAGTCTGGGTCCAGAGGACCTTGTTTACGCAATCTATTAAGGGTGACAACCTCCTCAGGAGGTCATTCCCCAGTAAACAAGGGGTGCCCTCTGGAGTCACTACTATGACCAGGTGTTTCAACTTGTGTCGCCCAATTTTAATGTCCAAGTCTGCAGTCCCCTCGACGGGAATTTCCTTCCCGTCAAAGTTCTGGAGTTGTCCAGGAAGTGAGGTGAGAGGAATTTGGTAATTCTCTCCCCTTCCTGCATTCAGTTCGTCAAAGGCCCTTCTGGACAGAAGGGTAGCTTGAGATCCAGTGTCCACCAGTGCCAAAATTGTACCCTGCCCCTGTACTTGTACCGGGGCATAGTATCTTCCCTCCTTCTCCTCAAGGGGGCACAGATAATGCACATTTCTGGACAACTGGTGGGCTAACTTTCTGGTTTTGGACATCGCTAGCGAAGAGATTTGGGCAGAATTCTGTGGAGAGCCTTGGGAATCTGAAAGAAAGAGTTGGCAACTGGAGATCAGAGCCATTGTGGGTTCCCCTGGCTCCGGTTCCGGGCCGCCCCCCCCTTTTTGGAGGCAGTCACCAGGATGGGTTTGAACCAGGGGATTTTCTTGCTGTTGGTTCTGGGATGAGATGGTGGGCGGCGGTAGCTCAGTCTCCCCATCTCCCCAGTCTGGATTTGCATCCCTAGGGACCCATTTTTCTTTGGGAGGAGTTCCCCCCTCTCTGAAGGAGAAGATCCTTTTCCCAGGATGCTCTGAGGATCCCTCTCCCTCAAATTGGAAGATCTGTACCTCCTCCTCAAACTGGGTCTGTTTGGGTCTTTTGTTTCTCCTACACCCCCTCTGCTCCTTAGGAGGCAGACTTTCAGGGGCAAGAGATTTTGTTTCCGGTTCCTGGGTTTCCAGGGGCTGTTTACAAGTGAGGAAGGAAGCTTCCTCCAAGGCTTTACACCCCCCTTCCCCTTGTGCCTCCTCCCTGGGAACCGGTGTGTTATCGGGGTGCTGCCCCCGTCATTGTTCTGGAGCACCAGGTCCAGAGTTGGGTGCGTTCTGCGCCAGCATGCCGATCTGAGGGTTCTGCTGAGCCCTCAGTATGTGACCCAGATCCCGCGCCATGTTTTGAACCTGGCGCTCTAACTGGGAAACCTGCTCAGACTGATACGGGGCCCTGTTTTCTCCCCTGGGCTGATCCCGGGAAGGGTAGCTATCCCTTCTTTGGTAGTACCCCTGATTGGGAAGATTTGGGTACCCCTCCACCCTTGGCCTCCCCTCTCCCGGATTAGGTTGTCTGGGCTCAGGGAATTGGGGAAAGAAGGATGGATGATTTTGGGGTTGGAAGTTGGGTGGATACCTGGGGAAAAAGTTCTGCCCAGGATTTGGAGAATTTCTGCCCTCCGGTGGGAAGTTAGGAGGGAAGTTCCCTGGGCTAGGTGCTTGGCTGGATCCCCCCCCTTGGGCTGGAGGAGTCCACACATAACCCAGGATGGGTCGATTTCCCTTGTAACGGGGACTTACATAATCAGGAGAGCGAGGGACCCCATTTGTGGGGCTGCCTCCCTGGCTCCCTGTCTGTGACTGGCCCGAGGACCTTCTGGGCCTAGCATTATTAGGTGCAGGTAGGTTTTTAGGCCCCCCCATCTCCAACTCTAAAACTGGGGTGACCTTTACCTCTGCCACCTTGGCAGCAGCAGGGGTGCTGTTGGCTTTGGGGTTTTTCTGGGCATTATTTTTGCTATCTACCGGTTTCTGCACCTCATAGATCCGGGTAGCCTGTTCAATGACCCAGTCTAAAGATCTTTTCTCGTGAAAATCCCTCACGAGCTGGGTCATTATGTATTTGGGCAAGGCATAAAAAAATGTATTAATGAATTCTCTACTGTCTGTGCGCACCCTTCTGGTGGTCTGCGCAAAAGCATGTTTCAGTTCTTGCACAAATTCTTGTGGGGCCTGATCCTCCCCACATTGCAAATTGTAGGCTGCCTTGCGAGCCTCTTGAGGATTTCTGTGAACAGAAAAATGTTTCAAGATGGCCGCCTTATAGGTGGACCATCTTAAATGATTTTGGTCCTCCAGCCCCGCAAAGAAACTGGAGTATTCCGGGGAGAAGGTCCACTTTACATATTGGATACAGCTTTGGCTGTCCTTCAAATGAAAAGTCTCCATCATTTGCTCAAACAACTCTAAGTGCTCCCAAACAGAATACTTAGCGTTCTTATGGTAAGGCGTGATGACGCTCCTGATCGCCTTAATCTGCTTTAAGGGGTCCTTAAGCAAGGCCCTTTTTGCCTTATTGGCCTTTTTGGTTCAGGTAACCCTTGTCCATTCATCCTCTGACTCAGAGGCACTGCTCCCAGAGGTTCCTGTCTGTTCTTCCAGGTTTTCCCGGATTCTGCGAGCCTGGGAATGGCTGGCAGAATGTGGGGACCTGGTCTCCTGTTTCCTGTGGTGCTCAGAGGAGTCCTCAGATCCCTCCTTGCTGCCAGGATTTGCTGGGTATCCCCCCCACTGACCTAACTGGGCAGAGGTTTTCAGGATGCCCTTAAGGGGCCTACTCTCCTGGGGTTCCCCACTGAACTGTACTGTACTTGGGTGCCCATACCCGGATGCCCACCCCTCCATTCCTGAGTGGTACTGGCCTATGAGCCCCATACTTTTAGCTGGATAGTAATCTGCCATCCCTGTGGCCCTGTGCTCATGTGCGCCAGGGGACATGGGGGTGGCAGAGTCCAGGGACTGAGAGGTATGAGGGCCTCTGGTACTAGGGCTCCTGAGGTTATGCTCCGGAGCTTCCCTTTCCCAGCGAACCTCATCTCTATCCGCCCCTGCTCCCTGTTGCAATGCAAGAGCCTGCATTTGTGCCTTCAGTTCCTCAGTTAAGGCCTTACTAGACTCTATCAGTCTCTCCTGCATCGCTACCTGTTGCTGGAGCCTATCATTGTGCTGGCAGAGAGCCTCATTCTCTCTCTGCGTTTCCTGATTGGTCCTGGAGCACTGGGCCAGTCTTTGCTGCAGGAGGGTTACCTCCTGAGCTGTGTCCCTATTGGCCTGCTCCTGTCTTGCCAGAGCATCCTCCACCCTCCTGGTGTGCTCTAGCAAGTCCTGGTGTTCTTTTTGGAGGTCACCCAGTCCCTGGTGGGCCAGGTGATTTTCTTCCATTTTTCTTTTTAAATGGCAGACTTCCTGGCCTAAGGCGTCTCTTTCCTGACTAAGAGCCTGCATTTGTGCCGAAAGGTCATCCCTCTGCCTTTGAAAGGCACCAGCTTTTTGGCGCTCCTCATCAAACTCTGCCTGGGTATCCAGGTCTTTCAGAATCAGTTTATTGCTCTCTGCCTTCTCCCTATCTAGGTGGCTTTGCAGGGTGACTACCTGCTCAGCACATACCCTATTGAAATCTAACTGTTGCTCCAGCTTTTTCTGGCTCTGCAGTAGGGAGTCCAAACCTTCTTGGTACTCCTTCTGCAAGGCCAGAAATCTGGTATCCTGGTCAGCCTTTTCCTGTTGCAGGTTGCAGGATGTCCATATCCCTCTTTATTTTAATGATGTGCTGTCTACTCTCATTTTCTGACTCCTGGCTCCCCTGCAGCCTCTGCTCAGTAGAGACCAGGTCAGATTGGACCTTCTCTAACGCCATCTGTCGCTTGTTCGCCAGATCTTGGCTTTCCGTACATTTATCCTGTATGTCTCCCATATATAGGTACAGGTATGCCGCTATCCTAACCATCTTGTCTTGTTCATCCTTAGCTTTAGGAGCCATGTATAGTTCACTCAGGGCCACATGTAGGGGACCCTGATCTCACCATATATCTGACACTGTTTCAGTGACCTGTTGCGTGATGGCCTGCAACCAGACCGTCTGGTCCTGATGAGTCCACTCACCTCTCACAAATAACTTATGTAAGAAGTGCTCTCTGGCTATTTTCATGTCTACTAAGGTCGTCATTCTAGAGATTGGTATCTGTCCTGACTTACAGAAGTTTGTATTTTATTTTTGCAAAACTTTTTCTTAGAGCGTTCCTTTGAGGAGTGCTTTACAGCGTAACACAGCGTGTGATCCGACCGGATATGTGTATCTGGTCAGCTGGCACGCTGTATTAATCTGCATAAGTGATAGATCTAATCCAAACGTCTGGCACGAGCCCCCAATTTGTAAGAGGATTCAATTCAACACTACAGCTAAGTCAACGCCTAGTCTATAATACTGAATGAAAACCCTTATTGATATATCTTTATGTCCAGTTCATGCGTTCTGGATGACTACCCCTATATAACACCCCTCTCTCAGAATCCCCCCGACCCTACTGAGCCAAGAAGTAGTTCTGTTTTGCAAGTTAAAAGGTTTATTTGAGAAGTAAAGCAATATATATATCTATCACACTTTTTAATAATTAATAATTGAATATCACACTTAATCTGATATGCTAAAGATTAACAACGGAGAATCTGGCACTAGCACACTTCTTTATAATCACTAAGGAGTTGACATGAAATGGATAAGGTAGCAACAATACTTTTATGGTTTCAAATGGATGTAATGTGGAATGAAATGCAGTAAAGAAAATAACTTGATAGGATTTCAGCAAAGACAATGTAATCACTTTCTTGTACAATTCACCCCCCCTTTATGCAATGCAAGGAAATGGAAGGAAGGCACACAGTTCTCAGAAATGCAATCAAATGTGATTCAGTTCACCCCAGCAGCTTAGACTACAGACGTTGAAAACACAGGCCCAAATGCTTTTAAATGTGCTGGCAATGTAGAAAAAAATATGCTAAAATGCTTTTAATTCCCTACAAGGACTATCACTATCGTTTTGGGGTCCTAGGAAAGCCTAGGATCTCAGCTTCCAGATGAAAGTTACTGCAAGTCTCTAGCACAAACGGTCACGGAGATATGAGCGATTAAATAAAGGTCGTTTTTCAGATTTGAAATTTTAAAGTTAAAAAAAACAAGTGCAGCTTGCAACTAGAAAATGACAAGTGACAGCTTTACAAATGACAGGTGACAGTTAGGAGACAGTTTTACTTAGATTAAAATAGGATTGAATTATATTATTTTAACTAAGAGATTGGTTCTGCACAGTTCTACTAGGTACTCACACTATATTCTTGAGTTAAATGGGCCTCGCCACGGATCTGGTCAGGTTTTAGACTGGACTCTGGTCTCTGCACTTCACAGTGATCTGGGTCAGCTCTACTCTGCTGGTCTGGTCTAGGTCTCTGAAGGTTGATGGAGGTAAAGTATGGATTTTCCCGGCAGAGCTTCCAGCTGCAAATGGATTTGAAGGTCCCTATCTGTCCTGTCTGTCTGCTTTTATGTGTTTTCAAAATGGGTGTGTGTGCAGCATCACTAGACCCTACCCCTCTCCACTTATCATTAGCCAAGCTTTCATTTCTCCCCTGATTGGGGGAGCTAAGTTGTGTCAGAGTGATGTCATTTTACAGCCTGCAGAAAGTCCACTCCTCCTGTCAACTTGCACACA